>NC_088920.1:40935000-41112500 GCF_038396675.1 Hydra vulgaris
TTGGTTGGGGCAGGCAGTCTATCAATTAATAAAAAAAAATAATTCCGGTCTTGCATTTTAATTTTTACTTTTTGTCAACAAAATATGGAAAAATCTTTCGGACAACATCTACGGGTTGTATGTATATATATATATATATATATATATATATATAATATATATATAATATATATATATATATATATATATATATATACATATATATATATATATATATATATATATATATATATATATATATATTTATATATATATTTATATATATATATATATATATATATATATATATATATATATATATATATATATATATATATATTTATATATATATATATATATATATATATATAATGTTTTTTCTTTACAATTTGACCACGGCTGTTTTAATGTTTTAACATTTTAAATATTAAAAGTTAAAACAATTTAAATTTTAACAATTTGACCATGGCTGTTTTAATGTTTTAAAAATTTAAACAATAAAAAAATCATTACTATATGAACAACAATTAAACATTGATTCTAATCTAATGTTTTTATTTTATGCAAAGACGTTTTTAAAAATTTAAATAAAATAAAAAATTAATTATAATGATAAAATAAACGCATTTTATGTAAATTCAATATGTAAATTTTTTTATCAGACATGTATTTTTTATGATAAATTTAAACATTTGAAACTATTTTTTCATGTCTTTCTAAAAATCTTTCATAATATTAATTTTTTTAAAATACTTTAAATCATGAATAAGTTTAAATGGTAAGCTAAACTGTTCAGCTTAGCATTTCTTTTTTCAGTGCATTTCTGAAATGTTTAAATCATCAAAACATTTAAACAATCGTGGTCAAGTTGTCAACAAAAAAAATCATTTGCATGGTCAGCAATAGCGTTGGATTGCACACCATTCCTTTCCAAGCCTGTATATATACAAATATAGTTGAGCATCAGGTTTGCAGTTATAACAAAATATTTGTTTATATGACCACATTTTTATTTCTATTACATTAGTTCAGTTTTTTTCTTTTAAAATTTTTTCTTTATTTTTGTATAATAAAATTAATAGATTTTCATATAAGTCAAAGTAATAATTTCTTTTTAATATCAACTTTGCATTCAAAAAAGGTTTGTATATATACTATTGACAACTTAGTATTAGTTTTACAAATAATTCCTTAAATATTTAGCATTTTTGAACTTTTTAAAACTTTTATCACACTTATATATAGCTCTATAATTTTAGAATATAAACTTCTTTTTTTTTTTAAACTTATAAACAAAAAATCTTCTTTGAACCTTTATCATAAAGAAAAATTATGATAAGGAATTTACTTACATATGTAAGCAACAAAATATTGTTTAAATATTTGTAAGAAAACTTTTATTAGTCTAATTACAAATATATGAGCAACAAACCAAGTAAACACATTGTTTTAAAAAGAGTTATTTTTAAGATCGCAGTTTTTGACCCCTATAATTAGCTAGTCTTGTTCTTTTGCTGGTCTAGTTTAAAAGTATGAAAGTTATAATTAACATAGAACTTGTGCTCAGGGATCATGCAATCAACAATGATAAATTTGTTCAATTTCAATAGAAAGAGTAAGTTTAATAACTATAAAGTTTATAGCTGTTAAACTTACTCTTTCTATGGAAATTGAATAATTTTAATTGGCCCAATAATAGGAGCACATATCAGTTTATAGTATAACTGATATGCGCTCCTATCATTGGACCGATTCAAAATAATTAATTTATACTTTATGAAATTATTTATTTATCTCAAATAACACATTGAACGATGCGCGTAATTAAAACTAATTTATTTTACTTTTAATAAGAAATATTGAAGTGGTTTAATAGAAACTAAACCACTTAAACTTTGGGGTCTATATCTAGCTTTGACATAATTCTAAGTTAAACATAACAGAATTAGCTCTTTTCAACAAAAAAAGAAACATATTCATACTTTATGATCAAATGAAATCCCTGGAAGTAATGGCAGAACCATTTCACTTTAAGTAAGTATTCGTTGCAAGTAAATTTTATACCCTGCTATACTACATTATTTTATGCGATAGCTTATAGCTTAGTGTTCTTTTTTCCGAAACCGTCATTTTAAAAACAAAGTAGTTGCTATGTAAATTGTTTTGGATGCTACATTTTAAAAATAACTTTGTTTATTAATTATTTTAAAAATCAAAAAATTTAAAATATAGTAAATATTATATTTTTTTAATAAATTTTTTTATTTGTAACTGCATTATTATATTAAAATAATTTAAAAACAAATTAGTATGTTCAACTTTCATAAAAATGAATCCCCCGTGTCAGTGACTGATCCAGGAATTTTTTTTTAAGGGGGGTTCGGTAATGATTTCGAAAAATTTTTTGTTTTGTACCAATTTGCGTCTCCTAAAAAAATTTTAAGACTTTCAGATTCTGGTGGGGGAGAGGGGGTGCATACACTCCATCTTCCCTCCCTGGATCCGTCACTGCCCCGTGTCGTGAATTGTTTAAAAAGTATTACTTTTCAACTAGCCACACAGTGGACCAGAATTCACTATTACTGGGCAAATTCCTCAACTAATTGTTATATTAACTAAAATTTTATAAACAAATGTTATATTAACTAAAATTTAATATTATATTAACTAAAATTAGCATGAGTCTGCGATATGTTGTCTGCGCTTCTTATGATGGTGTTATTCTTTTATTTCGTTGCTATGGATACCTAATTTTGCTTAGCAACAACTTCTTTTTTGGTATTTAAAAATATTTTACGAGTGCTATATTCACTAAATTTGGCATGAGTACCAACATAAAAATTCAGATGCGATTTTAGGGTGTTTGTGTGTGTAAAGTGTAATTATATTTAATGATTGTTTTAAAGCTAACGATTGATTTGCGTTATATGTAAATAATTGCATATGTATGGACGTATTTGTATATAATATAAAGACATAATTGTAAATATCAAGAGAATTAGTTTGTATATAAATTATGTTGAATTGTATTAAGATACGTGAGGCGTTTTCCCCTTAACTTAAAAAAGTTCTTATTGATGTGATACAACAGTGTGGGGGTGGGGAAGGGGGATTGTGGTGTAGTAAACTCTTTGTGTAGCCCACTTAAAGGTTTATTTATGGCTACTTAGCCGAAACTAAGCAGCGTTTACTTAAAGATTATTTTTTATTTTGTTTTTCAGTATTATTTTATAATTTTTATTTTTGTTTTTAGCAAGTTATATATTTTTTATTTAGTTTTTATGTAGTTTTATATTTTTATTTTGTTTTATAGCGGTTTTTAAGAAACAGATACTGGATTTTATATATATTTTTTTCTTTTTATTGTTTAATTGTTTTTGTTTAACTTTAAATTTCTATTTGTGATTTATGTTTTCTTGTTTTATAAATATGTTCCTTTAACCTGGTTTCTGGTACGTTCCTCCTGCTTTCTTTCATGGTCACGATCAAGTTTTCTCTTCTAAGTTGATTCCATTCAGCTTTTCTGCATACTATGTATTTAGCTCTTTCGTTAGCATTTGCGTTTGTTTTATCATAGTTTTTAAACTCCTTCATATTGTATGCATAGCTTTCTCCTGATTCTATTTTCTCAAAGTTTTAGTTTAGCTTTTGTTTTTTTCTCTATACTATTTTTTTTTGCTGACTTTGTTGGTCCCACTCAAGTTTTTTAAATGTTTTAAATTTCTGTAGTTCTTCCTTGCTGCAATTGAGTCTATCGAAATTTTTAAAAAACTTTTCCAATTATATTCTACCCTATCTAAATGGGTCAGTTGGTGAAGCTCTTTTGGTATATATATTTTATCATTTCTATCATTTTCTTTGCTATCATCTTTCTCACTTTTGCTTTCACCATCTTCATTAACTTCATCATCGTTTTCTTCAGTTTTACTTTCATTACTTTCATTCTCTTCATAATCATCTTTCTCACTTTCACCATAATCCTCTTCATTATCCTCTTCATCTTCATCTTATTTAGCTTCACTTTCATTATTTTTACAATCATCTTCCTTGTCTTCTTTTTTATCATCCTCTTTACATTCACTTGCGATATCCTTGTTATTTACTTTTAGTTTTTCTTGTTTAATTTTTAGTGGTGATGCTATAGTAATATCCATTCCTTGTGTTGTAGCACAATTGTCAAATGGTGTTGTATTATTTACATTGTTATTAATATGTTGATTGCTTGTGGTACATGTTTGGGTTTTAACTAACTCACTAGTTTGTTGTGGAGCTTGACAAAACTCTTCCGATGATACTTTCGTTACATTTTCTGTTTCATTTGTGGGTGCACTTTCTGCTTCCGCCTGTCCAGTATGAATAACTCTTAATCCCCCAAAGAAGGTGATTTTCAAGTTATAGTTGTTTTTATTACGAATTTAGTCGGATAATTAACACAATTCAGATGAATGAATTTTAGTTTTGAGAACCGTTTTCTTTTTTTTTAAGGAACTAGTCGTTACTTTTTAAAGATACTAATAGAAAAAACTAGTCAAGACAAAAAAAAAAGTTATATTTTGGGTGACTTCAACTTTTTTGAGTATAGCGAAAACCAAAACATAAAAACATTTTATAACAATTTATTTGAAATGGGAATTATACCAATAATAGATAGACCGACTAGAATTACAAACATTCGTCGACTTTAATTGATAATATATTAACCGCAGGCTATTTTAATAAATCTCTAAAAAACAGGAATTTTTAAAAATGATGTTTCTGATCATTTTCCCTTATTTTTTTTCAAATTAAATCAGATTATCAAATAAAAAACGAGGGTAAAATGACAATAAAAAAACGAATTGTTAACAATTGTAACTTAAAATCATTCAAAGAGCAAATTTTACAGCAAGACTGAAATCACATAAACTTTAATGATAACATAAACATTATCTATAACATATTTTTTTCCATGCTTTATATAAGGTTACTTTATATATATGTTTGTGTGCCACAAAATTTGAAATCAATTTTTGAAAGCTTTTTTCTCAACCAATTTTGCTCAAATTTTGCACACTTAATCATTTTCGATGACAATACAAGGAAATGGAAAAATTTGACCAAAAAAAGTTAATTAAGTTAAAAAAAATTTAATTTGTATTTCCCCATACATTTTATTTATTTGATATCAATTGCGTATTACGTCACAAAAATCATTGATTTGCAAATTATTTGCAGTTTCGAAGACATTAAAGCGCAGCGATTCAAAACCTATTGTTTTTTCCATGCTTTATATAAGGTTACTTTCTATATATATATATGTTTTTTACTTTCTATATATTTTTATATTATATATTTATATAAATATATATATATATATATATATATATATATATATTTATATAAATATATATATATATATGTTTTTTCCATGCTTTATGCATTATATATATATATATATATATATATATATATATATATATCTATATATATATATATATGTATATATATATATATATATATATGTTTTTTCCATGCTTTATGCATTATATATATATATATATATGTTTTTTCCATGCTTTATGCATTATATATATATATATATATATATATATATTATATATATATATATATATATATATATATATATATATATATATGTTTTTTCCATGCATTCACCGACTTGAAAAACTGACAAAGTGCTCTCGGATCGCACTATAAAATGTAAGGTCCAAATGATAGATCGTTAGATAGATCTATCTTTTTCAAAAATTAATTGTAAAAATTTTTTGTATGAAGTCTTCCATTCTAAAAAAGCATTAAATTATTATTGTTAATTTATAAAAATATAATAGTAATTTTTCCTTCTACAAAAATTTTAAAATTTTAAAAGAACACTGAATTAATAAAAAAAATATTTAAAAACGTAACAGTAATTTTTCCTTCTACAAAAGATAACAAAAAAAGAATTTCTAGGCCCAATAGAATTCTGCTTGCATAAAGCATGGATTTGAAAAAAGAATTTTTTTTTGATTTACTAGTTAAACTTTCTTTAAAATCTATGGACGCTAATTTTCCAATATGTTAAATAAATCTGAAATAAATTCCAATATTTATGAAATAAAGGCCAAAATTATCTCCTTGGATAACTAAGAAACTAAAAAAGTCTTCAAAGCTAAAACAAAGTTGTATAATAAATACTTAAAAACAAAATCCGAAAAACACAAATTACAAAAACTTTAAAAATCTGTTTGAAAAACTCCGCAAAAAAAATTGCTTAAAAAAAATTATTTTCTAAATTGCTTTCTCAGCACAAACATAACTTAAAACGCGTCTGGGAATTATGAAATGAAAGAATGAAAGAAATTACAGGAAAGCAAAAAGAAGTTTTAACCTTTAACTTGCAATAAAAGTTAATTATATAAAATAATTAATGATACTAATGAAATTGCGAATTTAACAATTTTTTGTTCCACTAAAGGAGCAAGTTCATCAAACAAAATCCCTTTAACAAATTATAAATTAACAGATAAACTTCAAACATCAAACTCCTTACATTTTAAAAATCTAACGCTTGAGGAATTTGATATAGCTTTTAGATCGTTAAAAAGAAATAAAGGAGTAGGACCAGACAATATAAATGGAAATATTGTAATAGACTCTTATGACGTCATGAAAGATATTCTTTGCAAAATCTTTAAATCATCCATTAAACAAGATTCTTTCCCAGTTACCAACAAACTCCTTTATGAAAATCAGTTCGGTTAAAAAAAAACAACTCAACCGAATATATTATTTTTCAATTAACACGTTGTATTAACGAATCTTTTAAAAATCTAAAATTTACACTTGGTGTTTTCATTGACTTGTCAAAAGCTTTTGACACTGTCGATCATAATATTTTGCTCAAAAAACTTGAATGTTATTGTATAGCAGGTAAAACTCTTAATTGGTTCAAAAGTTATCTCTCCAACCGAAAGCAGTTTGTTTTAACAAAGATTCCCAACCTTAAACATTAATAAACATAACAAATGGTGTCCCACAAGGATCCATACTTGGACCACTTCTTTTCATTATATATATAAATGATCTTAAAAAAGCACTCAATTTAAAGACGATAATTTTTGCAGACGACGCAAACTTGTTTCAGTCACATGAAAATATAAACATACTTTTTAATAATATGAACTGAGAACTTGAAAAAATTTCAATTTGTTTCAAAAAAAATAGTCTTTAAATATTGAAAAAACAAAATGGATACTTTTCTCCAAAACTTTTTTTCCAAACTTTAAAAAACAGATATTGCCTATAAATATGCCTGATCTTTTTATCGATAATGTCATCCTAAAAAGAGAAAAAGTTACAAAATTTTTAGGAGTTTTTATTGAAGAAAATCTGTTTTGGAAATCACACATCAATAATATTTCTAATAAAGTTGCAAAAAACATTGGAATTCTATATAAATCTAGAGGTATTTAAAACAAAAAGCAATTAACACAATTACATTGATCTTTTATTCACTGTCATATCAATTATGCAAATATTAAATGGGGAAGTACACATAAAACTAGATTTAAATCTCTTTATCGGCATCAGAAACACGCAGTTCGCATAATAAATTTAAAAAATCGTTTTTCGAACTCTGAATCGCTTTTTAAAAAAATGGACGCCTTAAATGTTTATCAACTAAATGTATTTAATGTTTTGTGTTTTATGTACAAATGTAAAGAACTTATGCCCCCCGATGTTTTTGTAAATCTTTACAAAACTAAACCCCGAAACAAATATAACCTACGTAATTATAGCATTTTAGAAAAACCTTTTTGCAATAATAACAAAGCTCAATTTTGCATATCTTATCGTGGACCTTTTCTCTGGAAAAAAATAGTACGGCCTAATTTTGTTTTTCTATCTAAATTGACCTATTCCTTTTTCAAACAATCTATTAAAAAAATCATTTTTTCAACAAAAAAATATTCTTGATTTTTTTTGAATTTTTAAAAAAATATTTTCAGTTGCAATACTGCATATTGATTTGTAATGTTTTATTTTGAGTTTCACTTCTGAAGTATGTAGAGTATTAAATTTATGATATATTTAGTGATTATATATTCTCGGTATATATTTATAAGTAACAATTTTTTTTATTTAGTTGTTATGGATACCTATATTGCTTAGTAACCTGATACTTTCCTTAACTTACGTAGGGGTATATTGATTTTTAAATAAATTTTATCTCAATTAAAAAATTAGGTTTCAGCAATAATAAAAACAAAATAGTGAAAGAATACATTTACAATATGAAATTACATCAAAAATTTATAAAACAAAAATATCGTTTTAAAGATTGATTAAGTAATTGTAAAACATCTGAAGGAAACGTTTTATGATTTGCTCGGTGTGATGTTGATTTACGCAGTGATAAAATAAAAAAGTCCCTAGAAATATAAGGTCTATCGAACAGATCAGCGTTTGTTGCTCTTCTGAATGTTTTTTGGTATAAATTTTCACGATATGTGACGGTATGGGAACGTTATTATAAACTGTTTTGACGTTTTAAAAGACATACTTTTCCAAATTTTTAAATGCTCTATTAATCAGGGAGTTTTTCCTGATGATTTAAAATTAGCAAAAATTATTCCTATATTTAAAGAAGGAGAAAAAACTAATGTTAAACACTATCGTCCAATTTCTATCCTCTCTGTTTTTTCTAAAATTTTAGAAAGAATTTTGTACAACAGAATATACAATCACCTTTTATCAAACAAATTATTATATAACATGCAATATGGATTTAAAAAAAATAATTCAACAGAGCATGCAATTATTCAGCTTACAAGAAGTCTATCAGACTCATTTAATAATTCTAAATTCACATTGGGAGTATTTATTGATTTAGCGAAAGCGTTTGATACCATTAATCATAAAATTCTTGCTAAAAAACTAAAATGTTGCGGTATAACAGGCAATGTTTTAAAATTGTTAAAAAGTTATTTAACTAATCGCAAACAATTTGTTTACGCCGATGAAACATTATCATCAAATTTGTTAAATATTACATGTGGAGTTCCTCAAGGATCCATATTAGGACCTCTTCTTTTCCTTATTTATATTAATGATTTATACAAAGCCTCGGATTTAATAACAATTATGTTTGCTGATGACACCAATTTATTCATGTCACACAAAAGCATTCCTACTTTATTTAGTTGCTTGAACATCGAGTTAATCAAAATATCTGACTGGTTTAAGACTAACAAATTATCTCTTAACATTGATAAAACTAAATGGGTTCTTTTCCATCCTCTTATCAAAAAACATAAACTGCCAATTAACATGCCTCATCTTGTTATTGACAATATACAAATTAAACAAGTAACAGTAACCAACTTTCTAGGTGTTTGTATAGATGAAAATCTTACATGGAAAAGTCACATTAAAAACTTATCAAGTAAAATTTCAAAAAGTATAGGAATATTGTACAAAGCAAGAAATGTTTTAAATAAACGTACTTTAGTACAATTATATCACTCAATTATTCATTGTCACATAAACTATGCAAACATTGCTTGGGGTAGTGCAAAGAAAATTAAACTTAAACCTCTTTATTGTCAGCAGAAGCATGTAGCACGTCTCATATATTTTAAAGACCGTTATACTCATGCCAAGCCTCTATTATTTGAAATGAAAGTTTTTAATATATATGAGCTTAACATTTTTAATATTCTTTGTTTTATGTTTAAATGTAAAACCAATTCATCCCCTATTTCTTTCCATAATTTGTATTCATCGAAAGATAAAAATAAATACATTTTGCGGAATGATAATTTTATAAAGCAGCCCATTTTTCAAACAAATCTTTTTAAATTTTGTATTGATTATCGCGGACCATTCTTATGGAATAAAATAGTTTTAAAAAATTTTACTAAGGATTATATTCATCAAAGTAACTACTTTTCTTTTAAACGAAAGCTTAAAGAACTCATTTTTACAATTGAAGATGTAACAATATACTTTTGATATTTTTTTTTTTTTTTTAGTGATCTTCCTTTTTACCCCCTATTTAACTATTGATTTATAAAAATTATATATACATCATTAACAATTGTAATATATAATAATGTATCTTGTATTTGTAACGGAATATTTTAAGTTTCTTACTTCGTTAACTTATTTCTTATTATGTAAATATTTTATAAATTTTAACACGATCATTTCTTAGCGGTGCTCGACGACAAGACCGTATGGTCTTCTACGAGTTCCCGCGTTCTTTTATTATTTAATAACGATTATTATATATATATATATATACATATATATATATATATATATATGTTTTTATTATTATATATTTGTATTTTAAATATTGTAACGAAATGCTTATTTATAATGTAATAAAAAGAACAAAAAAAAAAAAAAAAATGTTTTAAAGTCTTTATTTCCAACCTCTTAAATTTCTTCTAACATAAGTCCTATGGGTAATGTAAGTCTCTGAGTTACATCATGTCCATGTATCAATACTTAGAGCACTTGTTGAGCCGTGTAATACCATGAATGAAGGGACTCATATAGTCTAACAGTGTTAAAACAATAACCCTTGAATTTTAGGCAGCCTATTTTTTATCCTGAAAATAATGTTACTAAGATAATGTAAAGAATAATTAGAAAATACTAAGATAAGTTTTGAATAATTAATTTTTGAAAAATAAATATAATATAAATTATAACTAATGGTTTTAACTTTCCACCAAAAACAAAGTGAATTTTATTATAATAAAATTTTTTTATAAAAATGTATGATTTTGTAGCGTAGTGTATAGCGCGATGTACTGTGCAGTGTGTGATCGGATTTCGAGTCCCGATGACTCCCAACTTATACTTGAAAAACACGTTGCTTTTACATCAAAATTACAACGTCAATTAACGTTGATAAACGTTGTAAAATCTTTTTTTACGTTTTATTTAGGTGTCCCAAGAAGTCCTTGCGGTCTTATCACTGGGCACCGCGGATGAGCATTTAATAGGAAGTTCACACCTCCTTCTTAACCGATGTCACAAAACTTGCCCAAAGGTGGGGTTTGAACCACGGACTCTTTGTTTCTGAGGCAAGTGTGCTACCACTGCGCCACGGCTGTTTTAACATCTAATCTAATGTTATAACCCTGGAAAATCAAACGTTATCCGTCCTTTCCATTTCCAACATTAATCTAACGTTATTACAACCTAAATAGTCGGTGTGCCCACTGGGCAGTCACAGATACTTTTTTTTTGTGATCTTTAAATCTTGCTTAGAACTTTATTATTTTTTTTTTCATGCAATGTGCAAAACCATCTCAAAAAATTGAATCCATGGATGGAGACTGAAAGAACATATTTGAATTCTCTGTGAATATAATCTGTATTATAGATATCAAGCCTATTCATGAGTTAGTTATTCCAGATAACATCTTTTGAACTTTCCCTAAAATCATTGTTAGTTCAATAATACATTTTACTTCAATAGGAGATCCGCAAACGTCTAATAAAATCATACCCATGCTTTCTCATTTTTAATGTACTGATCTTCTTTGAGCACAAATTCCTTAGACTCATTTTTGCATGCAAATCTTAAGGGTCTGTGGATGATGACTTCTGATTTTCTAAATAACCATCTTATCATTGTTGCTGTTAAATTCAGCCAAATCTCATGGGACAAGAAAAATAATAACGATTCTTTAAGTTAAATTCTTTAAGTTAATTCTTTAATCGCTGTTCATGTCAATTTCTGAGTAAATTTGTTTATTGATGCTTTGGCTAGTAACACCATAAAAGCTAACTTTACACGAGAGAGTTAAACAATAAAAACGGCTTTGTCTTTCAATATCAAGTGCCTCAGCACAAGTTTCTGAACTGAACAGATTCTTTCCAAAGTATGAACCATTAAATCTTTCAAAGGAACTGAAGTTGAGTAGTCTTTCACTGTTATATTTCCAGAATAACATTTTAACTTTTTAATTGTACGTACGCAAAAATAAAAATTTGCTAAAATAACATTATTGTATAAATAGATTGTTGCTATGCAAGGTTATGTACCATAGCAACCAAATTTAAACCTATATAAAATTTAAACGGGGGCTTAAAGGGACGAACAATCAATGGAAACTTAATAAAAACATATAGATCAAATAAATATTAGACAGCACATGGCAAATTGTGTCAACCATTAGTTATAGTACAGCAAAAAAATATTTTCTTAAAATTTTTTTTTTAGTCTGTGATCTTTAAAGTATTATGAAGATAACTTGCTGTGACAAACTTATGCAAAATAATGCATTTTTTTTATCTTTGAATAATAACATATAGCAGTTTGGTGTTTTAACAATACAGATGTAATTGAAATTTCCCACAACTTTGATCTCACCGATATTATTTATATATAATCATAAATTTTTTTCGAACTTTAATATTCAAATGCTCAGAGTTCCTGTAACTAAGAGATTCAATATAAATGAAACATCAATAGATTTTTCTTAATATATATAGAAACTAAAATTAAATAAGGTTTAGAGATTAGACAAATGGCCCGCTGTGCGCCAGTTACCTGCTGTGCGCCAGTGGCCCGCTGTGCGCTATTTATAGGTAAAGCAAAGTCTATAAAAATCTAAATACGTGAAATCTATAAAACGTGATGACCTAATACTGAGCTATAACCTTCTAAATTCGTAGATTATGACAATTTAGATTTTCATCCATTAGCTATTGCATTTTTATATTTATATTGAACCATAACATGAACTAATAACTTTTAAACTTCTAAGGTTTCGAACGACTAAATTTTAAACTACTGTTCTTTTGATCAACTGATTTTTTGCTTGACTTGAATAACTACGTCTATTGTACTATAATAGTTAAAAAGTTGTGCGTTTGTAAGTGTCTTTATCTATTTTCTATCACATTTAGAGCATTGTATATAACCTTTAAATAAAATGTACAAGAGCATTGTATATTAGCTGCATTTAGGGCCGTCGAGATTAAGGCTTCATATGCAAAAGATTCATCGCCATGTTTATAGGATAAAGGCGGGGACGGGCGGGGGATGATTTTGTAACTCCATGGTAAAAATCTGATTTTTTTTTAATAGATATACAAGTTTTATTTTTTCAATCTGTTGACTGCAACTACAATTAGCAATTTAGGCCTACTCTGACTAAACTTTTATGTTGTTTTAGTTCGCACTTTGTCTTTTTATTACATTCAACAAACATCAAAAATTTCTCATTAACTTAGTGAAATGCTTTTTTATTTTCCGCGGTGTTATATAGAGAAAAATGGACTTTAATTAACGTGCAACGAGTCAGGGAGTTGAGACAACAACTTTTGCAAGTAGTCAAGTTTTTAGAGAGCAGTTTTTATAGCAGCACTATTCTTATTTAAGTGTGGTCCTAAGTTTCGTTACTCAAATTAGCACGCTGTATGTATCACAATTTCTCCTTGTGGGTTTAACATGTCATGAATTCTCTTTCTGGAGAGCTCGCTTCCACTATGCTATTCTGAGATAGCTAACAAAATCGGAGTTTCAGCTGTTTAATTTTTTTTTTATGGCTTAATATAACCAATATATATATATATATATATATATATATATATATATATATATATATATATATATATATATATGTATATATATATATATTAGGGGTAGTCATTTTGAGGGAATTTTTGAAAACGAAGTACATACCCAGCTAAAGTTGGAGCAAATATGCTAAAACTTAGTCAAAAAATTTTTTAGGTCAATCGGGTGACTTTTAAGTCCCCCTCAAGACTAAAGTTGTTAAGAAATTGTTCTTCAAAAAAGGAAAAATAGGGTGTGTTTAGGGTGTTTGAGGGGGATTTAAATTATGTTATCAACCAAAAAAACAAACTATTAAGAACTAAACAAGTAATTTAGCATTTAATAAAAATCTTTACAAATACTATCAAGACAAAAATTATGCATTAATTGAAATAAGTATTTTAAAATGAACAACAATTTCCTAAGTCTACAATTTCCTCTTCTTTAGTTTAGAGAGTGACATCAGGCTTTCTGATAGTTTTTTTTTTGTAATATTACTTTTTCCCACACCAAAAACTTTGAAAATTGACCTTACTTTGTCGACGGTTAAAAGTCTGTTCTGCTTGTCATGTTCATTTTCGTATCTTTGCACAAACTGCTGCATCATTCCGATTGCTCGTTCAGAATGATCATTGACAACAATTAACATTTTGGCAAAGTTTTCAAAACGAAGACTGGGTGTGCCAATATTGGGGTGGAAGTGACAACCAGTCTCTCACTCTCTGATTATCCAACCCTATCATTGAAAAAATTTAATATGAAAACTCATTAACCAAAAGAGAGAGAGTTGGTACCTTCATATTATTTATGATATTATTCTCGTCTATTCGTTCTTTGCTTCTATGTTTAAAAAAATCTGGATCCGGCATTTGAAAGGAAAGCAAAGCATCTGCAATGGCTGTTTTTTTATCCATAGAAATATTTTTATCCAAAAGAGCCAAGGGAATAATTGTTGAATCAAGATACCATGTATGCTTAAAAAGAGATGCTAACACAGCGTCTACTGCCTCCGGATTGGAGCAAACTTTCTTATACTCCTTTATCTGAAAGATTGCATCAAGATCAGAAGCAGGAGATTAAATCGCTTTATGTGCTTGAAGGTACCACCTTGTGTAAAAACATACTATGAACTCGCAGATGAGTTTTAAATCTTCGCGTAGATTATCATTTTCTTGCACAAATGTCAGTTGCTTGCACAAAAGCTGAAGTTTAAGATAGTATAAACTCTTGCCTAAAAACCTAGCATGATGAACAGCTCCAGTTTTCTTTAACTTGAAATGTGCAGAAGGGGATAAATACTGCATGGTTAGTTCAGCCAACTCTCTTCGGTCATTCCTCATATTGTGTTTTTTAGTAATATAGGTCTCACAGTAATCTAAAGTTTTCCTTGCAGCTTCCTTCAAAACTGTTCCTTCAACGGTTTTTCAAGCAAAAGAGGTCAGGTTATTTTTGTCGTAATTGAATTTAGGGTTCTCAAACATATGTTTGAACTTTACGAATAAAGGATTTTCAGGCCCTACGCTATTCTCTTTTATCACTGCTTCACAAAAATGAACCATTCTAAGCTCAATGATATGATGCCTATATGCTAGTAGAAGAAGGTATTTGTCTACCTCTTTTGCAATCCTAATAAGTGATCCTTTCTTAGAACCAGTATTACTTGAAGTTGTATCAAAGCATACTCCGCATACTTTTGAAATGAGGTCATGTTCTTCTAGTATTTTCATGATTCCTATATACATATCTTCACCTGAAGAAGACGGCAAGGCAGGTACTCCAAGAAGATGCGACACCCCCTCAATATTAACGAGCACAGCTAATCTTTCATTCTTCAGTCTTTTCCCCTGATTCATTTCAAACAAAGTCTTTCCGTCAAAATGAATTATACAGGGATAACGGCTTTTTTCCACGGCCTTCTTTATATCTAATTTAGCAATTTCTGCAGTATCCTTAGCAGTTTTTTTCATCTTCCTTAATGCAGTTGAAGCACTGGCTTTGCATTTTGCGATATCAACTCCACAATCTTGAAGAATTGCTCCAGTTACTTTTTGTAAGACATTCGGGGAGATATCATTTGCTGTAGCTATAGATACATTTCCATCAAAAATATTCATAGGGACTTTGGCAGTAATGTTACAATCATCTGCTCTTCTATGATGCCAAACTTCAGGTTCAAATTCTGAATCAGAATCAGCGCTAGCGTCAGTGAAACTCAAGTCTAATTCTGAGGTAGCGTCAATCTTAGGAGATTCGTCTTCTAGCCTTGTCCTCTTCCTCACACCTTCAGAAACCTAAAATTTACTTTAACATGGTATATGTGTATTAACAAATGTATGTTAAATTAAAAAGAGTTAAATCATCTTGCTTATCTTTATCTGAGTGTTTTTTATCCTTCCTAGTTTGGTTCTTTAAATCTGTAGAACCAATCCAAAACAGCTTTTTCAAAAATTAAATAAACTCCCCTTGATTAACCTTGTCTCTAGCTGATCCTCTGTATTTATTTCTACTCAAATCTGAATACTTCTTGTCCATCTTCATTAGGTTCTTGATAATATTTTTATCTGACATTACTTGAAATCCCGCTTTAAGCCATGGTCTTTTAATTAAGCCTAAAATGCATTCACAATCATCTACTTCACATCTCTTGTAACCCTATCTCTTGTTAGGAGGGCATGATAAAATTGTTGACTTCTTAACATTATGAAGAAGTAGTGATCTTCTGTAGGCAATGTGTTGAAGAATATCCATTCCAGTAGGGAGTTGAAGACCTAAAGAAAAAAAAAATCAATATTCTAATTTTTAACAAAAAGTTTAAAATTCAAAACAATTTTTTTAAATTAGATATGTACATGTAATAGCTGGTTTAGCCTCATTTATGATAAAAAGTTTGCTTTTGCTTGATCTGAGAAACCTTCTCTTCCCAATATCTTTTACAATTTTTTTTTCCATTTTTGTATTCAATCTAAATAGATTTAATGGTTTGTAATTTGTTAAAAACTTCAATACAATTTTTCTTTATATTGTAATTCGATTAATAACAATCAAGTAAATACGAAAGTTATTTACAAAAATAAAATAATGTAACGCAATTTCACGTACAATTTGTTTATAAAAACGCTTAGTGACTTAAAACATACAGTGCAGGATCTTCAGCACATTTTATTCTGCATTATTTATTAGAATTTTTTTATTGTTGCCGATTTTCATAACCATGCGTAACATAAAATTTTCATTTTTTCCTTTCGTATATATCGTTTTAACCAAGAATATGTAAAAAACATGATGACATACCCTTTTAAAATGAAAATATAGATAACAAGTAACAAAAAAAAAAAAAAAAATGGAGATAATTTTTTCATTTAAATCCCCCTCAAACACCCTGAACACACCCTATTTTTCCTTTTTTGAAGTACAATTTCTTTAGTCTTGAGAGGGACTTAAAAGTCACCCGATTAACCTAAAAAAATTTTTGACTAATTTTTAGGATATTTGCTCCAACTTTAGCTGGGTATGTATTTCGTTTTCGAAAATTCCCTCAAAATGACTACCCCTAATATATATATATATATATATATATATATATATATATATATATATATATATATATATATATATATATATATATATATATATATATATATATATATATATATATATATATATATATATATATATATATATATATATATATATATATATATATATATATATATATATATATATATATACAGTATCGGACGAAACGAGTGCAACCAAATAATGCTAATTTAGTTTCTTTATATAAAAGTGCTGCATTTTTTCAATTTAGAGAAATAACTATGTAACTGTTTAGAAACAAAGTTCTTCAAGTTTTATTCATCACAAAGTTCATTATTTGTACACGAAAATTAATAAATTAATCAAAAGTATTAAAAAAAGTTGATTTCCTTCTGGACAAAACATATTCAACTCGACAAAATGTTGACCAAGCTGTACTTCGCTATCAATATTTCGTGGCGAATTCTTTGTTGTCGATCACAGCCTTGCATCTTCGAGGCATAGATTCGATCAGGTGATCAATAAAACTTTGTGGAATCGCTGCCCAGGCCTTTTGGATTTGTTCAAACAGTTGATCCTTATTACGAACACCTTCACGATTAATTCTGCGGTTGACGATCTCTCACAGGTTCTCGATAGAGTTGAGATCCGGAGATTGAGGCGGCCAATCCATCACCGATAGGTGGTTGTCTTGAAACCACTGCTTGACTACTTTTGCAATGTGTTTCGGATCGTTGTCTTGCTGAAAAACCGATTTTATTGGCATATTCCATTCAGCATGAGGTAACATAACATCTTTCAGGATATTTTATACATGAAACGGTCCATTATTCCATCGTTTCGATGTATTGAACCTAGACCGTTAGCAGAAAAACACCCCCAGACCATTGCCTCCACCATGCTTCACGGTCTTATGGCAGTAACGTAAATCGAGGCGTTTTCCGGCCGGTCGACGTACACGGCAAATGCCATCGCTCCCAATGATGTTAAACTTTGATTCATCACTGAAAAGGACAGTTCGCCATTTCTGAACATTCCAGTCAATATGAGATGTAGCAAACAGGATTCTTTTCTTCTGGTTTTTATTGAAATCAGCGGTTTCTTTGCAGGGCGTCGAGAAAACAATCCGGCTTCAATAGCACGTCGTCTGATTGTTCGGTCTGATACAGGCAGCTCTAATTGCTTTTGTATTTCGACTGATGATATCCAGGGATCCTTCTTGACGGATCTGACAATCATAGAATCCTCTCTAGAAGTGGTGGAACGCGGTCTTCCACCTTTGTTATCTGCTGCCAACTTCCCCGTAGAATGATATTTGGAACATAGTCTTGATACAGTCCATTTTTTCACGCGATATTTATCACAAATACTTTTTTGTGACACGTAATCGTCAATAATTTTCTTTCTTAGTTCCAATCCAAGACTGTAGGGAGCCATTTTTGCACTTGAAGTCATAAAAATTATAAAAATAAATAATCACGCTTCTCAAGGCTTACCGTGTTACATTTACCTTTTGATGATACAATAATGCTCTGTGGAACACAACGTCTTGGTTGGATGTGTACTGTATTGATGTAATGAAACACTTGCTGTATTTTACTTCTTGTATTGATGTTCTTCGATAAAACACTTCGATAAAACTCACTTCGATAAACTATCTTGATAATACTGACTGATTGACTTCCATATACTGACTGAATTACATGTCGATTTACATGTCTCTTATATAGTAAAACGAACCTGTGTGAACCTGTTCTGGGAGATTCTAGATGCTTCTTTTCGATGCTTCTGGAAGCTTCTGGATGCGTCTGGATGCTTCTGAATGTTTCTGGATACTTCTGGATGCTACTGGATGCTTTCAGATGCTTCTTCTAAAAACTTCTGGAAGCTTCTGCATGTTTCTGGAAACTTCTGGAAACTTCTGGATACTTCCTTTAATTATTAAAAAACTTCCGTGACGTTGACACGGACCAGACTTAAGAAAATGAAACAAACCAAAAAAGTTGCACTTGTTTTGTCCGCTGCAAAATGGCACTTGTCAACGAAATTCTGCACTTGTCAACGAAATTCTGTGTGCTGTCACCTGTCAGCTAATTGCTCATGTCATGGCATGCTATGACTCCAGACTCCTGAACTGTTTGCTGTGGTAGTATAGTTCGTTTCGTTTTTAAGACATGTAAAATTAGGAACACTTTTTAGCATTGTTCGATGTTGGTTGCAAATGTTTTGTCCAATACTGTATATATATATATATATATATATATATATATATATATATATATATATATATATATATATATATATATATATATATATATATATATATATATATTATAGGGCTGTAAATCCTGGCTCGTGTTCGTGAACGGCTTGGTGATCGGCTCGACAAGAGCTCGTTCATGTTCGGCTCGAATGGTAAACGAGCCGAGCTTGAACATCATAGGCTCGTTAATATTTGCGCGATTAAAGCTCGAATATATATATATATATATATATATATATATATATATATATATATATATATATATATATATATATATATATATATATATATATATGCAATGAGAGCAATGCAATGAGAGCAAGACTTATATTTGTGAAAATGTAATTTGAACTATTAGAGTGCAGTGTTTAATAGGAATTATTATGTTTGTGAGAGTTTACATTATGTTTGAACTTTGAACATTAAGTTTGAACATTGAACTATAAGTTTTAACTTTTATTTTGAACTGTTAGATTTGTGGGATCTTATTTCATTATGTTGTTTATTTGCATGTTTAATAGACTGTAGGATTGTTTATATTGTTTGTTGATTTGGACTTGCATTATTTACAGACGAGCCTTTAACGAGCAATTTTTTTTTACTAAACGAGCTTTAAACTAACAGGTTACAATAATTATTTCAAGTTTTAAACCAGTCGAGCTCGAGCAACATGTAAAACGAGCCGAGCCCAAACAATACTAATCCTTAACGAGCCGAGCTCGAACAAAGAATCTCATGTTCGAATCGAGCTCGAGCCGAGCCTGAACACTCTTAATTTGTAAACGAGCCAAGCCGAGCCCTGGCAAGCTTGGCTCGTTCGGCTCGATTTACAGGTTTATATATATATATATATATATATATATATATATATATATATATATATATATATATATACATATATGTATATATATATATATATATATATATATATATATATATATATATATATATATATATATATATATATATATATATATGTATTTTTGTTTACATTTGTTGTCATAGTAAATAAATTACTTTCACAAACACAAACAAGGTTTCTGAAAGAAGATCGTACTGATCTGATCATAAGTACCTTTTACTAACGTGTGTATATAAACTGCATCAATACATAATTAACAAAATAAAACGTAATTAACAATAAAAGTTTTAAAGAAAATATAAAATTCCAATGAAAAAAACCTGACTACATCATCCATTAAGATATTTAAATCTTTCAGTTCATATTTGAAAATGGGAAAAGTAAAATGCATATCGAAATTGGACAAAACAATTTTATTTCAAAGATAAGGTGCACGATATGTAATACAAAACTTGGTTCGATAAAAGGGTTCATATATAAAATTATTGCTTTTAAGTGTATATTTATTTATTGGTTTTAAAGAAAAGATATCTTTGGAAATGGGTAAAGATATGTCATTTTTCACATATACATAAAGCATAAAACATTGAAAACATTAAGCTCATACTGAGAACTTTCATTTTAATAAAAAATTGTTTGAAATGGGTCCGCAAAATTTATTAAAGGAATCGCATGTTTCTGACGACGATAAAGGCATTTAAACTTTTTTCAGTGCCTCCCCACGCAGCATTAGCATAATTTAAATAACTATGAATTAATGAGTAATAAAATTGAGTTAGACTTTTTTTACATAAATATGTTCTAGTTTTGTATAAAATTCCAATATTTTTAGAAATTTTTCTACCAATATAGTCGATATGCGTTTTCCATGTGATGTTTTCATGAAGTAAAAACACCGAAGAACTTTCTAACATTATTTCTTTTTATTTCAACATCATCAATAAAATTTTTAGGCAAACTTCCGGGTAAATAAGCTTTTTTGAGGCTGGGTTGAAAATAACTCAATTTGTTTTTTTAATGTTAAGAGCAAGTTTATTGCATATAAACCATTTCGATATACTTTTAACTTCATCATTCCTGGAATAAAAGAGTTTGTAAATTTCATTATCGGAAAAGAATAAGTTAGGGTCACTAGGAAACATGATGCTTATTAAGCTTGAGGCTTTATTTAGGTTGTTAATATAAATCAAGAACAGTAATGGTCCCAAAATGAAACTGTAGAACGCCACATGAAACACTTAAAAATTTATTTGGATAATCATTATTACTGAAAACAAACTGTTTACGGTTGGATAAATAACTCTCGAACCATTTTATAACTTGGCTATTTATTATATAATATTTTAGCTTGTGAAATAAAATTTCATGATCGACAGTATCAAATGCTTTCGAAAGGGCGATGAAAACACCTAATGCAATTTAGACTTTTCAAAAGAATTAGAGAATTCACGTACAAATTGGAAAACTGCATGTTCTGTGGAATTATTTCTTTTAAAGCCGAATTGATAGTTGTATAAAAAATTATTAGAATGAAGATAATTGTATTATCTATTGTGCGTAATACGTTCTAGTACTTTTAAAAATGTGGAGAGGACAGAAATAGGGTGATAATTTGTTTGGTCATCTTCTTTTAAAATTGGGGTAACTTTAGAAAAATTTAGTTGTTCAGAAAAACTCCTTGGTGTATAGATGCTCCATAGACTTTAAATAGGATATCTTTTAACTACTCAAAACATTCTATGACTATATTACCGTTTATGTCGTCTGCTCCAGTTGATTTATTTTTTAAAAGAGATTTGAAAGCTTTTTCAAACTCTTGAAAAGATATATATATATATATATATATATATATATATATATATATATATATATATATATATATATATATATATATATATATATATATATATATATATATATACACACTAGGGTGGCTCTTAAAACAACATTTTTGAAAAAAACCTGTTCTGACCCCTTTACTTTGTTCTATATAATACTAAAACACTGGGTTTAAAATTTTTTTGAACAAAAAATTATTTTAGGGGTAGCTCAAGACCCTTAAAAATTTGACTGGTCCCTAAAATTTTGAAAATAAAAGTTCTTCTAAAGTATGTCATCCTGGTACTCAAAAGAAGCGAAATTATATAAAAACTTCAAAAACAGTAATCACTTTACAAAAAAAGCATGTTTAAAAAAACCATTTTTTTAAAACTTGAAAATAATGACTTTTTTTATTTTCAGCTTAAAAACAATAGTTTTTATGAATTTATTTAAGAAAAAAGTTATTTTTTTGTAAATTGATTATTATTTTTAAAGTTTTTATATAATTTCGCTTCTTTTGAGTACCAGGTTGACTTACTTTAGAAGAACTTTTATTTTCAAAATTTTAGGGACCAGTCAAATTTTTAAGGGTCTTGAGCTACCCCTAAAATATTTTTTTGTTCAAAAAAATTTTAAACCTAGTGTTTTAGTATTATATAGAACAAAGTAAAGGGGTCAGAACAGGTTTTTTTCAAAAATGTTGTTTTAAGAGCCACCCTAATACACACACATAATATATATATATATATATGCAACAAAATAAATAGCTGGAGCAAGAAGAAGACAATGTCTTATCGTCGAGCACCACTTTTATAAAATCGTAATTTACAGATATTTTATTGTAAAGACGTAAATATATAAACTAGAAGATAATATATCGTATTGTTTTATATAAGTTTTACATAAGGTAGCAAGTAGTAATTGGTAAACTGCTAACATTTTCTACAGTAGCAAAAACAAATAAATATTACATACATACACATATCATTCTGAGACAGGTAATATCATTATTAAACTTTGTTGTATGGATTTTTATAATTTTTATTTAATTTATCTTATTTATATATTTGAGTTTAACTTTATTTAAGAGAAACCTTATGCTTGATTTATAAAAATCAAGCATAAGGTATATTTATACTTTTTTATATACCTTTATCTATAATATATTTTTTCATTTGCAGATGATTTTATTTTTGATTATTTTTTAAATCACCCATGGATTGTTTATATTATTTGGATTTATTGTTTTTACAATGATAGGAAAGTTAGCATCATACACGGAATAAAATGTTTCAAAAAAAAAAAATTAATAATAATAAATATCGTAAATTTTGTCTGCATTATCATTAAAATGCTTCCAGTGTAGAAGTGATAATTGGTTTTATATTGCTTTCGTCAAAAGTGCGTATTTTTTTATTTAATTTTATTTGATTATATTTTAAAGTTTTTATTTAAGCAACAAAATATTGGAAAAAGATCAGATATATCCGATTTTGGGATAACTGTTTGGTTATCATTGTCGGATATATCTGTTGTAATGATATTATCAATCAAAGGCGCTGAGTTTTTTGTAACTCTAGTTTTTAATTTTATTATCTTCACTGTATAGAAAACAATTCATAATTAGGTCCCCAATAATAAAATTCTTTTTTTAAAAATATATGAGAAGCAAAACTATTGTTTTAACTTTAAGTGTTAAAAAGGTTTTAGAATTAAGTGTTTGTAGTAGCACAGTGGAATGAGATTAAAAACTTTTTTAAATACTTTTTTTAAATAACTTAAAAGCACACTTTTTTAAATAACACTCAATACAAAATTTTTTATAAAAATATTTAAATAACTTTAATTAACACTCAATAAAAAGATTGTCTATATATACCAAATTTACAAAAGTTTTTACCAAAAATTGATTTTACTCAACTATATATCTAATTAGACAAATGATTTGTATTGAATACAATTTGATACTTTAAAATATTTGCAAGTCTTGTTAGTTTTTTTCTTATTTTGGTTAGATAACAACATTCTACTTACCACAGGAACCATTTATAAATATTTACGCAATTTTTACTGACTAGCCCTTGACCAACCATTTACCTGCATATTTTTACAAAATGTTAAACTAAAAACTTCAACAATCAAGATATTTGTTATGTGACTGTATGCCGGCATTATCGACAGATTGAGAGTGTGCATACTCACTAATGTATAACTGATGTGCTCTATAGCACAAATAAATGCATAATGTAAAAAAATATTATAAAATAATAACGGAAGAAATTTTCCCTAAGTAATAAAATAAATTCTCCTTTTGGAATGAAACCTTTTTGCAAGACCTTCAACTTTCTTGAAAACTCTACTTTAAAACCGACCCTTGAAAGTTTGAAAAAATAATAAATATTTATTAGTAAATATTGACAATTTAGAAATTTAAGCGAACATTAACAATTCAATTACATCATTATTACATTCTATAGTACGTGTGATTTAATACATATATACAAACACACGTACAAAGCAACATATATAAACGCACTTATAAATACATTGCTTCACGCACATTAAAAATCGATTCAATTAAGCTTAAACGACAAGCTAAAAGTTTAAATTAAAAACTTAAAATTTATTAAATAATTCCTCTAAATATCGATTTTTCTTTTTTTGGCAATAGCTGAGTTTCGTTTATTTTCACGACCTTTTGTCATCTCGATTCTTCTGTCATTTCTTAAATATATAAAATGTTTTAACTATCGACTTTAAAAAAATATTATATATATATATATATATATATATATATATATATATATATATATATATATATATATATATATAAATATATATATATATATGTATATATATATATATATATATATATATATATATATATATATATATATATATATATATATATATATATATATATATATATATATATATATATATATATATATATATATATATATATACACACACACACACAATCCTCGGAATTAGGAAAAATGAGGTCGGCAAAAATTATTTGATACAAAAGTCTAACCATAAAATATAGAAACGTTTTTTTTGCCGACCTCAAATACTTTCAGGTCGGCAGTTAGGGCGGCATTGCCGAATGCCGACCCTAAGTCCAAGGGTTGTATTTATATATATATATATACACATACATATATATATACACATACATATATATATGTATATATATATATATATATATATATATATATATATATATATATATATATATATATATATATATATATATATATATATATATATATATATATTGTTAATGTATTCTACCAATAGAATGCTTAATCCTTTTAAAGAGCAGAGCAATAATAAATTAGTAAATTTTTTATTTAATTTTTTTCTTCAACAACTTGTTTTACCGTCATTAGGTTCATCAGGAATCTTCCTGATGAACCTACTGATAGTGACTTCCTGATGGTGAAACAAGTTGTTGAAGAAAAAAATTAGATAAGTGTTTTTACTAATTTATATATATATATATATATATATATATATATATATATATATATATATATATATATATATATATATATATATATATATATGCAAAATGTAATAACTTTCAGTTGTGCATATTGACTAAATATAAACTACAAACAACATATAACTACCGAATTTTACCATAAGTTTATAAATATATATAAAAAGTAATTTTGAAAAAAAAAAAAATTTGTTAAAATGGTTGAATAATACCAACCTAGATCTCGGCTCTTTTCTGATTTCCTTAATAGACTTTTTATTTAATTCTGCAGAGCTGGTATCGAGTTTTTTTGGTGGCAATCTATTTACTTGGAAATAGGACTGCCTTAACTTTCCAGAGTGTGGTTTGTAGGTAAGACCTTTCTCTAAAGAAGCTTGAAGATCAAACTTAACAGGTGTCTTTTTCAAACTGGGAGATCTACGAAAAATGTGTGCATGATTATTTTTTATTGCGTTTAAAAAAAAGTATATATCTCCAATAGGAGCATTTAAAATTACCTCATATCACCAATAGTAGCATTTAAACACGATTTAGTATCTTTAATAGCACTTGTAAAGTGAACAGATTTTCTTCCTTTATATAATGCTACGTTTCTTTCGTTAGAACGTTCTCGGTTCAAACGAGGTGAGGAACGAAGCACATTTTTGGCAGGGGTTACCGCATTATAAACTCCAAGTTTGGTACCGACGTTCTAAATACAAGAAAACTTAAAAAATTTAGTACGGTTTAATTTGTTAATAAATTTAGTACGTAATTAATTTAATGACGTCTTAAAAATATATCAAAAATTATAAACTGGTTTTAAAAAAATATCTCAGAGTAATTCCATGTCAACTCAAACTTTGAAAACTTTTTTAAACATAATCTATTCTTGGAAATGTACACAGTTAAAAAACTGAATTAATTATCTTTTTAACACTTTCGCTTCTTACAAGGCTGCAAGCAACCACTATTAGGTCCAACTATGTTTACAATGCGTTTTTGCACCTTGTCTAAAAGCGAAAGGGCATCACTGGAATATCTGCTCCAGATATGGCAACAGTATTCCATACAAGGACGAATTTGAGATTTATAGAGATAAAGAATAGAATCGGGAGTAAGAAAGTGTCAAGCACGATAAAGAGATGCAAACTTAGCAGATGCTAATTTTGCAACAGATTTGATATATGGTTTCAAAGAAAGATCGGAAATAAAAGCTAATCCTAGAAAATGAAGGGTATATAACTCGTTGAGTAAATCACTTTTCATAAATATAGGAAGATCTAAATTATTGTGGTAATGATTGGTCGAAAAAAATTGGGTTTTATCTGAATTAAAGTTCACCAGCCACTGTGAGCCCCATGCAGTAGCAGAAGTGAGATCCTTTTCAAGCTCAAATGCCCCTCCAAGCAGTCAGAGAGTTTTGGCTTCTTATCATGACAGAATAAATGGTAGTATCATCAACGAACAATGCCACCTTAGATGTGAGAATATCTGGAAGATTGTTAATGTAAATTAAAAAGAGAATAGGGCCAAGGATTGAATCTTGAGGAACCTCTGAAGTTACAGAAGAGGACTGTCCATCAAGGACAACTTTTATAATATGATTGGAAAGGAAGGATTCAATAATCTTAAAGATGTTACCAGATACATCGTGAGAAGAAAGTTTAAGGAGAACACCGCTTGCCAAACTTTATCAAAAGCTTTAGAAATGTCAAGAGCGATAGCCTTAACCTCTCCACCTTTATATAATGCACGATAAAACCTATTGGTTATTACTGTTAGCAAATCAGCTGTAGAATGAGAAGATCGAAACCCATATTGATGATCAGAAAATAAATTATTAGATTTAAGATGAGAGATTAAGTGTTTGTTAATTAAAGATTCAAAAACCTTGCTTATGATAGGAAGACAAATGGGATGGTAGTTAGACAAATCAGATTACCCTCCAGAATTTTTGAAAAAAGGGATAAAAGATGCCGCTTTTCAGCAGGCCAGAAAACAAGACTCTGATAAGCGCTTGTTGAATAGTTTTGAAAGTATAGATGACTTGCTACTTCACCTCACTCATTTCACCTTTATTATAGACACTCTTAAAGATTCTTAAAGAGTCACAAGAGCCTAATTTTTTAGATGAAATACAAGGTTCATGACCTGAGAATAGCAGGCTTTGGCTTTAGACAAAACCTTCTTACAATGGTTTCTAGCATTAGTAAACCGATGTCTGTTTTCTGGAGAATTGTTTTGCTGATAGATATGGAAGTAATGGTTTTGATTGGAAATTGCAGCAGTAAAATGAAAGGAAAACTATAGAGAAGAGTGAAGCTTGAATTGGAACTGTTGAGAGGGAATAAAAGATTCCATACCAGCCAGAATCCAAGAATTTATGTAAGAAACATATTTATCAACAGGAAGACAAAAGATTTCTACACAAGGGCAATTACAAAGAAAATCACGGAAAGAGTCCCAGTCAGCTTTAAGGTAGTTGTAAGAGGTACAATGATAGGAGGATTCTGATGATGAAGAATGAGATAATAGTTTTAAAGAGATCAAACCGTGATCAGAAGCACCTAAGGGTGTATGTGGAGAAACTGAACACTGACTAGGGTCAGAATTATATAAAGGTAGGTTGAATAAAGAAGGTAGATGATTCGGGTTGTCTGGAAAACAAGTAAGAAAGTTGACTATTTGAGTTAGTGATCGAGAAAGGCAAAAGTTGTAGGCCTGTTACGCCTGCAGAGTCACTGACACTAGCGCCAAGCTATTCAGTGATATGTGATGATCATTAAAGTCACCCACAACAGCGATATTGGCTGATGGATAAAGAGAGAGGGCTTGTTCAAATTGATCAGAAATAACATCAAAAAGAGTGCAGTCTTGAGATGAAGGAGAGCAATATAGAACAAAGAGTAAGGCGATAGAGTGAAGTGGTGCTAAACGAAAGCACATAAAATAATAGTTGGTGGATTTAATCTAGTTTCCTGACAAATGGATGAATTTTTATGAATGTAAATGCCCAGGCCAAGCATGTGATATTGGAGTCTTTATAAATTAAAGGACTTAAAACTCAAATTAGTCTCACAAAGGTTTTTTGTGTTTTATAATTGTTACTTTAGTCATTTGTTAAAGAATTCGACTCAAAACATAGATAATACTAAGTACACTATTTAATAGGCCGAGCAATTGGCTCATTACTATTAATAAATCCTAAGTCGTAACAAAGGGCTCTAAATGTGGCCTCCACAATACACATCAAAACTGCGAACAGGGACACTGTCCATGTGCAAGATGGCACTGTTAGTACTGATATTTTACAGCTGTTGATGGAATCAGCCTCTTGAGAGCTACCACAGAGTTCGGAAAACCTAACTATCAGTCAGCCTCAGAACCATAAAACTGAGTTTTAAAGCTATACCCTCATTAGGAGATAATAGAATGAGTTGCCTAGTCATAAAAACAGAAACACTAGCAAAACTCATGCATTGAGTCAAGAAGGTCCAGCATTCAACATCCTAAACTGGAAACAATGAATTATAAATACATTTGCGCCAGCCTAATAGATGAACAAGGGGTGCGGGGCTGGTCAAATGATAGAATCTGTTTACCCCTTAAGTCTTTGCCTAGGAGGCCTTCTGCAAGACAGTAGCTGGTTGTATTTCACATCTGCCCAAGATGAGCATTTTTATCGAGACACCTCTAGCCTTTACTCAACCAAAAGCCCCAAGGCAGGGAGTGTTTCAAATCGGAGATGGCTTTTCCTGGCCTTTGCCTAAATAAGCGTATCCTACAAGGCAGCAGAACATAAAGCAGGTTGTACTGGATTAAAATAATTAAAAAAAACACACAAAATTTCATGAATATTTCTCTCGTATTTTTTTTTATAATTAAGCTAGAACCTTGAAACTTTTTGCATCAATTAGTTTGACTCATCTTCTTTCCAAATATATATAGAAAGTACTAAGTTTTAATGGCTTCACTTATATTATTCATGTCTTAAGACCACTTTTGATAAAAAAAACTTGCGCGGTAACTTTTTTTAAAAAGAAGTTTTTAAAAGTTTGGATTCTGAAGTGCCAAAACACATCAAATTGGTTTGAAAATTTCAAACCAATTCGATGTGCTATTAACATTAAAAAATCATTTCAAACATTAAAAAAGGGATGAAAAATCATTTCAAACATTAAAAAAAGGGATGAAAAATGGAATGGGGAACCATTCATTTATACAAAAAATTTTGGTTCTCATCATTTAAAAACTTTTACTGAAAAAAACATTTTTCTAAAAATGGTTCTCTGTGAAAAAAGCAAGTATAGCCTTTCTTCTATTCAAACAAAGTATTTATGTTTTCTCGAAGAAATGGTACTTAGGATTTTTGTGTAAAAATTATGTATATTACACTTTTTTTCCTTCGCGCATTGTTTTGTTTTTTGCACTTGATTTTTGATGTTTTCTTATTTTATTTTGGTGTTCACATTGCACAGTCAATTACATTACACAATTTACATTACACAGCCAATTTCATTACACATGCATAGGTGCATCTAGCAAGGCTCGCGATCCAATGTGCATTTTTAGCTGTTTTATCATAATTTCAAACAGCTGTTTTATCATAATTTCAATAGGATTTAGTATGCCAATTTTCCACACTTAAGGACATTTTAATCAAAAAATTATCTGTTTTTCCGGACAATAAATGCTATAACTTTGGATCCAATTGACTTCTAAAAGACACCTCATTTTCTAAGTCTTTTTAAGCTCTATACAACTATGTTAATCATTTATAAATATGTTGACCAAAATAAAAAAAATAAAAAATCATGTGAATAAAAATAAATTCTGATCCTGCAAACATAAAATAACCAGAGGGTAAGTGATTATTTTTATATCTAAAAATTTAAATCAATTTATATTACCATCAAAAATCATGTTTTATTTTTTTAACAATATAAATAGACCAAAAATTTAAGTAATAATAATTCCTTAAAATTAATATTATTCTTGATTGCCAATGGATCAATAAATTATTTATTTTAGTTTTGCTATACCATTATTTTCAATGTTATTATTATCATTACATTTAATGTTTGATGTCACTCTATTGCAATTAATTGGTCGAATTTCTTTAGTTTCTATAAATAAAACAAACAAACAAAAAAAAAATATTTTAATTCATAAATTATTTATTAAAAAAAAAATTATACTATAGAAAAAAAAAAAAAAAAATTCATTGTGCCAAGACATATTATGACATATATAGTATGACCTTGATGACATGTTTGCGGCCTCAATGCTCCTAGCAAACTAGGAAAAAATTTTGCCAAAGCTAGTGAAACTAGCTTTGGCAAAAAATTTATAAAATTACTTCAAATGTAAAATGTAACCATCAAAACTTCTGCCACCAATGGGTTTCAAGGAGAAGAGGGCTTAAGTACATTAATACAAAGAACAACTTTGCAAGCCTCTTTTTAAATTTATCATTTAGCAAAACAATTTCGCTCAGGACAGTTACAAAAAAGTTTCTCAAAGGATTGCTATATGACTACTCATATCCAAGCATTTAAAGTTGTTTACCAAAAAGAATGTTGATACCTCTGAAAATTTTATTATGTAAATTTTTCATTTTACAATAAAAGTACTTTTTACAAAAAAATTTCAGTTTATAAATTCAAACTAATATTTTTTAAAAAACACAAATAAAACTATTTAATTCTAGCGAGGCTCATGATCAAATGCGCATTTTCTAACAGCTGGTGTAATATAAGAAAATGCGCATTTTCTAATATGCTGGTATAAGTTTTATAATTTGTTGAAAAAAAAACCAAAACCTCTTTTTTGAAAAATCAAGATTTACTAGGTCGACAATATTTAAAGTCTGTTTACACTGAAAGTTTTTGTTTTTATCGGTGACTGAAATAATTGTTTTCTAATTTTTAAGGCCAATTTTTACTGAATTTTTTTTTTTTAGTTTCAAGATATAAAGTTTTTGTTGATAACAAGTAAAATTTAATAAGGGAGGAAGGGGGCAGGAGGTCTTAATAAGATTAGAGTGGGTGGGAAAATTTTCCAAAAATTATTAAATGCATAAAAAACATGTTTCAGACTGATAAAAGTAGAAAAATTCAAATGCATAACACAGATTGGTTTTTGCGTAACATTTCCAAAAAGGTTGGATGTGGATCTACAGTTCAAAGTACAAGTATTTTTTTTAGTTTAAAGTCTAGATTTTTGCTTCAAAATTTAATTAGCAGGAAGTCGGATTTTTGAAGATTGTTAAAAACTTCAGAGAAGATCAATTGATTGTGAGAGAAGTGATGAAGAACCATATATATATACATATATGTAAATTATGTTAGTGTATTTTACAAATAGAGTGCTCAATGTTTTTAAAGAACAGAGCAATAATAAATAAATTAGTAAAAAACACTTATCTAACTTTTTTCTTCAACTTGAAGTTTCACCATTGTTGGATCATCAGGAAGAGTTTTCTAAATATTAACTTATGTCATTCTGTTTGAATTAAAACGATTTAGTTTTTTTTTCTTCAGAAATAAAAAAAATATTTTTTATTAAGAAAATTTTTATAAAGTCGTTACTTCTAATTATTAGCAAATTTTAAGCAAATGTTTGTACGAAATTTTATAACATTTCTTATATTGAATATTTATTTATGTTATTAAACGCTTTTAATTTAATAATAAACTTGTTTTTAATTTAACTTTAATGTAAATATAATGAAACATTTTAATAGTAAAGAATAACTGCAAGAGTTTCGAATCAATCAATTTTCTTTTTCAATTCTCATTCATTCAAAGTTTATATATGCTTTTATTTTCTAAAAATAGGGCAAAAACGCAAAAAAAATTACGAAGAAGTTTAAAATGCTACTTTATCATTCATTCAAAGTAAAATGACAAAAAAAAAAATTTCTTTCTCTTTTATTCTATGCTTCCAGCGTAATGAATTAAAGACTTTTCATTCTTAACATAAACTTAGAGATAAAAATAAATTAAAAATAAATCAAAAATGAGCAAAGCAACTAAAAGTCTAATCTGGGACTATTTGGATATTGATGAAAATAATCGTCAAAGGCAATTTGTAAATTTTGCAAAATGAAAATATCAAGACAATATCAGGCAAATACGAAATATCAAGAAAATATCTGGCAAAAAAATGACAACATCCAATTTAAGAGGACATATGAAAGCAAAACATACAAAAGTTTTCCAGAAAATAGAAGATCTAAAAGGTTTCAAAAAAAATTAGCACAGAAAAAAAAAGCTATGTTATTGGATCTACTTCAACCAGCAAAGAGAATGATAACAGCAAAGATTCCTTAGGCAATAGCGTTACAGTTACTCTAGACCAAAACATCAACCTAAGCTTGAAGATATTATTAATAAGCATAAGAAATGGACATCAAGTGAATAAAGAGCTCAAAAAATAACTCTGCTTATCAGAGAAATGGTATGCGTAGACATTCAGCCATATTCTTTAATTACAAATCAAGGATTTAACAAACTAATTATGCATCTCGAACTTAGTTATACCATGCCCTCTTGAAAACATATGACCGAAACAATTGTTCTTCTAATTTATCAAAAAATGAAAATACAAATTATGAATGATGTAGTAAAAGCGGATTTTTGGAGTTTCACCACTGACGGATGGACTACATATCACAATATTTTAAGCTTTTATTCTTTAACAACACACTGGATAAACTCAGAGTTTAATTCTATAACAGCTGTGCTTCAACTTAAAAAGATGACAGGCTCTCATACAGGTGTAAAGTTATCAAACTTTCTAAAGGATTTTTTAAATGAATGGAAAATACCAACTAACAAAGTGTACTTTGTCCTCTCAGACAATGCTGCCAATATGAAATTAGCCATAAAAGAAGCTGGTTTAGAAAAAAATTCTCTAAGTTGCATAATCTACACTCTTCAACTTTGTATAACTGATAAGCTTTTTAAGCGGCAAACAATTGTGAATGATCTTATAGCTAAGGCTAGAAAAATTGTCACACACTTTCACTATTCTATGTCCTCCATGGACATGCTACATGAAACTCAACAACAGCTAAAGTTACCCCTACATTTACTTATATAAGATGTAGTTACGAGATGAAACTCAACATTTTACATGCTAAAAAGGTTAATAGAACAAAAAACCTCACTAACATTATTTTTTATTAGAAATCAAAAGTGCAATGCCTCTATTCGTACAGAAGACCATTGGTTATTAGCTGAGGCACTTATCTTAGTTTTAAAGCATTTTGAGGCAGCTACACTAGAGATGAGTGAAAACAGGGCATCAGTGTCTCAAATTTTTCCATTTATAGTTTGAATGGAAGCGTACCTAGCCTATGCTTCAGAAAATGCAGGTGAAATAAAAGCTATAATAGAAGAGTTAATAAAAGATTTTATTTCAAGGTTTTCTAGCTATAAATATAATAAATACTTGAACATTTCTACAGTTTTAGATCCAAGATTCAAACTTAGTTATGTCATATCAGATGAGGAGAAAGAGACTATAAAATCAAATATTCAAGAACAATACATGAACCTAAATAAAAAGGATATTACAGAGAGCCTTATAACTACCGACAACTCAACTCAATCAGATGATGAAACAAACACCTCATCTGAATCAACCCAAATATCTAGCTCTCCACTCAAAAAATTAAAAATGGCAGAAAGCATATACAATTTTTATCAAGTTTTAAAAACACCAATTGAATTAACAAAATCAACAAAAGTGAAGAACTGTAAAAAATTTTAAACAGAGGCACAAATTTATATTCAAAAAATTATGGCTTGGGGTGCATTTACTGCTTATGCAGTGGAAAACCTGTACAGAGTTGATAGGATCATGGACCAACATAAGTATTACTATATTTTCTACTATAACCTATTTGATTTCAGATGGAAACTATATATTTCAGCAAGACATAAAGCATACAGCAAAAAAAAAAGAAAAAAAAAAAAGAGAAAGATTTATACAAAATGTTGGAATACCTACCTTTAAGTGGCACAATCAACTAATCTTAATCCAATTGAAAATCTGTTGTCTATTTTAGATGCTAAACTCAAAGACAAAAAAATAAGAGGAATTACTTTTGACACTTATAAATGGATGCCAAGCAGTTATAAATGCCTACATATGCCAAGCAGTTATTAATGTAAAATGTTATGCGAAAAAGTTCTACAATAACTTAAGGACTGATTAAATTTATACTTAGTTGTAACGAGGTTAACACAATTGTTTTAAGTATTCTGTATTAAACAACAAAGATGTAAAAATTTAGAAATTAAAATCAGTTATGAGATATTTTTTAGAAAAAAATTAAATTTTTTTATTTTAGTTGATTTTTACCAATACTACAGTTATGTTTTAAGTCCAACAGTTTTGTTTACTTTTTATTTATTTTTAATGACAGATATAGTGTAATAGAAGATAATATTTGACATATTTAATATAAGACTAATATATATATATATATATATATATATATATATATATATATATATATATATATATATATATATATATATATATATATATATATATATATATATATATTGTGGCAATAATGCTTTTAAAAGCCTTGTTTTTGCATTTTGAAGTATTTTTCATTTTTAATTCAAAATGATAATATATCAATTTAAAAAAAAAAATGTAAACACTACAGGTGCATTTTGAATCATATTTTTTTCTCAAGTCAAAATAAGTTTCAAAATTACATTTTCTTTATATTTTTATAAACGTATTAGTCGCATTTTAAACCCCTTTGGAACGGGAGTCACAAACTTCTCCATGATAATTTATTAATTGGGTTTGTCATCTATGCAAAACTTTACAAAATAAATTATTTATAGTTAAACTGAGTTGACATAGAATTACTCTATAATTTAAACTGTTAATAAAACCTTGTTTAAGATCATATCAGCACGTTGACGTTTCTTCTCCATGTAAACATCAAGCGAATCCATTCTGAAATTAGCCAGAGTAAATAACATATAACTTTGTAATTATCAATTTAAATAATTTAGGTTCCATAAAACTTGACTTACTTTTTAAACTGAGCTTTATGTTGATTTAAAAATCTGCCTAAATAAAATAAAAACTTATTAATTTATTATTAAAATATTTTTAATTATAACTAACAACTAAAAATTACTATAAAAAAAGGTATTTCAAATATAAATAACTGAAAATTGTTATTTAAAAAGGTTGGGGATAAAGAGGAGGAGGAGGGGGTCGGTTAGTTGTATATAAGTACCTGGTGATTTCAGCTGAATACATTCTGAGAAATTAGAATTCTGTAAAACTAATAGAGAAAATAATTTAGACTAAAACACAAAGTTTGTAGACAAAAATAACATTGTATAAAATAAATAATATTTCTGGTTTAAATAATATATAATAATAATAATATTGATAGCTTGTGTTATTTAAATAATTTCTTGACAAGGTACTTGTATTTTCTGCAATTAATTTAACATAGTTAAAATTTATTACATGATCGATGAATTTTATATTTTAGTATAAATTCAGTACATGGTTACATTTAAAAAAACAACTTTAAAACAAGATTATGTAAAAAAAAGTTATAACTATGATCAACTATAAAAAAACTTATATAGTTAAAAAATTAGGCCAAATTAAAAAAATATTAGGCAAAAAAAAATTAGCAATTATAAATAAAATTGTAATAAAAGTAGCTATAGTGTTTGAATAAATCTTTAAAAATATAACAATTAAAATTTATTTATTTCATATATATATATATATATATATATATATATATATATATATATATATATATATATATATATATATATATATATATATATATATATATATACCCACATACATATATATACAGGGTGTACAATTAATTTTCCCTCTAGTCTTTAAAACTGACCCTCTTGTGTCCTTTTATAAATGACTGTAACTCAGTTGTTAGTTAATATTTTTTTATTTTTCACAAAATCTTTAAAACAATATTACTGATCAGTAGTGAGTTATTTCACCATTTTTACCGGAACATTTCAAAATTCTGGTGCGAAAATTTTTAATAAGTGAAAAGCATTCTTTCTGGGTGATGGAAGCCCATGCTTTTTGTGATGAGTTGAACTCTTGTGATGAGTTGTTGGCAGTTTTGGGGTCTGGGATTTTAAAAAAAGCTGTTCTGGAGCTTTGCCCATACATGCTCAATGCAATTAAGGCCCAATCAGTTCAGACATTGTTGAACTCCCTATTGAGGACATCCGTTGTTGCTATTTTACGCGGTATTAATATTATCGTGGGAAAATTAGTTTCAGGTTCTTAAAAGAATATTCCTCCATGAGGAAGGGTCAGAAATTAATTGTACACCCTGTATGTGTGTGTGCATATGTATATATATATATATATATATATAAAAATATATATATATATATATATATATATATATAAAAATATATATATATATATATATAAATATATATATATATATAAAAATATATATATATATATAATTAATTAGTAAAAAACACTTATATAACTTTTATCTTCGACTTGAAGTTTCACCATTGCTGGATCATCAGGAAGAGTTACTAAATCTATTGTATGTCAACCACAAACGATTGTTTGTGGTTGACATACAATAGTTTAAACACAAAAAATATTCAAAAGAGACTATGCTGTCAAAATATATTTGAGATTTAAAAGAAAAAAAGAAAAATTTTAATTTACAATGGTCTATTCTAAAATCTGCCCCTGCCTATTATAAAATTTCCAAAAAATGTATGCTATGTTTGCAAGAAAAATTTGAAATAATTACTCATTTAAATCAAGAAAATTTATTAAATAAAAAATCTGAATTAATTTCTAAATGTAGGCACGAGAATAAATACCTCTTAAAAAATTATAAAAACAAATGACCAAATTAAACTATCCCCATTCCAAAGAAAATTATTTCATAATTACTTTCTGTAACTTCCCGTTAACAAAAAAATATAGTAATTAAAAATTTTTTATAAAAATTTATAACTTCCTGTTAAATATTTTTTTCTATAAATTGAATTTTTTTTGAGATTTAGTAACTCTTCCTGATGATCCAGCAATGGTGAAACTTCAAGTCGAAGATAAAAGTTAGATAAGTGTTTTTTACTAATTAATTATTGCTCTGTTCTTTAAGAACATTGAGCACTCTATTTGTAAAATACACTAACATAATTTACATATATATATATATATACACATATACACACACACACACACACACACACACACACACACACACACACACACACACACACACACAGATATATATATATATATATATATATATATATATATATATATATATATATATATATATATATATATATATATATATATACACACACATCTATATGCATTATATATAAACATAACGCGAATTTCAATCAAAGATGAAATATTATAAGAAAATAGAGTTTGTCAAGATTTAGGCAGTCTGGACCGTAACCCCAACCGCGGCTAATTAAACTAACCCCGGCTAATTTTATTGGTTAAAAAACCTCTTTATTGGTTAAAAAAATCCACAAATTTTTTATTTAAAAAATCAATTTCTTATTTGTAAAAAACATTTTAATAAAATTCTATAACAAAAACATTTTCAACAACAACAAAAAAAAACCTAAAAAAATCTACCTTCAGATTTGTTAAAATCTTTAGCCCGTGGAATCTTTGAAACTAAATGCATAATATATATATATATTTTAAACCAGAAAAATTTAAATAAGTTAATGTCAATTAATGTAAACTAAATATTATTTAAAGATTTAAGAAAACCCTTTATTTCTGCTCTTTTATCAATTTCATTAGCAATCTCTGCTTTAATATTTTCTTTATCCATCTCAATGTCAGATACCATTACATCTACAGCATCAGGTATTATTTCTTCAACAGAATTGGGTAACATTACTTCAGTAGAGTTGGGTAACATTACTTCAGCAGCATTGGGTAACATTACTTCAACAGGTTTGTCTATAATATGAGACATTGTTTCTAAAAAAAACAAGTGAAATATATACTATATTTATTATTTTACTATAATAATGAAATAACAAAAAAATTGTTAGTTACAACAGTTTACAACAAAGATCTTTTACATCAGAGAATATAGAAGCTAAGGTTGCAGTAAATGGAGAGCAGGGTTATCTTAAAGTTACCTTATTAATTACTTTGAAGTCAGAGTTAGATCCACATTTAAGTAAAAAGTAACGAGCAAAATATTCTGATTAGTATGAATGTAAAATTTAAAAAATTGTTTCAGAAACCTGATCAGGTATTTTCATTTGTACATACTGTCTACAATACATCTTACCAGAGTGTCTTATAAAAATAGAATAAAATGCATGTTTATCTGGACAAGCACTTTTTTCTTTTATTTTAGTTTTAAAGGTAAATATTTCAAAGCTTTGAAAGACTTTAGCGATGTTTGAAACATTGAAGCCAAACTACTATGATATATTAAAAGATTTATACAAAGTTTCCAAGATCTTGGTTCAAATGTTACTTTTAAAGTTCATATAGTGGAGCAGCATGTAGAAGAGTTTATTGTTATAGAAAGAAAAAAGTTTGTATTTAAAAAAAATCATTTTGTTAAATGCAATATTTATGTTATAGTAAATATTTCCTTTCTAGAAAAAATACTCACAAATTCAAAGCTTTAGGCTGTATTCCTGTAAAAGTGCCTTAAACCCCTCAATGAAAAAACATAGTATGTCAAACAACCAAATAAATTATATGCCACTGTTTGATCCCCTTGCTAAGGGTGTAAAGGTGGGTCAGAGGAGGCTTAATCTTTAGTTAAAACAAGTCTGGTAGGTAATTTTTCTCAAAAAGCTACTAACAAATGATTTAAACTTTGATAGTTTTGGAATGTGCAAATGATTTAAATTTTGAAAGTTTTGGAATGAGCAAATGGAGTGCTTTCTAAACTTAAAAAAAAAAAAAAAAAAATTCATGGGATAAGATTTTAGGTTTTAGGTTACCTTCAGAGTACCTGAAGCACAACAATCTAATAGAATTTATCAGTGATCAAATTTTTTTAAAGAAATCTACTTTTATATTTAATTTAAGTCTTATTCAATATTTTCTTATTTTTCAAATTGTCAATTAAATGCTTGTCACTCTCTAGCTCTGTCTAAAAGACAGAGGAGTTTAAAAACATACAAAAACTAATTTAAACAAATTATAGTTATTTTAAAGTAAAAATAAAAAACATCATATATTAAAATATATTAAAACCTTTTTGTCATTATTTTTATTATCAATTAATTCATGTCTAACTTAAAACTTTAAAATAAACTTTTAACTAAAATTTTTATGTTTGTACAATGTGCAAATAGCTTTAGCAAATTACAGCGCATACTTTTTCAGAGTAATTATTATTTTAACTTTGTTTTTTATTTATAAAACTTGAATTAACTGGTGTTTAAACAAACAATATATATTAAGTATGTAAGTTTTGACAGTTATCATTTTTGCAATTTATTGTTTTGCTTATTCAAAAAATTTTAAAACCTAATTAATCTGATAAATGAATTGAAAACCTAATTAATCTGATAAATGAATTGAAAAGCTAATTAATCTGATAAATGAATTGAAAACCTAATTAATCTGATAAATGAATTGAAAAGCTAATTAATCTGATAAATGAATTGAAAACCTAATTAATCTGATAAATGAATTGAAAGCCTAATTAATCTGATAAATGAATTGAAAACCTAATTAATCTGATAAATGAATTGAAAACCTAATTAATCTGATAAATGAATTGAAAACCTAATTAATCTGATAAATGAATTGAAAACCTAATTAATCTGATAAATGAATTGAAAAGTTTCATATTAACCTTTAGCCTCAAGATGTTTGAGACTTTTTTCATTTGATACTTCAACATTTTCTTGCAAAATCTAAAAACAAATTGTATTAGTAGAGTATACACATTATATATATAAAAACATATGTTAAAAATGTGTATATACTATAAATGTGTATACATTGTATGTGTATATATATTTTAAATTGATAAATTTAAAATGTATATACACATACATTTGGCTGCATTAAAATTAATAGATCCTATAAAATATTGTTTTTAAATAAAATTCATATCATAAATTTTAGTTAAAGATAACATTTTTATAGGATCTATCAATATTAATGCAGCCCTGATCATAAACCTGGCCCTGGTCATGGCTATGTGTTATCAAACCTAGCCCCAGACATAGCCCCGGTCGTTTACTAGAGAAAATTATACTTATTGTGTTAAAATTGTTTTTGTCTATTAAGTCCTAAAATAGCATTACCATTTCTTAAGAAATTTATCTTCATCCAATGGTTTTGTTTGCTTTACATTGCCAAATTTATTCTTTTAATAAATATGTTCATAAAAAAATTTCTTGATATGCATAAGGAAATATATATATATTTTAATATTTGTATTAATATTTTACATAAACTTTAGGTAGTTCAACTTATGTTTAAGTTCAAATAATAGTATAATAAGGTTTCAATAAATAAAATCATTTTTATAAAGTATACTTCGAAAATGCAATTAAAAAATCATAACTTAAATTTATTTTTACCAATGAAAATTTTAACTTATTTTACATTTATTTACAAATTTATTTACAAACTAATGTTTCCAATAGCATTTTTGTCTACTTTGTTTACTTACACATTTTCAGTTATTCTTACACATTTTTAGTTATTCAAGTAAATAAACTTTTGGACAAGACACATTTTTTAGCGGTCAAAACAAATTGATTTTTAAATAAAATTTGTTGAAAATTTTTATTACACTTTTATATTAAACTTATTTTAGTTCTTTTAATTGTTTATTTTTGCAGTTTATTTAGTTTAGTGCTGAATAGAAATTGTTTTTTACAGTTTACATATTATTTCCAGCTTCTAAAGAATAAAACAAAATAAAAAAATTAAAATATTTTTATTTGACATAAATTTGATTTTCCAAAAAAGCTATTAGCAAATGGCATGCAAGAACATTTAACAGACATAGTTTGTTATATATGTTCTTGTATGTTTTTTTACTGAAAAAAACTTACTTTGTTATTTTCTCCTGACTGTGCAAAGATTTGGAATAAATCGTCAAGTAGGTCACTACTCTAAAAAATAAAACAAAAAAATGAGAAAATTATGGCTGATAATATACATGCATATATAAATATGTAACTTATACTAAAACTTAATATATACCGCTTATGGTAAAAAACAGCTCTTAATGACTCTATGCATTTAAAATTGAATATAAATTATGTAAAAACCATTAAAACAATTGTAGCAACTAATTAAATTTTATTGTTTTTTTAAAAACCACAAAAACTTAATTGACTTAATTGTTGTTTGTTATTTTTTTACTTTTCAATTTTATTTATTTTTTCACTTTTGTTTTATCAACTGATTTATGTAGAGATTAGCGCAGCAGAGAGCACATAGTAAACAACCAAGTTGTCGTTTACTATGTGAAAACAACATATCATCATCAAGCTTTAGCCTTCCCTTTTTATGCTGTTTCTCTAATATGCTCTTCTTACCTAAAATCCTGGAACTAAGCAGGTATGTGAGCTTTTATTCCTTCTCGTCAGTTTCAAGTTAAGTTTTTCATATTCTTGTGCAATTGCTATATTAAACCATAATCTTTTTTTTTTTCATCTTTTTTTAAAGATGAAAAAATAAAAGTAAAAATAAAAACCGGGATTTATTTTTACTTTATTTATTTACAGTTTCATTTATTATTTATTACAGTTTCGAAATATTTTACAACTTTTTTTATATGTACAGAGCAGTTTTTATGTTGGTTTTTATATGTACAGAGCAGTTTTTATGTTGGTTTTTATATGTACAGAGCAGTTTTTATTATAAACTCTTTTCAATTCTTGCTAAACTATTAATAAGTGCTAAAAAGTAAAATTTTAAAAACTCAAGAAAGCACACTGATCTCTAGTTTCTACACTATCTTACAATAAGTCTTCTCTCTTTTATTAAATCATGTTTTTCCAACCACAATTATTTACTGCAAACAGTCATCACTATATTCTTGACACTCCTATATTGACAAATAACAACCCTCTAATTCTCAGACATGGTCTGAAAGCACATTGTAAATGTAGTGGAACTTGCTTTATATGCCAACCCTGAGTTACAAACATTGTTGTAATGTTGCATCTCTTTCTTTCTTTTACAAATACTATCATGGTTGCTGCTCAAATGAGCTATCATCCAAAGTTCGATCAACCAAAACTCATTCTTGTTTGGCTTGTCATTCAGCAAAGTCGCATTTTTTTACTGTATCTGTCCTTTAATGCTATAAAAATTTTTATTTATCTTTTTTTTTTCTTTGTCGCACATCAACAAAACTCAAAACTCCAATCCATCTTCATGTTTTTCTTATATACTTACATATATAGGTAATATTTATGTAAGTATATAAGTATACTTATATACTTACATATATATATTGTATACTTACAACTTTTTAAGTTATCAGTTAACCATTTATTTGTTTTTTAACCTTATCTTTTATTTTTTAGTAACTTATGTCTTAATAGTGGTTGCTTGCAAATTTGTAGGAAGTATATATATATATATATATATATATATATATATATATATATATATATATATATATATATATATATATATATATATATATATATATATATATATATATATATATATATATATATATATGTATATATATATATATATATATATATATATATATATATATATATATATATATATATATATATATATATATATATATATATTAGTAACAAATAACAACTGCCTTATAAATTAATAAATATATATGATATATCATGGCAGCATTTAATAAATAGTAAATGTATGCATAAATTTATAATATATAAAGTATTGTAAACTTTTTTAATGCCTTGGCTATTAACCCCTGCTGAACCTTATAATTTTGTCGGGGCCAGGTGTTGCATTCTTGCATTCGTTTATTTATATATAAATCACAACTATCTGAGCGATTTTCAACCTTCTGTTCTATTACATAAAATCGTATATAAATACAAAGTTATAATTCCCATGACAATTACAAAACTACAATAATCATTAAAATAATAACCATAAATGAATGCGCGATTTTCATCACGTTTATCTACGTGACTTTTACCATGTATACGTAATAATTTTTATTCACCAACTTTAATAGAACATGCCCTCTTGGTGTATTACCTCATAAGTCTAATCGTTGTGGGGCTCTTATTATTCGTCCGGAGCACGTTACCGTTTGTTCATTGCATTCTTGAGAATCATTTCGAACTTAAACGGCATCCTCGTTATATCTTCCTTTGCTGTTACCAACTTCATCTTTTAGTATATCAAGACCATCGTTAAATGAGTCATTAATATTATGAGAGTCTGGAATACGGCGACGCAAGTGTGAGATATGTTGTGGGAATACCCTATTTGCAGTTTCGACGTCGAACGACCAGGTATTTTGCTTCTGTACGATACCTGGTATCCAAGACTGATTACATTTTGTTTCTTGAGCTGGTTTTACCCAAACATTGTCACCTTCCTTGAATATGGTGTCTACTTCATATTTTTTGGCTTTCTTACCTGTATCGACACTGGAAATAAATGACATTGGTTTTTGCTTAAATTGCTGCGATGGACTTTTACTACAGTTTGATGATATCGCCTCATTGTACAGTAATACTGCCAGAGCGATTGAGCAACGTGAGCGGGCGACTGTTCTTTTAACTGTTCTGTGTATGCGTTCAACGATACCATTGCCCTGAGCTCGATAAGCTGCTCGATATTCTAAATCAACGTCCCATTCGTCAGCAAACCTTGTTAGCGTGTGTGAACAAAATTTATTGTCCATTAGAAGGCAAACTGGCGGCCCAAATAGAGAAAATATTTCTTCCAGCTTTCCAATAATTTCAGCCGCTGTTTTGGTTACCAGTTTACGCCACACTGTATACCGTGATGGGCCACAGTCAATCATTGATAAGTATAGTTTTGCACCTAAATGCGTTACATCGAGGGCAACCTGATTCCAATTCTGCTTTACACTCAACTGATCATGCTTCCATTTTACGGAATAAGGATCGATGGAGTTGCACTGGTTATAACTTGCAATTACTGCTGAAACCTCCTTACGTGATACATTCTGGTTGTTTCGTGAACAAAGTTGCAATTGACACTAAAATGATCAATTGAGTGAACTTTCCATATGTCTTTCTGTTGGATTAATCCGGTTGCTGTTCTGCACCATTTTTGAGAGATTCGTGAAAGTCGATTGGGCAGATTTAGTTCAGATGGAATCCATTGTACAATAATCTTAATATCTTTTGTTATTTCCTTTATCGTATTCAGCCGTCGTTGTACTAACAATTGAGAAATTCCCAGAGACTTTAAGTGATATTCTTCTTTTAAAACTGCGTTTAACCATCCCACGGTGTTCCTGCTATCGCTGTATACTGTGAGTTCTTTTATATCCCATTTACTGGCTAAATTTAACCCTCAAAGTATTGAATCTAGTTCACTTATATTAATATGGTGCGTATCACTCGTCGGTCATAGCCATGCTGCATCTTCAATAACTACTACTCCAATTAGAAGAATTACACCCAGTCCTATGGATGATGCATCACAGTAAAGCTCAGCTTTTCCATTCACTGGTACCAGCCATTTCCCACCAACCGAGTCCTCTTTTTCCAAACGGTGAAGCAACTCATTCATTTTTTCTTTGCAATCTTCAGAAACATACTCATTCCATGGAATATTTCCAGCTAAACGTTTGATGTATAAAGCTTGTAAACGCAAACTTCCTGCCACCGAATAATGTCCAATAAGTTTACCTAAATTGCTAAAAAGCTGTGCTCGTGTGACTGCATTTGAAGATTCGAATCGTACTACATTGTCCCGCTTCCATATCAGTTGCCCATTTTTGTTTCGTTCAACTCTCAAACCTAAAACACGTCCTTTTTCTAGGTTTACACTGCAACCCAAATTTCTCAAGATGTTTCGCTACATTTTTAGCTGTTTCTACACTTTCATCGACAAATATATCATCAATGTAATTATCACATGCTTTCTTCACAGTAGAATTCATATTGAGCATGTGACAAAGAATTGTAGTCATTATTGTTGATGCCAAAACACATTCTGGTGAAACAATACCGTTCCCCATTTATAATATGTTTGATATGGCCACAGTTTTTTGTCAATGTGAATTTGAAGGTAGGCTTTCTTAAGATCAAGAATTTTTGCACTTTCAATTTTCCTCCAACAACGCAGTTTCTCTTGACAAACGTTGGCATTTGCTGTGTGACAATTTACAAATTCGTTGAGAGCTCGGAAGTCTCCCACTGGGCGTATCCTTTTACCTTTATTTTCTTGCACAACACACATGAGCGGTATCAATACTTTAGGTGGTCCCAAAGCTTGCTCGTTATACAGCACAAGAATGCCAGAGTTGATCCATTCATTTATTTCTTTTTGGTAACTACGTTCATGCTCTTCGCTCATCTTGTATTCGCGGATCGTATTATTAATTGCAGGCTCTTTATTCCAGTTCCATGATGTGGTCCCCTTTTTTCCATCGAACTTTGCTGTAATGTTGCATCTCTTTTGTCGTAAAATCCTGATGTTTTATTTTGTTGTTTTTATTTCTCTTTGTTTATTTCTTTCTTTGTTTATTTCTTTCTCTTTGTTTATTTTGTTATTTTGTTCTTTTTGTTTATTTCGTTCTCTTTACTTCTTATATAATTTGCACCACATTTTGCCCTGTCACATGCTAACATTCGGACAGTACGGTTTTTATCACCATAGATTACGGCTCCGAATTTTTCAATAGCATCCATTCCAAAAATCAAATTAAACCCGAATGGTTTGTCCTTTACAATTAACGAATTAACCATCCTATATATTCCATCAATTTCCAATTTGATTACCATTTCACCTAGTACTTGCACAGTTCCTCCCAAAGTTGTGATGAATTTTTTACTTTTTGAAACAAGTCCACGTGTAGATTCAGCATGAACCAATGTAATTGAGCATCCAGAATCAATTAATGCTGTTCAGAACATTCCGTTTATTTTAACTTTTAATGATGGCAACGCTGTTTCAGGGAGAATACTAGATGCCATTATTTCCAAATTCTCCCTTTTCCTTTTAAACCTTGCAATCTTTTGATGCAGTCTTTGGCTCAATGATTGTGTGAACAGTTCTTGCATTTTGCCTCGCAGTCCGTGCATAATGTCCAAATGTCCCACAACTAAAACATGTTATTTTATTTGTTCCGGCAAAACCAGTTGTTTGGGGAAGTAGCGATGTTGCTGCAACCATCACAACCATCCAACTGTCTGGCTTCTTGAGTCACTCGTTCCAAAGTAACAGCAGCCTCAACAGCCTTTGCAAATGTAAATTCTTCAGGTTCCAGTAATAGCCGTTTGATCGTAGCTCCATTGTTAAAGCCAGTGATAAATTGGTCACGCATCCTGTCATCTCTATCCATAAATTTGCATCTTTCAGCAGCTCTTGCAATCCATCGTAAAAATTCCATCACACTCTCGTTACTTGCTTTTTTAATTGTTGCAAATTCAAAGCGTAGTATTAACAATGACTTTGGTTTAAAAAGCTTCATAATGTTCTCCTTGATCTCTTCGTAAGTCACTGAATCATCTTCTGGGCATGCCGGCAAGCATAGATCTTCTAATGCAGAATAAATCTGTGGTGGCAAACATGTTAATATTATCGTTTTTCTCTTCGCTTTGTCAATGTCCATTGCTGCAATATATGTTCGCAGTTGAGGGATAAACCGTTGAAGGTTGCCATCAAATACTGGTGGCATAATGGCCGAAATAGCTTGTTGCATTCGTTTATTTATATATTAATCACAACTATCTAGCGTTTTTCAACCTTCTGTTTTATTACATAAAATCGTATATAAATACAAAGTTATAATTCCCATGACAATTATAAAACTACAATAGTCATTAAAATAATAACCATAAATGAATGCGTGACTTTCATCATGTTTATCTACGTGACTTTAACCACGTATACATAATAATTTTTATTCACCAACTTTAATAGAACACCAGGTTTATAAAAAGTCTCATTTTTAGCCAGGAATGGGAGCCGGGACACCGGTCACGTACTAAGTGCACATACATCAACTGACTAAATAGGAAGAATACAGGAATGGAGAATGCAGGGACTGTATATACATTGACTGATACATACAGTATTTCCAAAAGCATAAGGTGGATTTGAACTTCAGTTACCTACCCTGTCAACTACCACAACTAAAGCAACTAGAAGTTTCACAAGTGGTTTCTCTACTTACTAGTCTTTTGAAATATATGTCAAAAGACTAGTAAGTTTATTAAAGTCTTTTGACAATTATGAAAACTTTTGTATAGAAATAATATTGGTTTTGTAAACTATAGACAGTGACAGAATGAAAACACTGGCAGCATTAAAACAAAAACTAACGCTATAAATTTTATCTGTAGTTTTTCCAATGTTACTATCTCTTTAATTTTTACATTGTTATCAACCAGTTGTAATAGGCATTTTGCACCATACCTGCAATTTATATGCTGATTGCCTTGATTGCCTAAAAATCTAATTTTGTTAAAAAACTGCACAAAACGTTATTGTTATTTGTTTCAAAAAATAGTTTTTGTATTAAAATAACATGTTAAAAAACAAAATAACAATAGGAATCAGCAAGAACGTTGCTATTTATTAATAAGGAATTGTCAACAACATTGCTTTCAAAATAGTTAATGTTACTTTTTTGCAGTAAGTAAATGAGTCGGAGTTAAAATTCACAAGCCACTGCAAGTCCCAAGCTGTTACAGAAGAGAGATCAGATTCAAGATTAGCTGTCTGTACTAAACGATCGAAAAGAGAAGACTTTTTATCAAAACAGGACTATAAAACAAATAGAGCCAAATAATTTAGATGTAAGATTGTTAAGAAGATTATTAATATAGATAAGAAACAATACAGGACCAAAGATAGAACATAAGTTAGTACCTTAGAAGTCACTGGAAATGAAGAAGAGTGTTAGCCTTCCTAGGCTGGAGACAACTTTTTTTGATGTTTGAGCTAAGCAACTTTGAAACATAAAGAAAACTCAATACTTAAGTATGTTCATATTTATGAGGAATGAGGACGCTATGCAAAAAATTGCTATGGTTGGAGACTGGGAACAACAAAAACCCCAAAATGTTAGCCCCCCCCCCCAGGCCCAAATAGGAGAGCCATTAGTCAAATTAACTTATTCATCAACGAACTTAAAATTTGATTTTATGATCTCTTGTTGTTTGGCTTTTCTGACCTTATAAAGTTAACAGCCCCCTCAATTTGAGGGGGGTGTAAACTTTATAAGGTCATAAAACTTTATAAAGTAATGGTATGTGAAAATTTTTAAATCACCTTTTAGACATTTTTACTTTAATTTTTTGCTTTGATAGGAAAGTATAAAAACTTGAAATAGTAAAAATAAAACAATCTATATTTTACCTTTTTATTTGCTTTTAAATTCAATTGCTTACAAAGTTTCTGCAGCTGCCTGTATGAAAACAACTCTAATTCTTCTTTGGTATACATATTTTCATAACTTGAAATAATAAATATATATTATCTAAAATTATCTAATATTATTATATAATATTATCTTATTAAAAAAGTAAAAAAAGAAAAGAGATTATTACAACTTTATAAAGAATATAACAAAAAATATTTGTGGGTATGATAAGATAAAAAAGCACATGCAGAAATAAATTGATTTTAAACTCATAACATAGATTAAACATGTCAGTTTTCAAGTTAGTAAAGGGAACAATAATACAGATTAATTGTCAGGGTTTGAAAACTCTTCATATTCATTTTTTATTATTTATATTGTAGATATAAATAATAAAAAATTATTATGTTACATTATAATCAAGTAGAGATTAATTTTGTTTTAATTTTAATTCCTGTTTTACAAGCTTTTTACAACAAGAATTTTTTGAATTAATTTTAATTAAAATTATACATTTGATATCAACAATGATTCTAATTTAGCTTTTGTAACGGGTGATGCGGAAATTATCGGACAAAATAAAAACGTCAATAACTTATTTATAAATAAAAAAACAAACTACTATTATATTTTTTTTAAATAAAGCATTTATCTTTTAATAAAAATATATTATTTTTTATATGAAAAACCACCACCATCTGCAATTGATCTCAATTTTGCTCTGACGCCTTTCATATGCGACTGTAAAAAGTTTAAATCAATTTCTTGTAGTTTTAGTTTAATGCGATCAATCAAAACTTGCTCTGTTGAAGCTTGTCAATCTCCCTCATAAACCTTCTGTGCCAAATGTCCCCCAAAATTTTCAATTGGTCGTGCTTGAGGCGAATTTGGGGGATTGGATTCTTTATCAACCTCATATAGACATATTGGTCCATCCAATTTAGACAATCTTTAGAATAATGAGAACTTGCTAAATCTGGCTAAAATAAATAGTTAAAGTCTCCATGATACTTGTGAATAAATGGAAAAAGTCGTTTTTCTAAACATTCATTAATATAGATTGATGAATTGATCGCTACAGCCTTGGAAATGCGAAACAATGGCTCGGACATACCACGGTCAGATATGGCTATCCACATTAATAATTTTTTTGGAAATTTCTCTTTTCCTATAAAACAAACACTTTCAGGGCATGTCTTTTTGTTGTTTGTGTAGTATCCAGAATTTCCAGGCATGTTGTCCCCTGCAAAACAAAAGTATTTTTCGTCATCGATGACTAGAAGCGATTTTGTGTTATAGAGTTGGTTAACTAGTTTCCTGCTTCTTTTCTTTGCCTTTATTTGTTGTTCTATAGTGTATTTTGGAGTCTTTTCACGTTTTCTATATTTAATATTCATTTTTTTTAACTGACGACCAATTGTCGATTGATTTACACTGAATTTAATACCTATTTTTCTCTGACTGACCCCTTTTTGATTGTTGACAAGTCTCGTTAATTCGGCTTTCTTTTCTCTAGTCCAGGATGTCGGACGACCAGAGTGCTTTCTATCAGAAAGCAATTGAACAGTTTCAAGTCTTTTTAGGTTATCATATATTGTACTTCGAGCAAATCCTTCCTTTTCAAAATGATTTACGATTTTTTTTTTAATATTAGGTTTATTTACAAAAAACATTTTTAGTTGCTTTCGAAAGATTCTCGTTCAGCTGCATTTAACCTCATTTTAAATAATTGTGTTTCAAATAATAAAGTTTATATTTTATAGAACATTTATGCCTACGTATAAAACCACAAAAACTAATTATTATGCTCAAATAATGAAATTAGGATTTGTCCGATAACTTCCGCATCACCCGTTATCCCATCAATGATATCTAGTGTTGAAACTATACAGGTTGAATGATATCTAGTGTTGAAACTATACATCATATAAACCCTAATCCTACTTTATGTTAACCATAGAATCTTGCTTAAAATATATCGAAGTTTTTGGTTTTTATTTCAAATTCACTTCTTGATAATTTTTTGTAACATCAAAACTTTTTTCACTCTAACTTATAATAGAGAACTACTTCTTTTATTCAACATCTAACACCTAACATCATATAAACTTTATATTTGCCACCTAACATCTTTTAAACTTTATATTTGCCACCTGACATTTTTTAAAAACAATTATCTGTCACTAAATATCATACTATTTAATGTTTAAAAAAAATGAAAATAAAAAGTCCTCTTTTCACTTTCTAAAATTTAAAACAGTTTGTTCAATGTTTTTTATAAGTATAAATAAATACAAAGTAATTGTTATTTTTATTATTGTTACTATGATCACAATTATTATTATATTGTCAGGTTATTCTGCTACTGGCAACATGTAACCCAATACAACCTGCTATGTCCTGCTTCTTTGCAGGATACATTTTTTAAGGCAAAGTCTAGGAGAAGCTAACTCCTTATAAGGCTTAAAACAACCCCTGCCTTGGGGCTCTTGGTTAAGTAAAGGCTAGAGATGGTGTCTCAATAAAAATACCCATCTTGGGCAGACATTAAATGAATCCGGCTACTGTCTTGTCTCACACCCCTTCTTTATCTATTAGGCTGGCTCAGATGTATTTATAATACATTTTTTCCAATTTAGGATGTTGAATGCTGAGTAACTATGTCAATCCATCCAGGCCATATCACCATATGTATCAAATTTTGCTGATTTTTATACAGTTGAGAGTATTAAGTAAAATAAGAATTCCTTGAAAATTTAAGCTTCTGGCTCTATGAAGATCCTGAAATATGATCATTTTACTTTTAACAGATCCTGGCCAAGCCCCTCTTGGCCCCTCAGAATTGCGACTTTAGTTTAAGGTTCCAAGTCACATAGTTTTAAAAATATTAGATCTTTTTACTTAAAATTTTGTACCTGGCTATTTTCAGGGGTGAAGAATCCAATAAAAAAATCAGCAATGTAAAAAAATATTATTAAGTTTTAATTATCAATTTAAATAAATTTAGGCAATTTTTTATACCTGATTTTGATGCTCAAGAAACCCATGTGGCCTTGTAAAAAAAAATTTACACATCATTCTATATTCAATAAACTTTCAGAAAACTTAAAGAATTTGACCTGCAATTTTATGGATTTCCATATATGGATAACGGGGCTTGGGCCCCACTTTTTTGTAAGGGAATCTTGCAATACATTTTTTACTACCTTTCAGACTAGCTGGAGCTGAAACTTTCGGCATTAGGGGAGGGGGCTGAGGCATGTGCCCCACTTGTTTGAACAGTCTTGAGATGGATTTTTCACTACCTTCCAGACAAGCTAGAGCTCTAAAAATTTCAGCATTTGTGTATTCCTGATGAACATGTGTTAAAATTGTTTCCAGGGCAGACAACCAGAGGGCCAAAGGGTTGAGACAGCAGGGGTCATGCCCCACTTATTTTCTCAAAATTAAAAAAAAAAATTATAACAAAGTTAAGATAACTTTGAAAACATTGTCTTCAAATTATTCTTTGATTTATACTTGTTCCATTCGGTTTTTGATCATTCTATAATCAATCATCTTTCTTATAATATATGAAAAAAGTTTGTGTTTTTCAGAATTCTGATTTGCAAGTACATGGATTAAAACAGTCATCCGTCTAAAATAATGATATTAAAAGAATTTTACATTCTATAATTTAAAACGTTTTAAATTGAAAAAAGATTATATACTTAATGCTAAAATGTTAACTGCAAGCTGTTTAATTTAAAAAAAATCCAACAGTAAAAAAAACATCCTGTCATTACATCAATTAAAAAAAAACAAAAAACTTTTTAAAATTATTATTTTAATTGATATTTGCTAATTTTAAAATGTTAAATGTTTTTTTGTTACTTTAATCAAGGTTAGTTTTACAGTACGAATGGATTCATGTGATTTTGGAAAACTGTTAAATGATACTTGTCATAAACTGATTTATTGTAGAAATATTGATTTAAAGAGATTTGATTGTTATAGAGAAGATGCCAGAGGAGAATTAATTTGGAGATCTGGAATAACAGATGATAAAATTGTAAAAATCTGCCTTCACCATGAAATTTTTTTGGGTACAAACTTTAAAAAGAAGCACACAAAATGTTGTAATTTATTGGACAAGCATAAATCAAAAAGAAAAGCAATCAAAGGTAAATAATTGTTGATAAAGAATCATTGTAAAATCTGTTTTGAATAATAAAATTTAAATCTACTAGTTTATAAAAGTTTGAAAATAAGCTGGTTTGGTTATGCATTGTATAATTAAAATAAGAACAAATAGTTTTCATGTTCATAGGTAATCACTAAAAACAAATTATTCTTTTCATTTCAGGTAGTCATGCAATAACATTAGACATGGCAAAACAATTGAGAATCAATTTTCCAAATGTTGTGCCTGGATATAAACTTTGTCGAAGCTGCTATGATACTATAATAAGTAAATTTAATGAACAAGATATTTGTAAATTTGAGCAATCTTTTTCAAGTGCAACTTCGGAAAAGAATTAGTCACGAGAGGCATTAAATGTTAGTCTTGAAATAATATGTGTATCCCCATAAAACTTCATGGCATTCCAAAGCATCAACAGTTATCTATTGCTAAAAGTAAAGTTAAAAAACATCAAAGTATGAAGATCATATTTCAAAAGTATACAATGTTAGCAAAGTAGAACTGAAACCAAACATTCCTCATACCTTATCTTTTGACGGTTACTGCGTTGATCTACACAAACTAACAGTAGAAAGATATATATATATATATATATATATATATATATATATATATATATATATATATATATATATATATATATATATATATACTACTGTGATCAAAAAGTAAGGTGAATTTTTAATTTAAACTTCCCGCCTTATTCGAATCGTCCAATCTTTTTTATTTTTAAGTTGGTAGGAATGTCATAAACATTTGCGCCAAATTAAACGTCAAACTCATAAATTTTTTTTTTTTAGTTTAATATTGTTTCTGAAGTACCAAAAGTGCATTCGGCGATTTTCACGATGTCTAATTTTGTTGAGCAAAGAAGTGCTATTAAATTTTGTTTGCGGAATGATATTTCTGCTGCTGAAACGTATCGAATGTTGCAAAAGGCCTTCGGTGAAGAGACTATGTCTCAAAAAAATGTTTACAAGTGGTACAAAGACTTCAAAGAAGGCCGAGAACGTGTTGATGACTTGGAACGCTCCGGACGTCGCCACATCAACAAAATCAAAGAATTGGTGCTTGCAAATCGTCGGTTAACCATTCGAGACCTTGTTGACATGGTTGGAATATTATTTGGGTCGATGCAAGCGATTTTGAAGGATCATTTGGGCCTCAGAAGACTCAAATCACGTTTGGTGCCGAAATTTCTCAATTTCTTTGAAAAAGAGCGTCGCGTTAAAACGTGTGAAGCAATGCTTTCTGACTATCAAGACCTCTACAAACAAATTATTACTGGCGATGAGACTTGGGTCTACGCATACGACCCTGAAACAACCGACCAATCGAGTGAATACTGTGAAAAAGGCGAGCCGAAACCGAAGCAACCACGTCAAAGTCGCTCAAAAATCAAGGTCATGTTGACTGTTTTCTTTGATTATTGTGGTGTCGTGCACTACGAATTCCTTCCAACTGGCCAAACTGTCAACAAGGAATATTATTTAAGCGTTATGCGACGTTTGCGTGAAGCTATTCGCAAATAGAGACCGGAATTATGGGCCATTAACTCTTGGATTTTGCACCACAATAATGCGCCTTCGCACACAGCACTGGTTCTTCGTGAGTTTTTTGCCAAAAACTCTACCCATGTTGCTCCACAACCACCGTATTCGCCCGACTTAGCACCATGTGACTTCTGGCTGTTCCCAAAGCTCAAGAGACCACTCCGGGGAAATCGTTTTGAGTCCATTGAAGAGATCCAACGTGAATCGGCATGCGCATTGAAGGCTATCCCTACCGAGGACTTTTCGGCATGCTTCGAAGACTGGAAAAAACGTTGGCAAAAGTGCATTGGGGCCAGGGGGGGGATTATTTTGAGAGGGGACGATACAGATTTGGAAGAATAAATAAAGATTTTTCATTTTATAAAAAAATTCACCTTACTTTTTGATCACAGTAGTATATATATATGGAGATTGAATAATTAGCGATAAATTACATCGCTAATTATTTTGAATTTAATCCAATATTTCTGTGCCATCTCAAATTAATTGCAAATGCATATAAAATTGAATATTTTTCAAATTAACGCAAAAACAGACTTAATTGACTAAAATCTTTTTTTAAATAGAGATTGCGTTTATTTTTATTATTTTTGTGTACATACATTGACTGAAATAGGTAAAAAATGTGAGGAATTTACATACATTGGCTGAAGTATGTAGACTATGCAAAGAGTGTACATACATTGACTGAAATAGATAGAATATGTGAGGAGTGTATATACATAGACTAAAATAGGTAGAACACCTGAGGAGTGTACATACATTGACTGAAATAAGTAGAACATGTGAGGAGTTTACATACATAGACAAAAATAGGTAAAACATGCTAATCTAGGAGTTGTATTTATATGCAGGGCTTGAAATAACGAACTATTTTGTTCAGAACACTTTATCTGATATAAACTTCGGTTTGGTGGACATGACCTCCAACAAATCCTAACAAAATAATTTATTTTAAGAAAAAGGGGTGCAAATCCATTGTTCATTCCTGACCACGCATATAATATTGTGTTTTTATAACTTGACCACGGCTGTTTGCATGTTGTAGACAACTTAAGCGTTAAAATGCCCTTAAAAAAAGAAAAAGAAAAGAACTTATTTTAAAAAAGAAAATATTAAAAAAAGAGAAAATGAAAAAAACATAATAAACTAAAACTCACAAAAAAAATGTAACTTAAACTTTTTATATTGCGATTTTAAAAACATAAAATAATTTTAAAAGTATTTTAAAGAGTTACAAATTTAAAAATATTTAAAATTTTGCGTTTAAATTTTTGCAAAAATAACTTTAAAAGGGGTTTTAAAAGCTAAAATATTTGTTAAATTTATTAAAACTGTTGAAGTTAAATAAATACCAAGATATTAGTTTAAACTTATACTAACCATTTGTAAAATTTTAAAATGATAAAAACCAAGCTGCTTAATTCAAAAAAATCTAACGATTTATTGTCTTTTAAAAAATAAATTTGCTCAAAAAAAAGTCGTACTATATTCACATAACTGTGAGCTCAACTTCATTTTCTGCTTTTGTATATAAAAAGTTCAAAAACTGAAGTTTAAATACTATACTAAATTTACTAATTATTTTGGAGTATCTAAAATTATTAAAATGCACACAAAGTATGGGTTGGACAAAATGATTGGTAGATGTTTTTTACCTGATCTCAAGTCATTTATACAATATAAGTTTATAAATTTAACAACCTTTAAAAAACAATATATACATTTTTATGTGATAAGTTTTATAGTAAATAAATAGTAAGAAATAATTTTAAATTTTTTTAACTAAATAAAAGTTTTTTTTTTTTTTTTTAAATTAAAAAATTACTTATTCACTGTAGGATTTTGTTTTCCATATGCTTCTTCTATACTCTCCAAAACTTTGGGGGATTTTTTTTATTCGTGCTATATTTTTACATTCATGATTCTTCACAAACATTTATCATTTATAATTCTTGTCAATGTAAATAAAAATAAGATATACAACTATGTATTGTTTATTTAATGATAGATCACATCAATAAATATATAAATAAACAAAACCATTAAATAATTTATTTCGATATAATTATGATCACAAAAATATTATAAATTATTTATATTACGCATAAAACTATTTTAATAAAACATTTTAATTTTATTTTAGGCAAACTTATTTTTTACTTTAAAAGTGATTAACAAAAAAATGTATTTATACAAGAAATTTTATATACTTCAGCACTTTCAGCCCTAAATGTTTTTTTAATGTTTCTCAATTACAACCCTTTATAGAGATGCAGTTTATACTTGTTTAACTTACTAATAAGATAACTATAAGAAATTAAATAAATTTGGTTTTACAAAAAAAGTCAGTAAATTTATTATCTTAGTCTTAGTAAAAACAGTCTTGGGGTATTCTAGGAAAAAAATTTTGACTGTGCCAACACCTGCCATAAATATTGTTGTATGTACAGAGCTGGCTTGTGAGCATTCCTTAATGTGTGAAAAAAAACATCTGCCACCCTAATTCTTAATTAACCTTTAAAAAATGCCAAAAGACAATTGGCTTGAATGAATGAAGCTTTTATCCTCATTATGATAATTGGGCAAAAGTTGCCCTAACAGCAGTTTAAGCTTTATACTTTAATATTAAAAATATCAACTATTTAAAATGGTGTATTTAAGTAAGGTGAGTAGGGTATAATATCCACACAAAAAAACGGAAGCAAAATTATAAGAACACCACTTCAATTCTCGATAAAGAAACAGTCACTCAAATTTTTATTTCAAATTGAAAAAAACAAATTAAAGTTATATTAACTTCTGGCATTTATCATTAAATTCATCAACTTCTGGTATTTATCAATAAATTCATTAACTCTGGTATTTATCTTTAAATTCATGCACAACTGATTATTCTTTTATACATAAAAAGAATAAAAATGTAATTGAATTTTCAAATTTGAAAGAAAAGTTTTGAACATTCGAAACTTTATAGAAACCTAAACTAAACAATATTTAAACAACTTAGTTAATTTGCTCTCAATAAAATAATCAAAAGTCTATTTAGTTTTTCTTGACTGGTGTTTGATTGTAATAGTTTTTGATCAACTTTAGTTTGGAAAAAGATCTTTCACCTTGACAGACAGTCACTGGAGCCATTAGCAAGATTTTTAATGTGACACAAGTATTGGAGAATATTTCATCAAGATCATGTTAAATGTCATCAAGATCATGATAAATGTTAGAATATTTTATGGATTTCTTTTATCAGTTTTTTGTGACAACTAACAAAGTTCAGTCATCAATTCTTCACCAGAAATATCCTTGTCATTTTTGTCTGTTAAAACTTTTTTCAACAAATTACAATTATTTCTCAATATATTTCCACTGTTGTTTGAAATATTCGGAATTTCAAATAAGAACTGAAACGTAGACGTTGTTCAAAAGTGTTCAAAATGCTTTTATTCATATATTTAATAGCATGACTGAAGCACTTCCTGACTCTTCTAGTTTAGAAACTGATACATTCAAATGTTAAATCCAAAGTTGTTACCAAAACTTGTACTGTGGTAACATACTTATCAAATTAAGTCTAATCGTAACTGGATTAAAAAAATCTAACAGCAGATTTTAATGCTTCTATGAAAACTTTGACATTTGATGAACTTAAACTTTGTTTGTGTAGTTTATTTAGTTAAATACATTATGTGAAATAACAATTCCACAAATGAATTCCAAAGTATTCATTTTAGCAGCAATAGATTCAGCAATAGATACTTTGGTGGTTCCATTACTATCACTTTTAGCAACTTCATGCAGCGTTTTATAAATTTGTTTCATTTAATTTGATTATTTTCAGAGCTATGATGTGACTCTTTCATCTTGAACCACTTAAAGATTCAACTGTTAGTGATGGGCAGTTTTTAAAAATATAATCTAACATTTTGTGGAAGTAGAAAAAATGTTGTAAAGGCTCTGAATAATTCCAAAAAGTGTCACAATTTCTGATCCAGCCTCTACAAAATCAACAATAAGATTAATTGAATGTGCCGTACAAGAGAAAAAAAGGCTTGCTTATTTCTATTTAAAATTTTCTTTGTAAGCCCTTGTTTTTGTCTCTCATATTTTCACCATTGTCCTGTCCTCTCATATCTTAAAATGTCTGACCTCTTATATCTTAAAGTGGATGTTTATTTTCATTCAATAAAACCACAATTTTTGCTCCAACCCATGACTTGTAAAATTAAACTTTATTTATACACATTTTTAAATTTATAACGTATATTACATCAGAAAAGTCAGGAATTTCAAAAATTTACGAACATGGTTTTCAACAAAAATAAAATTTAAACTCTTTTGAATGTCAACCACCACTGGGTTGTTACATTTCTATGACTAGATATTGTATGATAAGAGTTAACTCTTCCTGATTGATGACTCGCATCTGGTATGCAATTCGCAATAATGGAATAATATTTGGCTTTCCGCATTTTTTCCCCCTCCCAGTAGTTTGAGCCACTGACTAATCAATTTCTTCTTGGATATTTTTGCTTAATGTGTTTTGTTTGGATTTTCCCATGCATAGGAAAAATGATATTCCATAATTGGGTCAACTTCTGCCATAACTTCTGCCATAAGTTCAACGATTCTCAGAAAATTGTTTTCTTCATACAGTTTACCAGATCCTCTAAATGTTGTGTTTTGTGATGCCATCATACTGATTATGGAAATTATCCCTTTTATAACATCATCCTAACAATCAATATCATTCTGAAGTTCCTTTTATGTTAAAGAATCGACAGCTTTTGAACTTCAAAGTCTTTTTTTCAATTCGATCCATATGCCAAAGCTTTCAATATGATTAACACTTGCTTAATGCCTTGTTAAGCTTTGTGATAAATGTTTCCAGTCAGCAGATCCTGTTCTCGCAAGGGAAATATCTGTATTGTTATATAGTTTACAACAGAAAGAGAACTTGTTATTTATTTTTTAAGAGTAAATTAGCCTTGATCTATAATGAATTTCACAGTTCGAAATTTTTTGGCAAACAAAAACTTGAGCTGAACAAACAATTATCACAACTTCTTGGGTAGCTGTTTGACTGACGATTTATGAACCCTTCATAACTATTTCTTTAATGTTATAGTTTGTAAGAGTCTTTAATATTACTGGTTGAAGAAGAGTCTTCCCATATACAAAAAGAGTGCTCCTTTTTGTTAAAGTTGCAAAAATGGTGTTTTGAAGTTGGCTTACTGTCGATAGCTCTTCAGTTTTAATTTATTCTCTGTTTTAGTCGATTCTTCAGTTTTACTTGTATCTACTTCATTTTCTTTTATTTCATTTGATTTAAATTCATATGGCAAAAATTTTTCTCAGAATCATTGTTGGAGCTATAAGATGTTTCTGAACTTTAAAAAGTATTTAGTTTAGATTGATTTTTATTACGTTTTTCTTGTTCCTTTTGCCATATCAAATGATACTAAAACTTTTTTCTTTTATCCATTTTCAAATTTAATGATATTAAAAATTATTTAAAGTTTCTCTGCGCTAAATAGTATTTTCAATTAAAATCATCATAGACAATTTATAATACTTTCCTAATTATTGTTAAACACACTATTGGTACTATGCTGATTAAGCAATAAAGAATCACGGAATTTTCTATATAGATGCTTTTATATTAAAATTGTTTACAAAAATTAAATCGAAGTAAAAAAAATAAAGTCTGTAATTTCTGAATTTGGGCGGCACCCAAATATGGCTGGCGCTGTCGAAACAATCTAGAATTGCCCCTGATAGTATATATACTGGATTCGTATTTTATATACATAAACTAATTGAGTAAAAAAAGCAACTCACATTTTGTTTGTAAACTCTTTTGTTTAAATAAAGTATTCTTTTTTAAAGTTTGCATAAATTAAGAAATTTTAAAACAGAATTAATTTTGTAAAACATTGAATTAAAAACATGAAACTAAAAATTTTAGAAGAGTTTATTAAAAATCATATATATTTTCATACTTTCTTTTTATCATGCTATTTTAATTTAAAAATGCCGTTATGGGAGCATTTTATTTTGATTAGAAAAAAAGTCAAAATAAAAAAAGACAAAGTGCTACAAGTGAAGCTTTATTTAAGTTATTTGTTTAGAGAAAATGGAGAAATTCAGTTACAAACAAAAATGTAACATTTAATGAATTTGTTATACTTTTCATATCAACTTATCAGGTTTTACAAACACAGTGTTTAATAAAAAAAAATTTTGTTAAGTGATTTTCTACTAATTTATTATATATATATATATATATATATATATATATATATATATATATATATATATATATATATATATATATATATATATATATATATATATATATATATATATATATATTAAAATATAGAAAAATATTTTCATGATGTAATTATAAATTTAATGTAGTCGAAATATTGTACTATATATATATATATATATATATATATATATATATATATATATATATATATATATATATATATATAAAATCTCTCTCTCTCTCTCTCTCTCTCTCTATATATATATATATATATATATATATATATATATATATATATATATATATATATATATATATATATAAATTAGTAAAAAACACTTATGTAACTTTGATCTTCTACTTGAAGTTTCGCCATTGCTGGATCATCAGGAAGAGAACTCTTCCTGATGATCCAGCAATGGTGAAACTTCAAGTAGAAGATCAAAGTTAGATAAGTGTTTTTTACTAATTTATTGCTCTGTTCTTTAAGAACATTGAGCACTCTATTTGTAAAATACACTAACATAATTTACATATATATATATATATATATATATATATATATATATATATATATATATATATATATATATATATATATATATTTATATATATATATATATATATATACATATATATTTATATAAATATATATGCATATATATATATAATATATATATATATATAATATATATATATACATATAGATATATATATATATATATATATATATATATATATATATATATATATATATATATATATATATATATATATATATATATATATATATATATATATATATATATATATATATATATATAGTACAATATTTCGACTACATTAAATGTATAATTACATAATGAAAATATTTTTCTTTTTTGTGATTGAAAGATAAAACAAAAACTTTAGTTCACTCTTTATATATGTTCACCCTATTTAAGATATATGCTGTGCCATCAATGTTTATCAAATTACACACAAAATAAACAACATACTTTGATATACTTTCACTTATTATTAATATTTTTGGCGGAATACCGCATTCAAAATTCGCAAACAAGTTTTGTCAAAGGGGATGTTTTTTAGATTCGGATTACAATTGCATATAAAAACGTTATAAAACAAGTTATAAAGCAAATATCAATAAAAAAACTGCGATATATTAAAACTAGAATTTAAAATATCTCCAGCGTGGTATTTTGCAAGCGATGCAACGAGATTGTTGCAAATTTTGGCTGGAACTTTTGGTACGCAGAAGTTAGATAGTATGGCTCAAAATGAGGTTTTTGAGTTTTTCAAAAAACGCAGATCAGACATCATACTGTTTTTGTGAGAAATGTAAGAGTGCTGCTACATTGACTGATTTATACCTGCCCTAACCCAACTCCTCAGTCGATGTAGCAGCATCCCCTAAGCATGTTCGTAGCGGTGCTTTCTAACACGTTCATAGGCGCTGGAAGTGTTTAAAGACTGGGGGCAGAAATGGGTGGAGCTTGGGGAGGTTTACCTCTCCCTGAATGGGGTGTTTGGGGGCATTATCCCACTGGAATTTTTTTAGACATAACTAACCCTGCTAAATGCAGATTTGCAATCCTTTTTAAATCATTATATTTATATATTTGGTACAAAACAAAATCTACCAAAAACAATTACAGTTACTGTAAAAAATGCCCAAATACGGATGAACGTTCACAGGTTTTAGTCACAAACTCCTTCATGAGTGCTGTAATGTCAACCTTGTCTAGGTAATCTTTGTTAATGTGCATTAAATTAAAGTGAGTGAGGCGACTCTGTGACATTGTTGACCGCAGCGAAGTATTAGGCCGTCTCAATGCACTGAAGCACTTTTCTGAACCAGCTACGGATATTGGAACAGATAAACACAACACAACTGTGGAAACAGTTGCAGCTGTAACTGCAACATAGACATTAATTGGCAAACTTTTGCAGTGGCATGCTGGCTAGTGTGGCTGCATTACTTTATAGATATAGGAGTCTGTTTGGAATACAGTATTTTCTCTGTGGCTTCTTTGTGACTTTTCATGAATTGAAAGTTTTTCGGTTCCTTTTTTCCAGTTGGAAAAGCCAGAATCAACAAAAACATTAACTTGTCGATTAAATTAAAAATTAAATTAAATTTTATTTCATTTTCATGGAGTCTGTACTCTATACTCTGTACAATGAAATTTTTTTACTAATCGAATTCTATTGATAAATTCTTAATTTAGTTCTCTTTTTTGAGAGATTGTTTCAAAGTCATGGATAATGACTTTGAAAAAATCTCTCAAAAGTTGCGTTTTGACGTTTTCAAAACTGAAAATTAATTTTTTTGCGACCGATTTATATAAGAGCGATATTTTCTTTTATAACAGAAAAGTATTTGACTCTACATACTTTGTTATTAAAACTTTTAAAGCTGAATTCTAATCTAACATAGGAAAGTTCACGGTAATACACATCAACATCAGGAACTTACAAATACAAATATCACTAAGCAAAAATACTTTCTTATCGAATGCAAAAGTTATTTAAAAAAAAAAAAAACTTTTGCAACAAAAGTTTTTTTTCTTTGGAGTGCATAAAATTATCGCTGTTTTGAATCGCGGATAGTGATATTTTGGAGGGGGGGGGGGGAGCAGAGGATATTCTCTGCCCCCGGTACAGAAATATTGGGTGGGCAGTTGCCCATCCTGCACCCTATGTTTCAACGCCTATGAACACGTTCTTATTTTATCAATACAATGTGTGGTTTTTTGAAAGCTAAAAAAATCTCATTTTGAGCCATGCTGTCTTCTGCTTACCGGAACTTTTCTACAAATAGTATCTTGTTCCTACTTTAGGCTATTTATGGATCTTATTCGAACTTTACCTAATTCTTTGTCCTTCCAGACCCAAAAAGATTTGATTGGATTCAAATCTATTGATAGAGTTGTCCAAGGCAAAAAATCTACATTGTTTTCTTTTGCTTTGTAGCGCCATAACTGCTACGATTCATTTTAAAGATGATTTTTTGAAACATTTACAGATGGAAACGCTCAGTTCTTTAGAATCTTTATAGTTGTGTTGGTTGATTTGGCCAAAGTAATTACTTGAAAGTAATTACTTCAAAGTTATTACTTCAAAGTAGTTACTTCAAAGTAATTACTTCAAAGTAATTACTTCAAAGTAATTACTTCAAAGTAATTACTTCAAAGTAATTACTTCAAAGTAATTACTTCAAAGTAATTACTTCAAAGTAATTACTTCAAAGTAATTACTTCAAAGTAATTACTTCAAAGTAATTACTTCAAAGTAATTACTTCAAAGTAATTACTTCAAAGTAATTACTTCAAAGTAATTACTTCAAAGTAATTACGTCAAAGTAATTACTTCAAAGTAATTACTTCAAAGTAATTACTGCAAAGTAATTACTTCAAAGTAATTACTTCAAAGTAATTACTTCTAAGTAATTACTTCAAAGTACTTACTTCAACGTAATTACTTCAAAGTAATTACTTCAAAGTAATTACTTCAAAGTAATTACTTCAAAGTAATTACTTCAAAGTAATTACTTCAAAGTAGTAAAAGTAAGTAAAAGAATGCAATTTTTACTTTCTTTCTGACTGTTTTTATTTTTTTGCGTTTAATAGTTTTTATTAAACTTCTAGATACTGACGTCGGATGCCACCCGTCGTCTTAAATATTTTTTGCGTATTTCTGACGCAATTCTTTGAAACTTTGGATTTTAATGCTTTTTCTCTGTCAATGATAAAAAACCTTCATACCTATTATTTTCCCACTTAGTTCTTTCGCTTACTACTTTTCGAACTACTTCTGCGTATCTAAATTTTTAAATTTTTTCAATATTTAAAAGGTTTTAAATGTAACTAAATTGGTCATCTTTATGCAATCTTTTATAAAAAAAATTGTCAAATGCCTAAATTAAATAGTTGTGAATAAAAGTTAGGTCGAAAGAAAAATAGAACGTTTAGCCAGAACTCTAACCACTGCACTGCGGTTACTTCTTACAGTGCCGCATCTTGCGCACAAGAAATAGTATAAAGTATTTAAACCCACAGCATATAAAATTCAACAAAACTCTAGTGAAGTTTTTATACGCACCCGAATAGTTACTGGATTTTTAAAATACCTGTTTGTGTCCAATCAACATCAACCAATTGATCATTCAAAGTTATAAATTACTAACATGTTTGAAACACTGTGATCTTAATCTGAATCTTTATCATCTCAGCCAACAGATTTAAAATCAGTACCACCACAACCACCACAACCAGCAATAGTAACTCTACCAACTCACTGCTTTTTGAATTTTTGAACGTCATGTAGCACCAGCTTCAATTGGATGCAAGCGAGTTGACTTTAATATCAACCCAGTGAAAAAAAAACATTTGTCTCATTTAAGTTTCATGTGGGTTCCCATGAATACCACACGAAACCCACATAAGAACCCATGTAGGACAAACGTTTTTTTTTTCACTGGAAACTTGCGTGTAACCAAACTTTAACATTGTAGTAGCTTCACTTATTCAAAAATAAATTTAAAAAGAAGTTGAAAAATAATTGCAACCAACCCATTTGTTTATCGCAGCTAGGCAACAAATATTTTGCATCCAATATGGGATAGTGATACTTCCGATGGTATTGAGCAACAACAAGAACAACTGTTATCAGCTAAAAAATATCAGCAGTTACTGCAACCACCACAACCAGCATACCAACCGCAGCAAAAAAAGGAAATGTTATTTGGAAAATTAAAAAAGATGATGATGTTCAGCAAATAAATCTTCCATTTCAAAACTGTGAAGATGAAGAAGTTGATAATAATGGCATCTCAGATGAGCCAATATCATGTGTCATTTTCCTTCTTTTTTTTGACAAAAAAAGACATTGTAAGTATCCAGACTGCACTGGAAAGTTTTTTGTGAGAACTGTAAAGTTCATTTATGCTTTACACCTAACTCAAATTGTATTCGAAAGTTTCATGAGTAATCCATAACAACTAAATTATGTTTTGTTCTATTTTGTTGCATGGGTTTGTACATCAAAAAGGCTACTTAACAAACCTGATAGAATCTCGTGACATTATCACAGACGCAGTATACCCGGGTAACCTTGTTGACATAATTTTTAATGACTTCGTCAAAGCATTTTAAACAGTGCCACACTAACAACTTCTTCAAAAATTCATGTTACTTAACTGGATCACTGCTTCATGGATCACTGCTTCATGGATCACTGCTTCATGGATCACTGCTTCATGGATCACTGCTTCATAGATCACTGCTTCATGGATCACTGCTTCATGGATCACTGCTTCATGGATCACTGCTTCATGGATCACTGCTTCATGGATCACTGCTTCATGGATCACTGCTTCATGGATCACTGCTTCATGGATCACTACTTCATGGATCACTGCTTCATGGATCACTGCTTCATGGATCACTGCTTCATGGATCACTGCTTCATGGATCACTGCTTCATGGATCACTGCTTCATGGATCACTGCTTCATGGATCACTGCTTCATGGATCACTGCTTCATGGATCACTGCTTCATGGATCACTGCTTCATGGATCACTGCTTCATGGATCACTGCTTCATGGATCACTGCTTCATGGATCACTGCTTGGCTAGAAAACAGACAAAAAAGAGTAGCAATTGAAAAACAAACGTCCGAATGGAAAAAAGATGGCAGTTGGCCTCCCTCAAGGGTCAGTCATCGGACCGATGCTACTTGTGCTCCTTGTTAATGACTTACCAGACTGCATTAATAATAATACTAATTTATACGTCATTTCAACGTTGAAAAGTGCAAAGTAATGCACTTAGTTGTCGCAATAACAAATCCACGCACATCTACACTATGGCTGACACCGACAAAAACCGTTGCATTCTTGCTCCAACATGCATTGAAAGTGACTTTGGGAACTATTATCCGACAACCTCAAAGTGAAAACGCAGGTAGAAGCAACATCTTTGACTGGAAATTGAATGGTTGGTTGACTTTCTTCTCATTTCGGGGCCGGATTCTTCAGCTCTAGAAAAAACTAAAATATCAACTATAAGTTCGACCACATTTAGAGTTTAGAAATTTTAGTGACTTTATAATGAAATAAAAGATTGGTCACCATTTCACCATAGTAAAACAAAATCTTTTTACTTCAAACTCGGCATAGAACTTAAGAAAAAATACCCAATGTTTAAATACCCAACCACTTAAAGGCTATTCAAAATTTTAGCACTTTTTCGCAAACAGATTTGCAAACCGTTGGATAAACCATTTCAGGATGTAGTTGATGCAACGGTAGTAAACTCTTTAAAATGCTGCTTTTGCTGCAGCAACACTCATCATGTCACCATCATTAATAAAACGCAATCAACATGCATTTTAATAAAACGCAACCAACATCATCAACATAACACAAACAACATTTTAATAAAACACAACCAGCATGCGTTTAATTTAATTTTTTTGTGTGTGCTTTGATATGAAGAAAAAGAAGGGGTTCAAAATAAAATTGTAACATCTTTTTATTGTTCAATTCAATAAAACAAATTTAAATTTGACATATTCTGAACTTTTAATAATTTATTAATTTATAAATAATTATTTATTTACAATTAATTTATATTACTATAGCTATTTACAATTAATACATGTATAAAATAAATTAGCTCGATAGTCAACAGCAAACTGTAGTCAAAACGATAAATTTCAAAATGTAGAAATACATTCTTACAAAATTCATAAACTTTTGATATTTGACGAAAAAACAGAAAAAAAATTTAAACGTATTAGTAAAATCTGGTACATATAAAATCGATATAAAGGCTCAGCAAATCTAACTGAGTAACTTGGCAACTAGCTGATTTATTGATTGATTTATACAAAAAAAAATAACACAAAACTAAATTTTATTTGTTGTTGTTAGTTTTTTGTTTTGTTATTGCAAATAACGCACAACTTGAAAAATAGAAAAGTTTGTATAAAACAACTCCTATAAAAATTAGTGCTGCAATCTTTAAGATACCAGGAATACGGAAAAAAAATATAACATGGAACCGGCCTTCAGGTAAAGTGATAGCCATTAAATTAGGAGTAACGTGGTGCACAGCAGTTAATGTTCGATTAATAAGAAAACGATTAGAGTCATAATCACGTAAACGGTATGTATTTGATACCGGTATGTAAACACATTGCCAAAATGGGTGGTATGAAAACTTGAATAGAAGATGCTCCATTAGCTCAACCTGTAATGAAAAACAGCGTCGTTACACACAAAGTAAAAACAGCGTCGTTACACACAAAGTAAAAACAGCGTCGTTTAACACAAAGTAAAAACAGCGTCGTTAGACACAAAGTAAAAACAGCGTCGTTACACACAAAGTAAAAACTAAACTTTTTATTTGATATATAAAACTATAAGTAAAAAGTGCTAAAACTCGTTGCATCAGTTTTGTCTATGTGATGATCGTACATTTCAACTCGTAGAAATGTAGGATCATCACATAGACACGTACAATCATTACATAGTAACAAAACGTACAATAATTAAATAGATACATACAATCGATAGATACGTACAACCATCGCATAGATACGAAAAATCATCACATAGTAAACAGAAAACGACAAAAAGAACTAAGGTTAATAGAATTAAAATTATTATAAAAAATTAATTATCAAAAACTAATTGAGTATCTAGCTGAGAATGTCATGTATCACAGAACATATGAAATATTATAAAACATTTATTCGTTATCTATTACATTTATGAGTTTTATAAACGTTTGTGAAATCTTTCACAATAAAAATTTCAAAAAATACAACAAATATAAACCTTATTGCGTGAATCTTGTTTTTGTCATATCATAAGGCTAAGAAAACTATTTTAAAAAAGATTAACAATAAAGTACATAGTTTTTAAAAAATCAAAATTTTTTTAAAAAACAAAATGTAATGTAAATAAAAATACCTCAGTAGTGGTGTTGAAGTAAAGCGCTGGCATTGTAAGTGGGAAGTTCTGAGTTTGATCCCCACCATGCCCATGATAGAACTGCGCTTAACTTGTTTCTCTGCGCAGCGGCTTTATTTATCAAGTTTTGTGTTTCTGAGTTGAGAAAGGGTTACAACTATGTAAGTAGTGTGATGATATGGTATGTATAATATGTATAGTATAGTGTGATGATATGATATAAGTTAGTAGTATGTAACTAGTGCAATGATATGATATAAGTAGTATAAGCAAATGAAGCCTAATGATCTTAAAAAAATAAGTCCTTCAAAGAAAATTAAAATTGGAAACGTTCCATCAATGTCATCCATTTCAAATCTGAATGAATAGAGAAAGGAACACGAAAGTAGTAATCAGTCTATAAGTGACAGTGCACAGTGGGCCAGTAGGTGGACAAAATTGGAAAAATTTTAGTTGTCTAATCTTGTAAAAACTAATTTAATTTTAGTATCCATTAGGAGAAATTTATTGATAATTTATTTATATCAAATCCCTTAGTCAGGACTCTAAGCATTTGAATATTGAAATAAAAAAAATAAAAAAATTTATATATATATATATATATAAATAAGTAATTAACGGTGACATCAACGTTGTGTTATATTTCAATTACATATTTCAGAAACAAAAATTAGTACGTTATTCTAGAGTATTTAGAGATAAGAAAAACCAATGTGTGAAATAAATTTGTCATAGCATGTTATCTCAGTTATATTTTGAAAATCACAGATTAAAAAAAAAATTCCCTAAGAAATTTTTTTTTTGCCGCACTTTTACTAATAATTACCACAATTTGCCATGTGCTGTCTTATATTTATTTGAGCTATATGATGCTTCAATCGAGTTTTAATTGATTGCTTGTCCCCTTAAATCCCGATTCAAATTTTGTATATATTTTAACTTGATTGCCATGGTACTAAATTTTGCATAGCAACAACTCATTTTTACATTATTGTTGTTTTAACAGTATTTTATTTGCGCTAAGTACACAATATTGGGGTATGTATTAAAATAAGATTCACAATTCTTATGGGGTTAATTTTTTTTTGGTTGCTATGGATACCTTACTTTGCATAGCATAGCAACAACATATATTCGGTAGTTGTTAGTAATTTAATTACTAACATTTACAGTAATTTAATTACTTTTAATTTTAGTTGCTAACACTTGTAGTAACTTAATTACTAGCAAGAATTAGTAGTCCATGCGGCATATATATTGTAACATAAAACTATTGATAATAGTTCTAATAAAACTAAAAAGTGGTGTGTATCTTGTTTAATTGAATCTCATTCATCCAATTAATTATTTTTTGCTGCTAATAAAAAATTGATGATGAATCTATTGTTATTGCTGCCGAGAACGTTTTAAACATTTCAAATACAGATAAAGCAACTAAATATTCAGCAGATGAAGCACTGACTTTAATAATTGATGCAAGTCTGACAAAAACTTCCTATCAATTGATTAAAAGCGGAGCCTTGGAGAAAGAATATAACATTTACCCCGCTTACAATGATGCCAGAGATGCAAAATTGAAATGTTATCCTGCAAATATAACAGTCGAGGACTATTCAGCTTCAGTTCCTTTAAAAGATTTAATGATTCATACTTTGCAAAGAACCTGTGCAGTTCAGGAACCTGTGCTAAGGCACTTGATATTGAACAACAAAGCAATAAAAACAATGACACTCACGTGTAAGGCTGGTTTTGATGGTGGTACTGGCCAAAGCATTTATAAACAAGTTTTATCAGAACCTGACATTAACAGAGATTTAAAGCGTGAAGAATCATTATTTATTACTTGTCTAGTAGCATTGGATTTGACGAAAAGGTGCCTATTTAGAGAAATCAAAAGTTGTCTTCCACAGCCTATTGCAGACCCATAAGATTTGCATACAAAATGGAATCCAAGGAATCTGTGATTGAAGAAGATCAGTACATTAAAAGTGAGATAGAAAGTTTGGGTATGATTTTATTAGAGGTTTGCGTATCTTCTATTGAAGTGAAATGTATTATTGAACTTACAATGATTGATGGGAAGGTTCAAACAATATAATCTGAAAAAACTAACTCATACCAATGCTGTTCAGTGTGTGGTGTCTCTCCAAAAAATATGAATAGTCTTGATATCCTTAATATAGATTACTAACAGAGAGTTCAAATATGGTCTTTCCAGTCTTCATGCATGGATTCGATTTTTTGAGATGGTATTGCACATTGCATATAAAAAAGAAACAAGAAAGTGACAAGCAAGATCTAAAGAACACAAAGAAAAGGCATCTGTAGCTAAACAAAAGATTTAGACTGATTTTATGAACAAAACGGGACTTGTTGTTGATTTCCTTAAAAGTGGTGGTTCTGGAACAAGCAATGATGGCAATACCTCAAGGCGTGCTTTTGCAGCATATGAACAAACAGCTGAAATTCTGGGTATTGATCAAAACCTTATATTCAGATTTTACATTATCTTGGTAAGGCTCTCTTATATGAAATAGACTGCTTAAAATTCAAGGATTATTGTTTTGACACTGTTAGACTATATGTGTCCCTTTATCCATGGTATTACATGGATCAATCAGTTCACAAAGTATTGATACATGGACATGACATAATTAAAAGCCTTACATTACCCATCAGACTTCTGTAAGAGGAAGCTCAAGAAATAAAGACTTCAAATCTTATCGCAAAAATTGACAATGTTTTCTTGCACTACTTTTTGCTTTTATTATTCCTAAAACATTGTTTACCTAAATACTCAATTGTTATACAATATAGGTGGGTCAAAAATCCGATAAAATATTCAAATATCAATTTACCACATTGTAACTAAGGAAAGTATCCGGTAACTAAGCAATATAAGTATCCATAGCAACTCAATTTAAAAAATTATCACTTTTGTAAGAAATGTGATCTCATATTGGTACTCATGCCAAATTTAGTGAATATAGCACTTATAAAATATCTGCAGATAACAAAAAAAGGTTGTTGCTAAGCAAAATAAAGATATCCATAGCAACAAAATAAAAAAATATTACCTTCATAAAAAGCGCAGACATCATATTAGTACTCATACTAATTTTAGTGAATATAGCTCTAATATTAAATTAATTATGAATTTTGTCCAGTAAAAGTGAATTCTAGCCCACTGTGCAGTGGTAGTGATTATAAGCCTTCAATATATGTTAATGAACGAAAAAATAAGCAAAGGTCAGTCGAGGCTGTTAAATTGGTTTGTCAAGCAAAGTACACGAAAAGCTGCCACAGTGCTTCAACAATCAGACAACAACTTCAGACAGCTGGTGTCGATCTTCCTGCACAAACTCAACAAGCAATCTATTTGGCAGTCATCAGAGAAGGCAAAAAGTTACAAGATAAAATGAGAAAAGAGCTGAAGGTCGAGAATTGGTGTTTGCATTTTAATTGAAAAAAGATAGCTGGGGTGGGGAACATCAAGTAGTTGTGATAAAAAACAATAAAAAAGACGTTAGGCTAAAGCCAATGGTATTGAAGAATGGAAAGTCAGAGACAATTTTTGAAGGACTTTGAGAACTTTTGAATGAATTTGATTTATGGAGATCTATGAAAATGATCATGACAGACACTACAAATGTTAAGACTGGGAAAACAAGTAGTGTGATAAAGAGATTAATGACACATTTTGAAAGTGTTGGCTTTCAGAAGCATCTCTATGTTGGTTGCCAATACCATATATTAGATCAATTATTAAAGTTATGCCTGGATAACTTTTTTGGAGGTAATACCAATTCATCTGAACTGTCATATTATTTTGTTGAAGCAATTTGTAGTAAATATGACTATTTAACATTGAACTTTGACAATAGCGATATACAATTGAAGAATGAACTGAAATGGAGAGATGGAATGTAGTTTTTGAAGCATCTGATTAACTTAGTGAAATACTTTTGGAATAAGAAGAAATTTCCTAAGGTTAACTTTAAAAGTTTACCCAATCTTGATGCAACTACCGGGCAATTTATTTACTACTTGCTTACATAATTCCTTCATACAGACAACGACTTAAGATGGCAGTTAAGCTTGTTGCTGGAAATCTGAATTTCAAACATGTTTAACCCTGAAAATGGTAAAGAATTAGAGGAGGCCAGTAAAGATCATCCAAAGGCTATCAATACATTCACGAAATTTTGGTGTGATATTCCTTTGCCTATAAATACGCAAAGATGAAACATTTGTGCCAAACAAGCAGTAAAAGTTTTAGCAAATATCAAAAGTCTTTGCAAATCTGGAGAAACTTTGTATTTGAAATATTTATTAACAAATCACAATTAAAGCAAATGCAAACCTTTTTAGTTAATGTAGTTTTATCAACATAGTCTTTTAAACATTTTGATGTTTTGTTAATTTTATCAATATAGATTTATTAATGTGGTATATACCTTTAATACTTATTTGAACATAAATTATTATTTTAAGACAAAGTGGAAAACATTTTACTTTGAATTACCATTAAAGAATTTCTAGGCATATTTGTTATGTGATTTACAGCTTTTGGCTTGGGTTTCTAGTGGGTCAGTGTGTGAGTTTTTTTCTAGAAACATAATGAAACTAAATTTTCATAATTATTTACAAAAGCTCATAAGAATATGACATGCTCATTGAGTTTGTAAAAATATTATACCCCTAATGTAATTAGTAGAATAATATGATATAAGTAGTAGTATGTAAGTACTACTACTACTATACAAATACCAATTATAGTATAAATAAATAAGAAAAATATAAAAACCTTCCTTATTCAATCATATAATTATTTTTTCCTTCTAATCTTCCATTTTATTTGTTTACTATTTTTTTATGTTGAGATTCTCATAAATTGAAATTCTATTTCTTATATTCTCCTTTGTTTATTTAGTCAATTTATTGTTTTGCTGTTGGTTTTTAATTACTTTTATTATTGTGATTGACTTTATAACAATTATTTTATTTCCAATTTGTCTTTTTCATTATAAAGTAATATAAGTAGTAGTATGTAAGTAGTACAATGATATGGTATAAGTTAGTAGTATTATAGGGAATTGTCATAAGCAAAAGCAATAAAATTTACAGAAAGATTTTGTAACTTACAACAATAAGTTTAAACTTTTGACTTTTCTATTTAAACTACTTTTGAAAAAATACAAAATTGAATTTATTTTTAAGCATAGTAAGTTCCAGACTGCTTATTAATACCAATGGTAGCAATTGTAATAATACCAACCATAGCAATGGTATTTAAATAAATTTTTAATAGAATTAGAGATTTTAATAGAAGTATAGATTTTATTTTCAGAAACTTCAGTAAAATTTTAATAGAATTTTAATAGAATTTAAATATAGAAACAAAATTTTATAATAGAAATACTTTAAATAAAATACTTAAATAAAATATTTTAAATAAAATATTTAAATAAAATAAAATGTAAATATTTAAATAAAAATAGAAATAAAATTTTAATAGAATTTTAGTAGAGATTTTATTTTCAGAAACTTCAGTAAAATTTTTGGTAGAATAATTATTTTTGGAAACTTATTTCTGCAAGGCTGAGAGGACCACTAAAATAGAGGAGGCTACTTTTTGTGATTACAACCCTCTCTCAACTCTGAAACACAAACCTTGACAAACAAGGTCGCTACGCTGAGAAATGAGTTGAACATTTATATTTTTATATAAGATTATATTTTTTACCAACATTAGAGTTACATTTTTTAGAAAGTTTTTTTTTTTTTTACTAATAATTAAACCAGAAAAATATGTTAAAAATATGTGTGATTTCCTTTTTAATCTTCGTTATTGTTTTTCATGGATAAAATATATATAAATATCATAAAGTAACACAACAAACCTGAAAACCTATTATAAACATAGTAACACATTATAAATATAGTAACATATTATAAACATAGTAACACATAAACATTGTAATGCATTATAAACATAATAACACATTATAAACTTAGTAACACATTATAAACATAGTAACACATTATAAATATAGTAACACATTATAAACTTAGTAACACATTATAAACATAGTAACACATTATAAACATAGTAACACATTATAAACATAGTAACGCATTATAAACTTAGTAACACATTATAAACATAGTAACACATAAACTTAGTAACACATTATAAACATTGTAACACATTATAAACTTAGTAACACATTATAAACATTGTAACACATTATAAACTTAGTAACACATTATAAACACAGTAACACATTATAAACTTAGTAACACATTATAAACACAGTAACACATTATAAATTTAGTAACACATTATAAACATAGAAACATTATAAACATAATAACACATTATAAACATAATAGCATATTATAAACATAGTAACACATTATAAACATATTACCTATATTATTTTTTTATCTAAATAGTTTGGACCTCTTCAATAAGTAATAAGTAATGCAAATTATTTCAACACCTAAATATCTTGAACCTCTTATTTATTTAGTAAGTATTACAAAAAATAAATTAAAATGATTAAAATATTTTACCTTTGAGCTTGGCTGCATCACTTGAACTAACACATGATAATCTTTGTAAGTATATTTCTCTTCAATTACAGTAGAATAAAGTGGCATATTAGCAAAAATATTTTCTAAGTATTGAACTGCCTCAATAGAATCTATACCTTGACCATTCAACTTCCAGTTAACTATAGAACCAGGTGAATTTGATACAGTGTTGCCAAAATATCTTTTACTTACTGTCTACAAATAACATAACTTATTATTATTGTAATCATAAAGATCTAAATTAAAAAATTGTAATATATCTACACTTTTAATATACAACTTAAAACCCAAATTCTTACTAAACATTAAAAACTTTTTAAAACTGTTTCTAAAACTCTCTAAGAATGCACACTTAATAACAACTTACTTAGATAAATAAAATATGACAACTTATCAACAATTTAATATAACAAACGAAGTATTATCATTTAATAATAGAGCAATTTGAAAAATGATAAGTTACTAGTAATAAGCCTAATTTAGTCTACTTGAAAATTTCATTCAACAGTCAAGCAAACTTCAATTTTAGATATAAACTTCACAATTGAAACAAATAAAGAATACTATTAATTGTGTACAATATTATACGATACTAATTAATATATATATATATATATATATATATATATATATATATATATATATATATATATATATATTAATATACATATATATATTAATATATATATATAAATAAATATATATAAATAAATAAATAAATATATATATATATATATATATATATATATATATATATATACTATAATTAATTTTTTCGATATGTTAATTTTACAAAATATGATATTAATTTATAAATATATACATATATATACTAAATAATATATACATACATACATATATATATATATATGTATATATATATATATATATATATATATATATATATATATATATATATATATATATATATATATGTATATATATATATATATTATATATATATATTATATATATATATATATTATATATATATATATATATTAGGGCAGGCCACAGTACTAAAATTAAAACATTTACTAAAATTAAAATATTTTGTTCAATTTAATACTTACTAATAATTATGTATACAAGAACTATTGTTTGTCACAATACACATTTTATATGTGAGCATATGATTTTTAAAACATAATTTATGTTTTACATAAATACCACCAGCTTAGATTAAAAACAATATTTTACAACAAGAGAACTTCTTAAAAGAATATATCCAGATAATTATATAAATAAAGCATATGAAACTTTACCATTCATAAACTTTTTTTGCAATAATTTCCCAATGCAATGTATTTTCTCTATGTCACTAAACATTATCTTTATTTTTTAACAAATTATTTTTAATAAAATCTACTCTCACCTACCTAATTGTAGGGAAGGTTTGAATAATTAAGGGGAGTAGAATGATAAAAATTCATTGTTTGGGTTGTTGTAATTGTGGGGATTGGTGGAGATACATTCAAGCTAGTGCAGATTGGGGAGAACGGTCATTAGATTGAGGGTGGGGTGGAGGTGGTAATCTTTTTTTTTACTTTTTAAGATTTTATTCTTATAAAAAAACTGAAAAAACTGATGAATTAACCACAAAAAATATGTTTGCAATTCTATGTGAACAAGTATTGACACTGACTGCCATTGCTGTACGTTATAATGTAACACAGAGCTGCATCATAAAAACATTGAAATGATATCATGAAAAAGGGGATTTTAAAAAGAAAGTCTGAACTGGACAACCAAAAGTGACTACCCAAAGGGCAGATAACCGCATTCATTGTTTTATTAAAGCGTATCTATTTGCCATTGCTTCTGAAATTTCAACTAAAGTGTTCTGCACAAAGAAACTGTTGCACTAAGTGTTCTGCACAGAGAAATTATTGTACCAAGTGTTATGACAATAGTAGATGTTTGTGCAAACAAAAACCTTGTCTTTCTCAAAAAATGTAAAGACTGTATGATATTCTGTCAGAAGTACAAGTAGTGGTCAGCGGAAGATTGGGAGAATGTAAAACTTTGTGACAAAATATTAACTGAACAATTTGGTTGTCATTCTACAAGAGTAACACACTGGCCTTGCCTTCTCAATATTTGCTTTCAACTGTAAAACATTGCTCTGAAGTCATGATTTGCAGTCCATTAAAGTGGTGATTTATGGTTTATGCCTTTTAACGCCACAATAAATAGCAACATGTACTTTAACGGCACAAATATCCACAAATTTCAGCATGATGGAGCACTCTGTCACAGGGCCACACTTGTAAGAAGATGGTGAAGTGAAAATGGTATAAAAGTCATTAGCTTTGACCTGACCTGGTAAAAACAATATGAGTTAAGAAGAACATGTAACTCTCTTGGATGTTCTGTAGTTGATGTATGTACACTAACTTTAAATCAGTATGACATTAGATTGTTGATCTAAATGTGCTTTCTATGGTGTTTGTCAGATAAAGACTCAAGTTTGCTAAACATGTCTGATAAAAATTAAAGAAATGCAATCGAATGCCATTTCTGACCATGCATAAAATTTTTTTTTTTACAACTTGACCACGTAATTTGTAAGATAAATTATCTAACAAAATAAAATAAATAAAAGAAATCTTAAAAAAAAAGAAAAAATCTAAGCTCAAAAAAACTAAAAATTGAAAATGAAATATATTTATATTATGTTTTTTAAAAATTACTATAGTAAGCGAAATTACTTTATTAAATAAAGTAGCAAATTAACAATAAATCCATTTTATTTAAATTATCAATGAATATTATACGTAATTACATTTATACAAATATGTATTTTCTTATAAATCTTTTCAAACTTTTTCTATTAATTTTATAAACTCTTTTAATAGCGAAATTTTTTAGCACGAAAACAAACATTACATAACAACTCAAATTTAATAGTGCGATAAAAAGTACTAGTTTTTATAAGCATTAAAATAACTAATATGTTGAAATTTTTATAAAATAAATTTAAAAGGGGTTTTAAAAGCTAAAACATTTGTTTGAAATTTATAGACAAACAATAAAATAAATACTAGACTTTATAAGTTTAAATTAATAACTAATTGCAACGTTTTAATATAAATGAAAAAAACCGGGCTACTTAATTCAAAAAAATGTAACGCTTTGTGATCTCTTAAAAAATGAATGAAAATTTGAAACTTTCAAAAAGTGGACATGTGGTTTTACCCGTGTGGTCTTACGGGTAAAACCACATGTTTTACCTGTAAGACCACATTACGGTTTTACCATCTGTGGTTTTATGGGTAAAACCACAGATGTCTATTTCTTGAAAATTTTAAGTTTAAGATATTTTTATGATATACTGGTATTTATAAGTTTTACAAATATTATTGTTTGAAAATTCATAACAAAAAGACTCATAAGGTTCTATGGTCATTTAAAAAAAAGGCAACTTTGAAACAACCACTGTTGTCTAATGTTTACTTAGTAAAAAACGCAGTAGCCCCAGTTATTTAAAGCTAAACCAATGGTAAAATAAACCTTAAGTCACATGAACAACTTATATTCTTAAAAATATAGCAGATTAAAACAACCCTACAGTCACAGAAAAATCTAAAAAAAAAGGGAGGAAAAAAGAGTTTGTTCAAGATTTAGGATTAATAAATCATGTTACAAGAATACCATGTAGTTGTGTTAATCTAAAGTAGTTTAGCACAACTACATTTTGAAATTACAACAGAAGATGATAGAATAAAGGTAATATCTTAACAACTTGAAAGCAAAGAATAAGCAGTATTTGTATATTTCTTTCCTTATTTCTGTTCATAGCATTGACAAAGCAGAAAAATAGTTATAGAACAACCTCAATTTTATAGTTATTCATATAAGTACCATTTGAACATTGTGTGTATGTGTGTGTGTGTACTGTTACGAAGGTAACTCCCTTAGCCACTCAAGCGTATAGATAATAACCATACTCACTCAAGCGTGCACAAAAAGAAGTTATAAACAAACTATTCACTCAACATAACGCCAAGAAACGATAGTTAATAAACAACTTGTGTACGAACTGAGACGCGTCTAGCGTCCTCGAAATATATAAATAGTCAGAGAGAAGAAGGAGATATAGTCGGAGATATAGCCGGAGAGAATCAGAGATAGTCAGAGAGTGAGTTAGTTAAGTGGAAGAGAGAGAGAGGAAATTGTATGGTGACGCAGGAAGAACGAACCTGTTGTATTAGTTTATTATATGTTGTAATAACATTATATATGTTAAAGAAACATTATCAAGTTCAGACTAATGGTTTATGATCTATATATAAAAATTAATATTAAAACAAAGTTACCGCGTAACAGTACATATATATATATATATATATATATATATATATATATATATATATATATATATATATATATATATATAAATTGTTTTTAATCATTAGGTGTACCTTGTAATTTGGATATCCTAAACAAGATGCTTGCTTATTTTGTGCCCAAACAAAGTAAAAATAAGACTCAATAAATTGTCTGATTCTGATGCTGCCAAAAGTATGTTACAAAATAAGAATGCTTTGAATGCATCACTCCAGCTCCCTCAGAGAAAGGCTAAAGCAATTTATCAGAGGAAAAGAACTGCATGTCTTTAAACTTTTAATTGTAAAGTAATCTCCTTGACAAACCCAAACAAACCCCAAAATGCCTAATCAATATGTGCGCTATTACTTTCAACTCAAAAAGTATATTTTTATTGCTATGATAAAACTGTTGGCAACAAATGGTCGATATGCTCTATGCTACATGACTTTTAAATTATCAATTGCCTCAAATGTAAAGTGTATTAAATTGATTTAAAATTTGTGTGCTGGAAACATGACCATTGCAAATCAAAAGTTCTAGTAGAAACACCAGACGATTAGAGGAATGTTTTCCAGATCTCTCACAAAAAACCAGAACCATTCAATATTATAAACAAATTTGCAGACTTTTCAAAGTCAAACTTCTTGGTTGTTTGTCCATTCAAGATATATTTACTTAGAGAAATTGAAATATTAAAGGCTAGTTGTACTTTAATTATATATGTTAATTATTTAATTATGTAGGGAAAACTGGAAATGTATTGTTTTATGTGTGTTACACCCCATATGTCTAGATCAAAAATTAAAGTGCTTGATAACCAGAAACAAGTATATGTATCTCTGTTGCCCCTTTCTTGTTAAAAATTCAAAGACTTATTGAAGCTAAACAATTTCTAAGTGAACAAAATAAGACATTTAATCTTATTGCTAACTATATTGAAAAAATAAAACCATACTGAAAAATCTATTTAATATTTATTTGAAAATAAAAATAACCATTTATTTTTATTAACGTTTTGTTCTCAATGGGGTGTTGGTCTAGTTTACACATACTCTATACAAAGTGATGGATTACAGACAGTGTGATAAATAAATGAGATTGGGAAAGAGATAAGGTTGCAATTGTAATTTTTATAAAATTTAAAAAATTTTTCATAATTTTTTTGATTTTATTGAAATTTTTTTATTTATTTTATATAATTTATTATTAAATAAGAGGGTAAGGGGAGGGGAGGGGTTAGGGGGGTTAGGGCGAGGATATCACATACATCTGAGTAAGTTGTGGTTGTATATTAGAGTGTGTTACAACCTACATTTAACAAAATAATTGTCCTAAAACGTTACAAGTTAATGATGTTTATGAGTTAATGAATTTACAACGGAAAAATTACAGATGTCCAAAATGAGTGTCTCGTCTTCAAATGAACACTGTAAAAACTTTTTTTTTGTATTTAGCAAAAAAACTGCATTTATTTGTTGTGTTAGGACTAAAATGTCATAAAAAAATACTTCTGATTAAATACAATATCAATAAACAGATATCTGATGTCTCTGAACATTAAATTTTATTTTTCTCAAAATGAGAAAAATGGGATATCTGTGGTTTTCCCCGTGTGGTCTACATATATATATATATATATAGAGTGTAGATTGGTTTTGTATTATGTTTTCTTGTAATGTCAGAACTCATTCTACTGTAGTTTGTAATTTTTATACATTTTTTTTATATTTTGATTTTTTACTTTATGGCTGATGATTACCAATAAGTAAAAAAATTCCATAAAAAGTTGTTTTTTCTAAATTTTAAGTATAAAACGCTATTGATTAGTAGAAAATCACTTATCAAATTCTTTCATTTTATACTGTGTTTCCATAGTTTGAAAATTCTGAAAGTACTAATGAAATACCCCGAAAGTGATATTTTGGAAGGTAATTCTAGACACATGTAGAGGTTCATTGCAAGTAATTTAAAAATCTTTTGAAATGGTTTGTGAGACTTTTTGTTCTTCCACTCTTTTTTTTTAACTTTTGTTTATGGTAGGTTTTGTTTTTCCACAAAATGAGAGTCAAAACTTTGTTACACAAAAAAATCATTAATTAAATATTGGTCCCTAGGCCATGGAAATTTAAAATATTTTTATTGAAAACTACTAAAAACTCACCCAAGTTGAGTAACTTTTAATAGATTAAAAACCCTTTTGTCATGGCTTAGGGTTTATTAATAGCAATGAGGTAATTGCTTGGACTATTAAACAGTGTACTAACCACTATCTGTGCTTTGAGTCAAGTTCTTTAACAAATTTAAAAATGATTTTAGTACCAAAAACTATATTCATATAATTTGCAATATTTTAAGTCATCTGTCTATCGTTATCTATAAACTTCACCTTTTCTTCCAGTAACTTCGAACTCTAATAGTCGTTGCTTGCAGCCCTGTTGGAAGTGAAGATGATGAAAAAAAAAAAAAAGTAGCTACAAAACTCTTAAAATTTTATTTTCACTTTGTTATCTTTAAGTTTATGACAATTATTGTATAATACATCACACATGACTAGCAAAAAACATCAGCAATAACTAGCAAAATCATTCTCAAACAGTTCTGGAGTTTTTCTTAAATTTTTTTACTGTTATAATCAACAATACAACTCAAAAGTTATTGTGAATATTCTAGATGCACCACATTTTAAAAGACTTTTGATATTTCCAAATTGCAATCTGAGCTGACAAACTCTTTTTGCTTTCTACTTATACCACCAAAAGTTCTCAGGCTTCCGCTGTTAAGGAGTTTTGTTGATTCAATGTCACACCAACAGCAAGGGTGTTTGCTACATAAGATTGTATACCACACATTTCTTAAACTTTAATGATATTGAAATGGACTTGACATTAACATAAGTCTCTGGAGTATCTTGAGAAATTGCTACTAGCATTTGTTGCTTGACACTGGTAATTTTTGATGATGTAGGTGCCATCAGTCTGAGAGTTTTCTTAGGTGGGCTTTGAGGCACATCTTGAACCACGGTAATGCTTACAGATATTAGAGATGGTAAAGCTTACTTTTAGAAATTTTCCTTCTCCATCTATTCCAAGTTTTACAACAGCAGAGTGAGAAATTTTTCTTGCTGACATGAACATTTCATTGAGCTTGTTGAGATAGTGAACAACTTGTTATGCGGTACTGCTTTCACTGAGCAGAATACTCATCACTGTAAAATGGTTATTGAGGTTTCGACCTGCTTGAGCAAATTTCTGTTGAAAGTTAGGCTCCAAAATTCTGACAAGACCCAAAAGGTTCATAGCTGATCCTAACTTTCTCATCTCGTTGTTGGAAAGACCTAAGTTTTGTTAAATTTGCAGCATGATTTGGGTTATCAGAGGTTCCTTAAACAGTTGTTGTGGAGCTGAAGATCTTGTTGAAAAAGATCAACTTTTAAACAATAGCCTACATTAGACAAAACCTTTTAATGCCATAATTAATAAATTTATGTATACACACACATATATATATGTAAATATATGTATATATATATACATATATATATATATATATATATATATATATATATATATATATATATATATATATATATATATATATATATATATATATATATATATACACATATACATATATATACATATATGCACACACACACAAACACACACACACAAACAAACACATATATATTTATGTTATAAGAACAATTTGGGAAGGTAAAATATTTACAATCAGGATTCACTATTTAAAATAATCTTAGTTCAGCAAATCAGGCTAGTTCAATATTAACTACTGATTCTTTTACAGATTCAACACATTTAAGAGATGAGCAATGTTCTTCAAACTCCATGTAATGAAACACTTTAAATATAAAATTGTAATTTTTTAGACCATATTAAATTCTGAAAGTATTTTATCAAATTCTGAAAGTATTCTCTTTTAGAATGATCAAAAGAATTTTTTGATGAGCACAAGTGTTTATTACTAGTTATTGTTAAATGAGGCTACCAGAAAGATATTAAATTAGATATTAGCACATATATGAAATTATTCATATTATTGTTAACATTGTGGTAAATAATTTTGGAAACATATTAAGATTATATAAAAAAAAATTAGAATCATTACATTTTGATTTTACAGTTTGTTAACAGTTAGTTTTTTTGAATAATTTGTTCATAATGATTGATGCACAAATGAACACAACAAGCTAAAGTTAAGTTGGACACAAAGGTTATGTAAGTTAACTAAATGTAGCAAGTTTTTTCATTAACTTCAGTTCAATTTTAAAATTTAGAAAAATTACTATTGGGCTTATAAAGAAGTAAATGGTGAAAATAAAAAAATAACTTCTCATAGCTATATCAAAGAGCATCTGAAAGCAATTCAAAGGTTTGATGGTGTCTATGTTCAAGCTAACTAAAAACAGAAATAAGTTTCTCCAACAACATATAATGTCACAGGTAAGAATAATAAAACCATGTGTCACACATTATTTACAACAAACAGTGTCTGAATATTTTTTTTAGTTTTTTAATAGAAGAACGAAACTTTATAAATGAATGGTCATTTAATGACATTAAGTATTATATTTTTACAAAGTATTGTCAGGTGAATTGCTGACATTTTGTCAAAAATTGGCAATGATCTTTCATTATTTATAATGAAATTGTTAGGAGTGGATATGTTCTATACAAAGTATTGTCATGAGAATTGTTGAGAGTTTGTCAAAAGTTGTCATCATCTATCATTATTTATAATGATAAATGTTAGGAGTGGATATATTTTTTAATTCAATTTCTAATTTATATTTGATGATATTAGCCATATTGTTTTGTATAACATAAATAAATTGGTAAATTTTTTTGAAATAATGTCTAACTAGCATTTTTGTATAAAAAACCCCCGATAATTTTACATAATATGTAGAAGTTAAACATTCTAAATTTTAAAGTAGAGGAACATTAATTTGCTTTTGTTCAATTTGCTATACAATTTTCTAAGTTTAAAAAATATTCTTGTAAGCTAGTTAGATCTTTATATTTTTTCTGTATCTATAAGCATTCACAAACAATTATGAACATCACTAAAAATATTATTTCTCAAAAAATTTTCTAAACAATTCTAACAATTTTCAAAAAAACCTAACAATTTTACATGATTGCCTTCAGACAGTGCATCCAAACAATACTACATATATATACAACAATACTACATATACTATACAAATAGTACAAAATATACTTTTTATAAACTTAAAATGAACAAAGATATGCAACAAATATATCACCAAACAAAAACATACCAAATACTGGTTGTAAAATAAAAAGAATGAATACAATAATATACGGCCTAAAAATGGAAAACCATAAACAAATGTGAAGGTGGCAGAATAATTTAAAGTCTAAGAATAAAAAAATCATAGATGGATGTTAAGGTGACAGAATAATATGCAATAATATTTCCCTTCAGTTTTTCAAGATCTTAAATATTTTTAAGATGTATTTATAAAATAAAAAAAGTTATATAAATAGAATAAAATAAAAACTGATTTCATATTGAAATAAAAACATTTTTCAAAAAGTATTTTAATCCAGAAAAAACAACAAATTAATATAAAATAAAAAGAGCATTTAAAAGAAAAGAAATAATAGAAAAAAAATTTTCTTAATGTGATAAAGTGATTAATTACTTTAGAAATTGAAAACTGAAAAAAAGGCTTATCTAATGTTTATATTGTGTATAAAAATTTAATTTAATAACAAAAATTTCTTTTTTATAATTTAATTTGTTTGCATGTAATTACTTTATTTTAATAAAAAAACTTTCTTGGTTGAAATGTTTTTACACAAAGAGCAATAGAAAAACAAAGTTTAATACCTTTATCTCTAAAATATTTTGTTTTCGAATAGCAGAGTTACGTCTGGGATTCAAATACAACAGTATATTTTGAGAATACAAATCTAATGATTGAACAACAGCTTGATGCAAATTTCTTTTATTACCATCAACATATCCTAAAATAAAACACAAAAGAAATATCTAAACAATAATTTATCAAATCAATACAATAATACCATATGATACTATAAAATTATCAATAGCAAGCAAAACACTTTTTTTTCTTCAGGTTTAAGTGCATTGCACCCCTATTGTTTTAAGTGCATTGCACCCCTAGTAAAATACAGTTTTAGTCCTTTTTTAAAAGATCACCAAAAATCTTATAAAGTGAAAAAAAAAATAATTCAAAAACATTGGTTTCCTTCAACTATTTTGTAAATTTTGTATAATCATTATTTACCATTATTATTATCATTATTATTGACACACTTTATCATTAAGTATTAAAACAGCATTTTTAATAAATTCTCAAAAGTTTTGCAAATTTTATACTTTATACCTTTCATATTCTAAAGTGACAATGTACTATAAAAGTGTAAAACATGTATATTAAGCTATCCAATTTTTAAAAATTTTTAAATAAGAAAATGGCATTATGGGTAATGTTTCATATATGGGCATTATTTGTTAAGATTTTACTAATATACTTAATTGTCATACAGTTTGAATACTATTGAATATAATTACTTACTGGAGTTTAAAACTGTTCTTTTGTTACCTAAACGATTTACTCATTTGATTACACTATTTGTTAACCGTTTGCTTAACAACAAGCCACTATATCCAGTAGGTTGACATTAAATAGAAACCATTGAAAACAAATTAAATTTTTTTTTAAGGCTTCTTCTAAAAATGTAAAATGTTCAAAAAATGGTTAAAAGTTTATATGGCCAAATCTTTTGAGTGCCAAAATATATTTGATAAAAAATCTAATTATAAATTATGATTGTATTTAAGTTAAATTTTTTATTTATTTAATAAAACTAATTTCTTTCAACCAGGAGGACACTGAAGGCATTTTTGGAGGGTATTTTTGTTTAAATTGCAAATCACACAATGTCTGCTTTAAACTAAAGAGGCTGATTGTAAAAGATAACATAAAAAAAAGCAAAAAATTTAAGGAGCCTGAAGTTATCAAAAAACAAAATAGTTTTAATAAATAAATATATTTAATAATTAATCAAATAATTACTCAATAAATAATTTGTTTTAGTAAGTTTAATTAACTCAAAATTTTTAAAAGTTTATTTATAATACAAATATAACTTGTTACACCACTTACATGGTTACACCGCTCTTAAAAGATTGAGCAAAAATAAAAAGAACTCATATTTTAGGTTGTGTTATTTTAGGTTGTGTTATTTTAGGTTGTGTTATTTTAGGTTGTGTTATTTTAGGTTGTTAAGTGTCTTATGTTATTTAACACTTATGGTAAAAGTCATATAAAATATAATTAAAATATGTGAATACATGCATAGTTCTCAAAAAGATTCTGGGGGGCACATGCCTTCCCAAACCTCCTACTGGTATTGTTGGAGCAGTATGGGCGCCCAAAAAATACTTATTTGTTATTTTTCTTTTGCTTTTTTAATAAAAATAGGAAAAAAAAAGTTTCTGTTTCAAATGCAGTAGTAAATAACTAATTTTCTGTTTATTTTAGGCTAAAATCATTCCATCTTTTGAAAAAACAAATTTTTGAAAAACAAATGAACTCACTTTTTTAGTAAGTTCATTTTTTCTTCAGGACAATAAAATGATTTAAAATTGTTTAAAACTGTCATTTAATTACTAGTAGAACATTAAATTAAAAAAAAAAGAATTATAATTTACTATTAAACTCAATTTAAAGACAATCAAATGTATGAAAAAATTGATTTTTCCAAAGATAGAACAATTAAAATACTCATTAAGATTAAAGTTAACTTTTGTTTGTTGGCAATAAAGAGTTTTTAATAATAAATGAATAAAAGTAAAATTACTTCTTAATAACAATATAGTAATTGCGCAAATTTAATATTTGAATGAAACAACTTTTGATCTTTAGCTCACTATTTTATTTTACCAAAAAAACAAAGCAAAAATTTTTTAAGAAAGTTTTGTTTCTCTTCATATTTGTTTGAATAAAAAAAAGTAACGATTACAAAAACTTTCAGTTTACCCTAATTATCTTTTTTATTTAAAAGGCATCTTGAAGTACTGTGATAATTATTAACCTTTAGTAAAGTTAAATGAACAGAATTGCTAATATTTAAATCGAAATGAAAATTGAAATAATAGTAAATATGCTTATTAAATACTTATGTCGAATCATTATTCGAATTGTTTTTGTTAATATGTAAAACAATTTATTATGTTGAAAATGACTATTTAGGGATACCACAAGAAACCTTAAACCCCCCACCCGCTGATCGCTGAAAAATGATATCCCAAAAAAACTCTGGGTTTGTCACTATATATATTTATATATATATATACATATATATATATATATATATATATATATATATATATATATATATATATATACACATATATATATATATATACACATATATATATATATATATACATATATATATATATATATATATATATATATATATATATATATATATATATAAATATATATATATATATAAATATATATATATATATGAATATATATATATATATAAATATATATATATATAAATAAATAAATATATATATATATATATATACACATACATACAAGGCCGTAACTAGAAAAAAAATTTGGGTGGCAGTACCCTCTGTCCCGAAGAAATTTAGCGAAAAATCGGCATTTTTTTGCAAAAAAATAAATAAAATTTACTGTAAAAAAAAAAAGATCCTCAAATTTTTATTTGGACGGTGCCCAAATCAGCGCCTAAATACGGTTGACGCTGTCAAAAACGGTCTAGAATAGCCCTGATATATATGAATATTAACTTTGTTAAAAATTCACCTGGTAAATGAACAAAGCTGAAGAAACCATATTTCTCTTCATCTTCGTATACTCTTAATATCTCAAAATCATCATATTTAATAATATGCTCTAGATCAGCAATTTGATTGAAATTTTTTTCAATAAATGATGAATATCCAGCTACATATTTTATATTATACAGCCTCAAAAAATTCTCAAATTTTTCTGCAACAGAATTTTGTGCAACCATGTCAAGATAGTAGGCCGATGGATTGTTGCTTGAGTCATGGCAACTTTCCAAAACACCTAAAAAATAGTAACTAAATAAATTATTATGTTTTAAATATAGCAAATGGTTATTGTGATACTTTCTACAAGCTCTCAGACAAAAATAATTAAAGATTTAGATGATTGTCTCAAAATAAAATACTTCAAATTATATGAAATCAGACAAATACAGTCAAATTCTTATTACCCCACTGGTGGGGTAATAAGAATTAATATTATTTATATTTTATTTATAATTTTATTTTTAATTTATAATTTATAATTTTATTTATATTTATAATTTATAATTTTTTTATATTTATTATAGTAATTATATTTGATACATATATCAGAGTTATTGTTTTTTATGTATTTAAAAGCTGTATGGTTATATCTAGCATTTTTCTTTTCCTTACTGATACAGTTTTCTTTCCAGCTTTATTCTTCTTTTCTTCTTGCAACCTTGAGACAACATCTTGTGCTGTTAAAATTTTGGTCTTTTTTGCCTGGATACTTGCTCTGTGTTTTTTTGAATTTGCAAATGATGTCAGTTTAGGTTAACTTGGGCGAGATGTAAGAACAGAATCCATTGCTCTCTGCAGGTTTTTTACAACACTATTTTTTTTTTTGTTAGATTTATCTACTTCCTTGCGCTTTGGTTACATATTCACTATCTTTTTCATAGATTTTGATTTATCAACAGGGTGAAGACCACTACCATTAAAACCACTTTTCAGAAGTTTGCTTTCCAACTGACAAGAGCTTTTAGTAAAGTTGGAAATGCAGACTCGTTAATATTTTTATGTCTTTTTCTTAAACAATTTTTAAGGATTTTTTTCTAATGGGATTTCAATGGAGCAAAAAAACCAACATCAAGAGGCTGTAATGTGTGACTCGTGTTCGGAGGTAAGCAAAGTAAAACTATATGATTGTCCAGAGTCTTTTTAACAGTAGAATATGTTATATGGCTATTGTGTCCATCACACAGCAGCAACACAGGCTTTTCATAATCCTTTACATGTATAATAAACCTGTTGATCCAACTTTATAGTCCTCCATCCAACCTGATTTTGTTACTCCATACATTGCATTTTCTGGTCCATTTTGACACTATGCATCATAAAGGTGGATGGCTTTGTAGACAACAAAGGGAGTTAGACACCAGCTATTTGCTGACCCACAAAACAGTACAGTATACATTAATTTACCGCATGATGAAGCAATGTAATAGGGTGTTTTTGATGTTTTCCGAACAAAGATTTTTCCTGCTGTAGGATTTGTACGTAAAACCGTTTCATCCAAATTGAAAATGCAATGTGGTCTATCAAATAAATTATTATCATTTAATGTTTTCTCATATAACTCAAAAAAATCTATCAATGCTTTTAAAGAAACATCATTAGCTATTGCTTTTGTCAAAAGTTCAAGTTTTCTTTTTCCAAGAACTACATTCTATCTTTTTTTAAAAAGACATGCATTAGTCTTTACAATCTTTGAATGGAGTTTTTTTTCCCAGTAACTGTTATATAGGATTTAACCATCAGTTTGATATCTTCTCTATTTTGTGGAAAATCTTTATCAGCTAGTACATCAGGGCTTCTACTAAAGGTTTTTCATCAGTATTACTTAAAATAAATCCATGATCACTTGTAATTCTTTTGTCATTCCTTTAGATTTGATCATGGAATCATCTGTATAATGCCCCATAAGGAATTCCAGAAGACTTTGATACATTGTATACTGACTGCCCTTCCATAACAAGCTATATGGCAGTCATTAATTTGATGTGATCTTATGTACCAATAATCTTACATTCATATTCATGAGGCATAATAATTTCTTATTATTTTATCTAAAATACTATAAAATAAACTTTAATTACACTGCACAACAATTTTTAACTTTTTGAAAAAAACAAGAACCAAATTAGGTTATCTTTATTAATTCAGACGTGCTGATTCCAAATATGTAATCAATTATGCTGTAGCACGTCACAATTTTTTGTAATAACGATTTAAAGATGTAACGTAAGATGCATTTTTCTATACATATGAATTAGTGTATGTTTATTATCACTTTTAACACAAATTGTTTACTTGTATTTAATTGTATTTAGCCTGGCGTTTGAATGCTGCATCAGGTTCATCACGCTGCAAATTCCAGCAGTAATCTGCAAGCATGGCGGGGCTCCACTTTCCCTTGTATCTGCTTTCCATTGTGGCAATACTCTGATGAAAGCGCTCGCCATTTTCATCATATACATCTCCATTGACAGAGAAGAAGGAAAGATGGGAATGAAGAAAGTGGAGCTTCAGCGACATGTTACAACCCAGTTGTTGATAGGATGCAATTAATCTGTCTACCAAATCAGCGTAATTTGGTGCAATATGTTTTCCAAGAAATCCCTGGCACACCCGTTTGAATGCATCCCATGCTGCAAGTTCATATTGTTCCATCGTTCCCGAAAACGTTTCATCCAGCATCAGTTCTCATATTTGGGGCCCCACGAAAATGCCCTCTTTAATTTTGGCGCCACTGATTTTAGGAAATTTGGTCTGCAAATACTGAAATGCTGGTTTGTCGTGATCTAACGCCTTTACAAATTGTTTCATGATTCCAAGCTTGATGTGAAGATTGGGCAAGATGATCTTCTCTTTATCCACAAGAGGTTCATGAATGACGTTATGGGAACCAACCTCAAATGTTTCTCATTGTGGCCAACATTTCCTCATATAATGTTCTGATTTCATCCTGCTATCCCATTTGCAGAGGAAACACATGTACTTAGTAAAACCAGCCTGCAATCCATTTAGTATAGCAACAACTTTCAAATTTGCACATATGGACCATCTGTGATCTCTGTATTTAATTCTGTCCAGAATAAGTAATATATTCACATAGCTTTCCCTAAGGGTTACCGAATGTGCTATGGGAATGGAAGGCTGCACATTTCCAGTATGCAGTAATACTGCCTTAATACTATAAAGTGATGCATCAATAAACAAATTCCACATAGATGAATCATATTGTATTCTTAGATCATCAAACAATCCACTGATGTCATTACAGAAGCAAAGTTCTTCATCCATAGAGAAGTATTGCTGCGGTTCCCGTGATCGCTTTCTAAATGATGACACTCTTGCATCACCAGCCAACAGATGCCACTCCTGGAGACGTGAAGCCAACAATTCACTCTGTTGCTTTGTTAAATACAAATCTCGAACGAGATCTTTCAGGTCAGTTCCTGTTATGAAGTGGGGTTTACGCTCTGTATCTTCTGGCAACTCGTAACTATCATCGTAATCAGTATCCTCGTCTGAATAAGAACTGTCTGTGTTTGAGATTTCCGACGGAGGTTCAGGAACAGGGAGTTCAGCCGAATGAGGAACAGGACAAATAGCTGAAGGTAGATTTGGGTACACTATAGCTTTCTTACCCTTAGAATTGCGACCTGATATGTTAACAGAACAGAAATAGCAATCTGAGCAATGTAATAAATTTTCATCAATATACTTGCGTAAGTAATATTACTGAAGTTTGCAAATAAAAAGTTTTAAAACGTAATGTAAATCAAATATAAACATTGTTAATGTAGAAAAAAGAAACTAATTATGTGTGTAAACTGTTAGTAATTTTCAGGTTTTAGCATTATGTATAGATAACTTACTCCATGCGTATTTATTGAATATATCCATATTACCTCAACTATCCATATTACCCAACCCTACCTTCAGGTTTTAATATTTAGGATTGAACTCCTATTATTCAAAAACTCTTGTAATTCGAACATATTTTGAGATCTCTTGAGGATTCAAACTACATATTTTGAGATCTCTTGAGGATTCAAACTACATATTTTGAGATCTCTTGAGGATTCAAACTACATATTTTGAGATCTCTTGAGGATTCAAACTACATATTTTGAGATCTCTTGAGGATTCAAACTACATATTTTGAGATCTCTTGAGGATTCAAACTACATATTTTGAGATCTCTTGAGGATTCAAACTACATATTTTGAGATCTCTTGAGGATTCAAACTACATATTTTGAGATCTCTTGAGGATTCAAACTACATATTTTGAGATCTCTTGAGGATTCAAACTACATATTTTGAGATCTCTTGAGGATTCAAACTACATATTTTGAGATCTCTTGAGGATTCAAACTACATATTTTGAGATCTCTTGAGGATTCAAACTACATATTTTGAGATCTCTTGAGGATTCAAACTACATATTTTGAGATCTCTTGAGGATTCAAACTACATATTTTGAGATCTCTTGAGGATTCAAACTACATATTTTGAGATTTCTTGAGGATTCAAATTAAATGAGTTCAACTATACAAGTAATCTTAAACTGCAATCTCTAAATATTAAACACCTTCATCTTCAAAATATCAAAATTTTTAATCTTCAAACGTGGTTATCACTAAATAGTGTTGTTAAATTTTTATTTTTACAACAAACTTTTATTTGTTAATAGTAAAATATAAAATTTTGTTACAAATATATTTACACTGGCCACTAATGCATCTTTAATCTAGTCCGTGTAAAGTATTATGTTCAGATGTTCATCAAATAATGATAATTTATTTTAAAGTTCCAAAATGTTGGTACTTCTTCTTCTTATGAACTTGATTGATCATTAGTTCTGAATCTCATTTATAGTTAATAAATCACTTTTAAGTGAATCATTTACTTTTTATAATTTTCCAGTCCTTTAAATCAGATTAGCAAAAAAAAAAAAAAAATTATAATTGAATGATTTACTATTTGCATAAATTCCATACCATACATTTACATATAATAAATAACTTTCATATATTTAAAATCATTCAAATTTAAATAACTTTCATATATTTAAAATCATTCAAATTTAAATAACTTTCATATATTTAAAATCATTCAAATTTAAATAACTTTCATATATTTAAAATCATTCAAAGCAATTAGGTACAGAAACGATACATATCCATAGGAAAAATGGCAAATAAAGGAAAAAAAACTTTTCATCTTTCATTAAATGGAAGATTATCAAATGTTGGGAACCATAAAACTCAACATCAAGAGTTTGCAATCTTTGTTTAAATGAGAAGTTTTAAATTTTATTGCATACAGAAGAGAACCTATTAATCATAAGGAGCAAAATAATTTCAAAGTGTATACCTAAAAATAAATAAACTGGAGATTGAAATGAAGAAAGGAGGTAACAATCCTACTCAACTTTTGTTATACTTGCTTGAAAAATGTTCTATGTTGAAATGTTCTTTTCTTATATTGAAAAATGTTCTGTTCAAGGAATCATCAAAACACATGCCATCATAATTCTAATTTTAATACTATTTGATTTTAAATTTTATTTGGTTAGGGTCAGGGTTAGGTTCAGAGATCAATAAGAGGCTGATTAGGCATGACCAAGGTTAACAATAGTTAACTTTTTTATTAGCAATAAAAACCAGTTTTAAAGTTTAATTTGAAAAGGAATTTAATCATAACAAGTGTTAAAAAGATGGTAAATATCAAAGATGGTGAATATCAAAGATGGTGAATATCAAAGATGGCAAATATCATAGATGGTTAATATCAAAGATGGTGAATATCAAAGATGGTGAATGTCAAAGCTGGCAAATATTAAAGATAAAAAATATCAAAGATGACGATTATCAGAGTTCTTGTTTTAAATTTTTAAACTTTAACATTAAATCAAAGTACTTTCTTTAAACTTTTAGATCTATTCTTTTTTAACAATGATAAGGATAAAGATGAAGTTTTCAGTTAGTTCCATTTTCTTAACTTGTTTGAAAATTGCATATTTTTTGATTAAATATACTAATTTGATTGTTTTATTTTTCAGCTGATAGATAGTTTCAACAAATGTTTCATTAACTATATCAATTTACATATCATTTTATATTTTGAGTTTTATATGAATATGCCTTTTTTGTTTTTCCTCTTTAGTGCAACAGCAAATGCAAACTTGAATAATAATACTTTGTTAGCATGTTTGTTGTAATGACTCATTGCCTGCATGAGTTTTTAGCTTGCAAGTAACAAATATTTGTAATAAAAAAATGTAAAATTCATAAATTTGTCACGTTTCAGTGTTTTCTGTTTTTACCTTTATTAAAATTTAAAAACTCTCAAATACTTCACCTAAAGTTTTGCAAAATAAACTAAAAACTAGTAAAAAACTATGCCTAAAAAACTTTAAACAAAAATAAAACAGAAGTTAACTGTTGTATAAATTTAGTATAAAACAATATAAAATTTTATTTATTCTAAAACTTTTATATAAAAAACTAAATTATACCCTATGAACTTTTAATTATACCTTGGTATTAATAATATCTATTAATAATACCTCAGTAAGTTTTTCAGAAAATTTACTTTAACTTTTTTTGTGTAAATTTTAGATTGCAGTTGCACTAGTCTTACATTATAGACTTACAATAGGTATTATTTTTACTTTTTATTTATAATATTTAGTGTTATTAGAAATTCAAGTTGTTATTATTGGCAATCCAGCTTGTTGTTACTGGAAATACAATTTGTTGTTGCTGCCAATTTATTTGTTGATATTGACATTAAAATAGTGAATATTTATATCTAGTTCAAGAAAAACTTTTTTGGTAAGCCAGGTTTTCTTACTTCATGCTACCTACTTTTACAAATGATTATTAAATGATTTTACAAATGATTATTTTATTAGTGGAATTATTTTTATTGTTTAAAAAAAACCAAGACAAAATTGACTTATCTTGATATTTTGCTAATTTTAAAACTACATTTGATAAAGTTTTTTAACTAAGTTTTATAGTCTCATTTTATCTTTATTTATGTTTACTATGTTTTATAGTTTCATTTTATCTTTATTTTTGTTTACTATGTTTTATAGTTTCATTTTATCTTTATTTTTGTTTACTATGTTTTAAAGTCTCATTTTATCTTTATTTTCTTTTACAGCAGAAGCTTTAACAGAGGTAGACATGAACTGAAATTAAGTTTTAAAATTAATGAATTTAAGTTTAAAATTTAGTCTCATTTGACATTGACTTGTTTTAAGGGTCTTTGCGGCCAGTTATTATTATTCCTATTACTATTATTTTTTGTTTCAAAACATGATTTAATTTAATTATATTTTTCAACAGAAAAAAATAAAAATAAAAAAAGTTATATCCTACAATTCTTTGTCTCTTAAAAGTGTTGTGAAAAAAGTATTCATCTTTAATTATTATATTAGAAACACAAACATTTATTAATATATTTATTATTTTATTTAATATTCATTTAATTATATATACAAATATGAAATACAATATATAGATATTTATTTGCTGTAGTAAAATCTACGAAGAATACTGAATAATGAAAATTCTCACCGAGTTTTCCTGTTAGAGATGGTATATTAATAATATCCCAAGGATCACCAGTACCTTTACAAAAAAATCTTTATATAAATTTTGAAGGTCAAAAGTTTACTATGAAAAAACTTAAAGTAAAAAGTATTACCTAATTTTTCATGAATAAAAATTCTTCCATGAGTACTTTCATTTTGTAAAGTGCGTAACACATTTTGAAAATTTTCATTTCCTTCAGTTAATACATTTTCAGATATTGTTAAAGTAAAATGTTTTATGGAAACACTTGAAATTATCAAAATAAAAAGAACTTGAAAAAGACTTGTAAAAGCAACAAATTTGTAAAAAACTTGAAAAAATAACTGAAGAGAAGTCGAAGCAAGAAGTAAACCACAAAAATGAATTAAAAATACAAAATTATTTAATGTCAAAAATAAATTAGATAAACACGCTAAGACAACAACAAAAAATGTCATAAGAAACAACCAAACAGAATAATATTGATTATTAATAGAAAACTTCTTTAATTTAAAAACAGAACAAAAATCTATTAGAGTAGTAAATAAACCTATAAGAACCAAGGATGTAAACCAGAAAAAGTGATTTTTATCACCAAATACACTTCCATTTATGACAATATTTATGAGATGAGAAATAGAGTGTATTTTTTCTTGGCAAGATGATTTTAAGTAAGGAAATGAAATAATTGTGGCAACAATCCACCAAGATAAATATAATACAACTCTTATATGAAGACCCAAAAACCTCTTAGCAGCAGATATACAATTTGACAATTTGAACTCTTTTGTTATAAAAAATGTGATAAATGCTGAAAGTGAAGCTAGGGAACAAATTAAACCAGACGGAATATGACAACAGTAAACAAGACACAAGTATAATGCTGATGTATCCTGATTACTCTCTTTCCAATTCATACCATGATTATACATTTTTGAAACTAAAAAAGAGTTATACCATAATTAATAATTATTTTCAATTTAACAATAATAAATTTTTAATTAATTAAATTTAGTTTTAATAAATTGAAAACAAATAAAATTGAAAACTTTATTGAAAATATTCAACAGTGACAGTAACAACAATAACTTATATTGGGTAACTTTAATAAATTATAACCACAAAATTTTATTTTTCATTTTGGAGCATTTTAATATAATCAGTTGTTTAGATAAGATAGACTTTTTAAAAGAGAAATCTGTCAAAAATGTAGATCTAGCTACAATTTTGTTTTAAAGCTGCATGCAGCTCACAGATATTTGAAAATATTAAGAACTTCAATTTGAGTAAATTCCAGCCGCTTGGTCCTAAACATAGTCACCCTATGTAAAATTGAATTAAATTCTATCTAATTTATTTGAACATTTCTTAAACCATATCAGTATGTATTGTGTCAAATTACTTACTAATTATATCAACTAAGGCAAAATGTAACATAGACATACATATATGCTAGCTTATTGGATAAAGAAGAAGTGCAAGGTTGGTCAACAAATATTTTCTGTTTAGCCCTAACAGTTTTTTTTCCTGGAAAACCTCCATTAGCTGAATGCAGTAAACATTTGCCCAATGTGTTTTTTTTTGGAGATATTATCTTTAGTAAACCAAGAGCCTCTATACAGGGGCTTCTAGGGTTGGAGGGAATATCCTAAGTCAGAGTTAACTTCTCCTAGCCCTCATCAGGAAATGCAACTCCTATCAGACAGCAGGACATAAGGCAGGCACTGGATTACATGAAGAGTACACAGGAAAAAATGGCATAGCCACATTTAAAAAGTTTTGAGAAAGTATATAATGATCATTTAACAAGTTTTAACACATTTAAAAGTTTTATGGAGCAAAAAAGTGTAAAAATTAGAAAAAAAAACATTTCTTAGGGTAAAACCACCCATACCTGGCCAGCACCAATTCCTGGCCACTTTTCAATGAACTTTATTGTCTTAAATATTGAGTTGGTGGCTTTCCAAATTTTTGAAAATGAAAATTTAATCTAACTTTTAAGTTTGGAACCTCAGTCCTTTACATAAGATCAACGCTACGTTATTTCATTTGAGATTTAAAATTATACTAACTTTGTTTATATTGTGGAAAATATTCCAAACGTGAAAACAAAAATGCGAAAAAACGTCTCGCTGATTTATCTTGTTTAATAACAATAATAAAATTTAACTCAATTGCAATGGTTTATTCTAGTAATAAAAACATTTTACTTTGATTTGAAATAAAAATTACTTCGTTTGGTTGTGTTTAAGTTGTCACTTTTTTAGTTTTTGTTACCCATAAATAATGACCTAATCATGGCCACATGTCAACCTATTCTTGGCCATGAATAAGGTCTTAATTGTAATATAAATTTTGTTATAAAAAAACAAAGTTAGTTAAAATAAAATGTTTTAATTATAAAGTTGAGTCAAATTTTTATTATCTACATTATTTATTCTATTTTATTATTTTCATGCTAAAATTATATATACATATATATATATATATATATATATATATATATATATATATATATATATATATATATATATATATATAAATATATATATATATATATATATAAATATGTATATATATATATATATATATATATATATATATGTATATATATATGTATATATATTATATACATATATCATATATTATATGTATATATACATATATTATATGTATATGTATATACATATATGTATATATATTATATGTATATGTATATATATATATATATATATATATATTTATATATATATATATATATACATGTCAACCTATTCTTGGCCATGAATAAGGTCTTAATTGTAATATAAATTTTGTTATAAAAAAACAAAGTTAGTTAAAATAAAATGTTTTAATTATAAAGTTGAGTCAAATTTTTATTATCTACATTATTTATTCTATTTTATTATTTTCATGCTAAAATTATATATACATATATATATATATATATAGATATATATATATATATATAATATATATATATATATATATATATATATATATATATATATATATATAAATATATATATATATATATATAAATATGTATATATATATATATATATATATATATATATATATATATATATATATATATATATATATATGTATATATATATATTATATACATATATCATATATTATATGTATATATACATATATTATATGTATATACATATATGTATATATATTATATGTATATGTATATATATATATATATATTTATATATATATATATATATATACATGTCAACCTATTCTTGGTCATTAATAAGGACTTAATTGTAATATAAATTTTGTTATAAAAAAACAAAGTTAGTTAAAATAAAATGTTTTAATTATAAAGTTGAGTCAAATTTTTATTATCTACATTATTTATTCTATTTTATTATTTTCATGCTAAAATATATATATATATATATATATATATATATATATATATATATATATATATATATATATATATATATATATATATGTATATATCTATAATATATATATATATATATATATATATATATATATATATATATATATATATATATATATATATATATATATATATATATATATATATATATATATATATATATATATATATATATATATATATATATATACATTGCATGTTAAATATAATTTATATATGTTTTCTTGTTTGTTTTTAAAATTAAGTTTTTTAAAATAAATCTCATAAGAGAAAACATTTTCTGTTTTGAAACATTTTATTCTTTTTGGTTTTATAAGTAAATTTTTTTAGGTTGAATTATGCATCCCACTCAAATAAAAAAAATGTGCAAAAATAAAAAAAGTAAAACAAAACACTGTAACTTTAACCCGAGGAAAGGAGTAAAAGTTTTAAAATGGACAAAAAGCCAAATGGACGAAGCAGTGGCTGCAGTCAAAGAAAAAAGAATGACTCAACGTACTGCATCTAAAACTTACAAGGTTCCTCGTTGCACTTTGCAAAATCGTCTCAATGGAAAAACTGAAATGGGTGCACGTCCAGGTTGTTCTACAAAACTTGGAAGTGAAGATGAGCTTAAGCTTGTTGAATATGCATCTAAAAGAGCATCTATGGGTATTGGTTTTGGAAGGCGTCAGTTTATGAAATATGCTGGGGATATAGCAAGAAAGCGGGGTATTCCATTCAAGAATGGTCTGCCATCTAAAAAATGGTGGTCTCTACTTAAAAAAAGACATTCAACTCTTCGACTAAGAGTTCCTGAGGGTACAGCTGCTATTCGCCATCAGTGTATGGACAAGGAAAAGGTTTCTATTTATTTTAACGCGCTGAAGCAAGTTATGGATGAGATGGGTCTTTATTGCAAACCCCATTGTGCGTGGAATATGGATGAAACTGGTTTGCAATTGCAGCATACACCAGACAAGGTTGTTACTAAGTCATGTTCAAGATATATACAAAGTCGGACAAGTGGAAATTGTGAAACAATAACAATAATTGCCACAATTAGTGCCTCAGGCACTCACATGACTCCTCACATTATTGTGAAAGGTAAAACCAGAAGAGCTTTAAATGGCTTTGAAGTTCTTTCAGCTCCTGAAAGAAGTACTTGGAGTGTTTCTGATTCTGGGTGGACTAAACAAGGTATTGCATTACTTTGGTTTTCGGAATCTTTTTTAACAAATATAGGACCTGAGCGACCTCAAATATTAATTTTGGATGGTCATAGTTCTCATAATTTCATAGAATTGATTGAATCAGCTATCAAGAATAACATCATTATAGCTGAACTTCCAGCACACACATCACATTGGCTTCAACCTTGTGATCGGAGTGTATTTGGACCACTCAAACAACACTATAATGTTGCTTGCCAAGATATGATGAATATGTATCCAGGTGTTTTAGTGTCACATAGGAATTTTTGTGCTTTGTTTAGAATAGCATGGGTAAAAGCCTTATCGGAAGAGAACATTAAATCAGGGTTTAATGCCTGTGGTATATTTCCATTCAATCCCAATAAAATTCCACCAGAGGCTTATCTGCCAAACAACCTTTATGAACCATCACAATTAACTGAGGCTAAATATGAAAAAAGTATAAGATTTGATGAAGATAAGAAGCATATTATTAATCCATTTTTGGAAAAATCTGAAAAAACTTCTGAAATTATATTACAACCACATCAAACAAACTTTGCAGTAAGTAATGTACAAATAGATTTTGCTATTGAATCCAATTGTGTAGAGAAAAAAGTGAATAGTTCTAGTCTTGTTTTACCAACTTATTCCATTGATGATCTGGAATCTGTTTTAACAGACCAACAACGCCAATGTTTTGCTTTTTGTTTTGATAAAGGATTTGACATTAAGAGTGATGAAACTTTTATGAGTTGGAAAAGTTTGAAAATGTTATCTCCTGATGTATTAACTGCTCTTCCAAAAAATACAATAGCACTTGACCATGTTTCAACACCGCTTGTTAATAATAAGTCTAATGATACAACATATACTCTTCTCACCAATGCATCTACATCTTATGGTTTAAATAATCTGTTAAACACTGAGGACGATGACAATGATATATTACCATACCCAAAAAAGATTTTGCCAACTACTAAAAAATTTTCAAAAAATGGCCTGCAACCAACATATTTCATATTGACATCTAAGGAAGCCTGCGATGCTAAGATTCTGGAGATAGAAACTAAAAGAGAAAAAAAATAAAGAAAAAGAGAATCGGTCCAGAAAGAGATTTGAAGCACTTCAACAAAAGTTGAAGGAAAAAGAAGAGTGTAAATTATTGAAATCTCAGATTGCTGAGAAAAAACTGATTGCAAAGACTAAAGTTCCATTATCTGACAAAGCAAATAATATGAATAATAAAACAAAACCAAATAAAAAAAATTTAATCCAATCTAAACAAAAAAAAAATACAGACGATACAAGCAACTCTTGCAAACAATGTTGAAAAATGTTAATGTAACTTAATGATCCAAAAACGATGGACGAATCGGTATCCTGATAAAAGTGTTGTAATTGTTTGCTTTATTTTTTAAATATATATTTTATTATTTTGCTGTTAAATATTTTTATTGAAATTTTAATTTTTTTATTTTGAAAAAAAACAGCAATTCAATGTTGAGTTATTTGCAAAGTATCACTATATTATGTTTATGTATTTTGTTGCCTAATTTAATATACTTCTTTTACTAAACCTCATAAGGACCATTTTGAATTGGTATATTTTTGAGATTGTTGTTGAAATTGTAAAATACATTTTAAAACTGAAAATCTTATCAAACGCTGGCTTTTTTCTTAAATTGCTACTTCATGACATGACAAAAAACATTAGTATTAATTACATAAGTATAGCAAGTTTATGTTTTTATTCATTTAAGACATTTGCTAAGTTTTGTGAAGCGATTTAAAATTTATTTTTGTTTAGCTGTTAAAAAAAGGATTTTTTTATTATTTTCGCATTTTGCTTTTATTCTATATTTCCTGAATATACACAAGTAAAAATTTGTGCAGAACTTATTTTTTAAACTCGAGACAATAAATTTGTTGTGTTTTTAAAATCATTGTCACTACTTTTACTTCGTAAAACTTAATGGCCAGGAATAAGTTCGCAATGGCCATGTTTCGGATCTCCGGCCAGGATTTGGTGTTTTTTAAGCCTACATTGTATTTGTGCTGAAACTTGTTAATTTATTGACAAAAATTACCAAACTTGTCATAAATTGTATCTCAAGAAGTTTATTAAGAGTTTAGAAATATTTTTTCATGATCCTATGCCGTTGGTGGTAATATATAACGAAGTTTAAAATTAAGTGGCCAGGAATAGGTGGTTTTACCCTAATTAATTTATCCAAATTTTACTTTATAATAAAATTTTTGTAATTTTTATTACATTTTTTTTTACCTAACTTTATACAAAGACATAAATAATCAATATATACTTTCTTAAAACTTTTTAAATGTTACTATGCTGTTTTCATATGTTACCAGTAACAAAGTGATCATGATGATTCTGATCCTGACTCGGCATAATCAAAACATAATCCTGAGTTTATGTAAGTTTCGTTCCATTGAGTTTATCATACAAAACTCTCTTTATTAGTCCAGGATCACATCATCTCTTGTGATCTTGCTTTATTATTGATTACTCCAAGATGATAATCACATCTCTTGTGATCTTGCTCACACTTTTACAACTGTCCATAAAGAAAGTTTAACCAGCTGAGTTAAGACACCTAATTATTATGATCATTTCTCTATTGCCTCTAGTTTAAATGTGTAAGCACTATAAGCTATTTGGTGCAACAACTTTTCTTGGTATTAAATATAGTCCAATCTTGTGTGTGTTTCAGATCTAATGTGATTGTAGTTCTTTCATGACCTCTTGAAGGGCATAAACATATTTTGCTATTTTTGAGAGATTTGTACACTGGTGTTAAACTGCAGCAGTTGATTCTGGTTTTCAAAGTAAAATGTTTTTCATTACACAATTATTGAGGAGTTGCTAACATTTGTTAGAATGTTGCCATTTTTTTATTTTGTCTGCCGGTTTACCAATGTATTCTAAAATATCTTTTTGACAAAACCTAGTTTTTTAGTCTTACAATTTTTTCACTTAAGATCATCAAAAATTTTTAATCTGCCTTAGCACATATTTGTAGCACTTGTCATTTAGGCTTATATCTGCAATGTTACTCTTAGAATTCCAAAATGTATTGCAGCAGGTCTTACTAACAATTTCAACAATTTGAAATGGAAAACACAAGTGTTAAACGCATGTAATAAAGCAAATGCCATAATTGGTCTGATAAAAAGAACATTTAGCATAATAAACATACAAATGATAGAAATTTTGTATAAATCATATATACAACCACATTTAGAATATGCAAGTGTAATATGGTGCCCTATCTGACAGGAGATATAGAAAAGCTGAAAAGAATTCAACACAAAGTAACAAAAATCCCTTTAGAATTAAAAGATTTATCGTATGAAGAAGAATGCATTAAATATTTGAAATTAAGACGACGGCGTGGAGACTTAATCCAAATGTATAAAATTATTCATAGTATGAGAAAATTCAATGGTCAAATTTTTTGTTTTCAGTTTTTAATAAACCTGGAACTCATACACATAGGCAAAGACCTAAATTGAATATTGAGCTAATAAAAAATTGTCCAGCAAGATTTAAATTTTTTACAAATAGAGCTGCAAAATTGTGGAATACCTTATAAACCGAAGATACTAATGAAATATCATTGAACTCATTTAAGGCTATTTTATTGTACCAATATGATTACTAACTTCTACATTCACAATGGTGTTGTAGCCAGCAACGCTAACTATTAAATGCTTGTTTGGTGTTTTGTGGTTGTCCTACACAAGAAACGCCTTTGTTTGTATGGTTATGTTTATAGTAAGGGCTGCAATAACCTAGTGACAGGTTCTGCAGGAATACACTATCTCTGTTTCAGCACTGATATATTATTATATTATTATTATTATTGTTTTAACTAAGTAAACATCTAAGTATAGAACACTTATATATTGGCCGTGTTTTTATAAACACAATAAAAGTAACACTTGTAAAATATTTTTTTTATATCTATCAGAGATAAAATTAGGAATTAAGGAGTGGTTGGAATACATTGGCTATCAATTGGCTCTATCTTTATCCCTTCTCTTTATCCACGATTTTAGGGCTATCAATTGATTAAATATTACTTTTTTTTTAAATAAACTTTTTTTTTGCAGATAAAAATTTAAATTGAAACTCTTATTAGCATTTGTCAACTTCTTTTCTAAACTTTTTTTTGCTTATTTTTTGTTTTGTTTTTTTGCTTTCTTTTTTTCTTGTTTATGTTTCTTCCAAAGAATAAAAAACTACTTGACATAAAAATGAATTATTTTTAAAAATATATACAACTTTGACAGATGTTTTGACAACACAAACTTTATTTAGGTTGCCTGAATAAATTTTATTTAAAAAAAAAAAGAAGTAAACTTATGTAACAGAAACAATACTATTATTTTTCAATATTATTTGCTTATAATTTAAAATACCTGTAATCGGAACAACCACCATTCCGAAAAGTTGATTAAATATTCCTTGAAGAAAAACAGCATTGAGTTCAAATCCAAATTGAAATTTACTATTAATACAAAATAACAATAATGCAACAAAAATTCCTTGTGTTTGAGAAAAAACCATTTGGTAAACTCCATGATACAATGTTAATGGAATAAGTGAAACAAAAAAAACGGTAACACAACGAAAGATACACAGTGGAGATCCAAACCTTAAAATATATATATATAAATCAATATATATATATATATATATATATATATATATATATATATATATATATATATATATATACATATATATATATATAGATATAGATATGTATATATATATATATATATATATGTACATATAAATATTTATATATATAGATATATTTATATATTTATATTTATATATATATATATATATATACATATCTATATCTATATCTATATATATATCTATATATATATATATATATATATATATTTATTTATTTATATTTAAATATATATATATATATATATATATATATATATATATATATATATATATCTCTCTATCTCTCTATCTCTCTCTCTCTCTCTCTCTCTCTCTCTCTCTCTCTCTCTCTCTCTCTCTCTATATATATATATATATATATATATATATATATATATATATATATATATATATATATATATATATATATACATATATATATATAGATATAGATATGTATATATATATATATATATATATGTGTGTGTGTGTATATATGTATATATATATATGTATATATACACTACCGTGCAAAAGTCTCCGCTCATGTGTAATATTTGCAAGGAACAGTAAATGCAATACATTTTAGGATGATTTTAAATATATAAAAAGAATAAAATGTTAATATAAAAAGTTGATGAGGCCAAATCATAATTTTGCATACTTTTTCCTTTTCTTTTTGTTTCAAATAATTTTGTTTACCTTTGTTTTGTTGAGCTCTGCTGTTAAAAACATGGCAGAAATTTTTCTATATGAATAACCTTTTTCACGTAAAATACATATAAAGTTCTTCAGTATTCTTTATTAAATTTAAAACTGCACAAAAGTTTTAACCAAAATATTTTTTGTAAGCTTAGGTTTGACAGTAGCATGATACTTTCCGGCATGGTAAGGATGTTTTCAGTAATTTTAATTGGTTGCTTTTAATAGACTTATGTTTATATTTATACTTGAAAATGGCATTAGTGTGCGCATTTAATGTCTTGAATTTAATAAAGAATTTGAGAAATGGTGAAAGTAAAGAAAGAATATTGTGAAGAACTTCATGGCAAAATATGTATTTTACGTGAAGAAGGTTATTCATATAGAAAAATTGCTTCCAGATTAAAAATATCCGAATCAGGTGTGAGATATGCTCTACAACGATTGCATGATATTGGTTCCAACAGTGACAGATCACGTTCTGGAAGACCAAGAGTTACATCACGGCAAGAAGATACGTTTATTGTTGTGTCCAGCAAAAGAAATAGAAAAATTCCAGCCACAATTTTAACAGCAGAACTCAACAAAACAAGGGTAAAGCCAGTATCAACTGATACTGTAAAAAGAAGACTAAGATCAGTCCAACTTAATTGGACGCGTTGCTGCACGTAAACCTTTGTTGAGGGCAGTAAATAAGAAGAAAAGATTGGAATGGGCAAAAATGCATAAAAATTGGGGATTAGAAGATTGGAAGAAAGTTCTATGGACAGACGAGAGTAGGTTCGAACTTTTTGGTACCCGACATCGCGTGCATGTTAGGCGTTTACCTAATGAAAGAGTGCTTCCTCAATGTATACAAAGTACTGTAAAACATGGAGGTGGTAATATTATGCTTTGGGGATGTTTTGGCAATGGGTTAACTGGAGATTTAGTTAAAATCACATCTACCATGGATAAACACATGTACCATAATATTTTGGTTAAGCACGCGATTCCATCTGGTATTCGTATAATTGGGAAAGGATTCATCATGCAGCAGGACAACGATCCAAAACATGCATCTGGATTATGCAAAAATTATTTGAAACTAAAAGAAAGAGGAAAAGTTTGCAAAATTATGACTTGGCCTCCTCAATCACCAGATCTATCACCCATCGAAAAGTTGTGGGATGAACTGGATCGGAAGATCAGAGAAGCAGGTGAAACATCTTTTATTAATCAGCAAATGCTATGGGAATGTTTGCAAAAAGCTTGGAATGAGATAACAGCGGAAACCATGAATAAATTATTAGCCCGAATGCCAAGATTATGTGCTGCTGTTATACGCTCCAAGGGGTCTCATATTGATGAAAATAAAATTTAACATTTACAACTTTGTATATTAACATTTTATTGATTTTATATATTTAAAATCATCCTAAAATGTATTGTATTTACTGTCTAATTCATTGTTGAATAAACAATTAAAAATAAACGCAATTTTCTTGCAAACTTTTGTTACTTTATTGAAATATTACAAATGAGCGGAGACTTTTGCACGGTAGTGTATATATATATATATATATATAAAATATATATATATATTTATATATACACATATTAGGGTGCATCAATATACAACAATTTTTTAAAATTGCCTTTTGTGAGTTCTAAATGTGTTCTTTATAATAAAATGACACTAGATTTAAATTTTTTTTGAATAAAAATGTATTTATAGGTGCCCTTAAACATTTAGAGGGTTCCTAATATAAATCTAACAAAAGTTTTTCAAAAGTAGGTCAACATTGTACTCAAAAAAAGCAAAGTATGTAAAAACTTTAAAAATAACAATTGTTTTGTATAAAAACTTATATTAAATTTTTTTTCATAAAAAAATTTACAATATAAGTTTTAACTAAAAATAAAAAAAGTGCATTTTTACAAGTTTTTAAAGAAGTTTTTTTTCCTTAATAAGTTTTTTATAAAACAAATATGATTTTAAAAACTTTAACATAATTTTGCTTTTTTTGAGTATCATACCTTTTTTTTCAACTATTTTTGAAAAACTTTTTTTACATATATATTAGAGACCCTTTATATGTTCAAGGGTCTTGGGGCACCTCTAAAAATAATCTTCATTCAAAAAAAATATATATATATACATATAAATGTATATATATACATATATATATATATATATATATATATATATATATATATATATATATATATATATATATATATATATATATATATATATATATATATATATATATATATATTACATATATAATTATATTTGTATACATGCATGTATATATTTTTATGTGCATATAATATTAGGGTATTTCAATTATATATTTTTTAGCTAGTGAGCAACGACTATCTTATTTTACACCAACATAAACATTTTTTAAAGGTACAAACATATTCACAACATTAAAACACCCTTATGCATAAATAATCTCAAACATCTTGTGCCAAACCTTTTTTTTGAACTGTTTTAAATAAATGTTTTTGCTTAATCTCATCTTTTATATTTTCTATTTAATAATTTTTATTTATTATTTATTTTTTAATTTTTGTGTGTACTTGCGCTACAGAACTATGGTTACATACGTAATTACTGTTTCCACGGAAAATATGATTGTTTCTGGAATATGTCTGAGCTAGCTTTTAGAACCAAAAGATAATATAAATCCTGTGTATAGATGTTATATCTGTCATAGGTTATTTGAAGTATGGCTGGGTTGGCTGGATATGGTTCAGGGATAAATTGGTTTCTGGAAATACATAATTGCTGTTACCACAGAAAAATATGTTTGTTTTTGGAATATGTCTGAGCTAGCTTTTTAGACATTTGACATTGTAGTGGTTTCATTTACTGTTTTTGTCAATGTTGCTATATTTTATTCAATATCTGTTTTTTTGATTGGTTAGCAACATTCTATCTAGGTATCTATGACGGCATTAACTTTGTATGGTTTTCTTGTTTTTATAACTTTATATATATTATATATAAAACTATATTTTATTGGCTTGGGTTTATTTATCCAATAAGTACTAATTTTAGCGACTTGTGTTTATAATATAAGTTTTATCTAACTTTTATTCTATATATTTAATTAGTTAAAACATTAAAAAAAAAGATTTAAACACACGAGTTCCAAATAAAATTATAAAAAGATTCTTTTAAAAATTCTTTAAAAAGGTTCTTTTAAAATTATTGATAAGATTTTTGTTTATACTATATTTTTATTATTTCTATTATTAAGTTAATTATAGTGCTATATAATGGTTAATTGTCATTTATTTTGTTATCTATAGTTTTTAATAAAAATGGCTTCAAACTCAAACAACCCTGAGAGGTTTCTAGATAAGTATTTTTAAATTGATAAAATTACAAAACTGGCTACATGCAAGATTACAGAAAAGAAAAATGATTAAGTGATTTCATGTGGCATGTAAATAAAAAAATAAAAAATTTACAATATGAAACGGCATTTGGAAAAATCACATCTATCAGAATATAAAATTGTTGAATCTGAAATGAGCCTTATGGCCAAAAAAATCTTCAGAATAATTTTTATCACATCCACAAGATTTCAATACTAAAAAATCAAAGCAGACTACATTCTTTTGCTATCTGTAGTAACAATAAATCAAGTTAGTGTTAAAACTTTTAAAATGTGTATTATTATAATGGTAGTAAATAACGGAGTTTTGTTGAAAACATTTGCGGATGAAGGATTTCAGTTGGTTACAGGCCAATTAGGTAAAACTCTTGGATTCAGTACTGATTCTGTCTGCAATTTAATTAACGAATTTGCTGAAAAAAAGAAAGCTGAAATAAAGAAATATAGAAATTTATAAATAATAAAGAAATACAGAAATTTATTTATGTGAAAATAGATGCAGCCACTCAACATTAAAATAACTATTTGGGAATAAATATTCAATATTATTATGGGGGAAAAAATCAAGCTAAAACTTTGGCACTGATAGATACAGAAGGACAGCACAACTCTGCTGCATTAAAAAAATGGTGGAAGAAACTCTATATAGATTTGGTATCAGCAAAGATAAAATATTGTGTGCAAGTGTAGACAATGCAGCCAATATGATTAGAGCAGGGCTTGTGAAGAAAATCGCTAAGTGTGTATATAACACACTTAGCGATTTTCTTCACAAGCCCTCACTCGTAAAATTATAATGTTGTCATCGAGCGCAACTATGCGTGCTCGGGGTAAGGGCTGGGAGAGCGATCTTGAAATTTGAAAATTGCCGAAGACTGTGTTTATAAAAAGCTTTCTATTTGTTATACAACTTTCATTCGCCAATGTTTGAAGTAGTATCTAAAACAGCGCATTTATGCTACTTCAACGATGTAGTTTTTTATACTTCCCAACTTCTTGTTTTTTATTGGTGCCAGATCACTATTTTTTTAAACTATTAATGGTAAAAAAAACGAAACTAAACAAAAACGCAAGTGCTTAATAAGTTCTTATAATAGCATTGAAGAATATATTCGTGGCTAAAATTTTTTGCTTTCATTGTTTTGATATGTATTTAAAACGCTGTTAACCTAATATTTACAATTAACGGTTTTTATATTTCTTGATATTTTTTTAATAATTAATTTTTTTTGTAAATGAATCAATAATTATTAAATATATTTTTTCATAATTTCTTATTTAAATAACGCTTTTTTTTTATTGTCAAAATATTAGTAGATAAAAACACAAGAATAATTTGAAATTCTTCTTCAAAACTATTAGTTGTAAGTTAAATAACAGATTTTCCCTTTAACTGTTGTTTTTCTAAATGTCTTTGAATTGTGTGGTTTGTCACAAAGTTTGTCCCGTCGATAAACCGTAAAGCACCTTGTCGTATCAAGCCTTTACAACCTTGTAATACCGCTTCCCTATTTCTTGTACAAACTTTCTAGTATACTTCAATAACGTATGTAATTCCGTTACTTAAATACTAGTTAATAAAAAATCTATACTATATACAAAAATGAATTTAAAAAAATCTCCATTATGAAAATTTATTTTTATTATAAACGATGTGTGGTATAAACGATGATGAATATTATTAACAATAAATCAAATAAATCTTACTTGACATTTTTACAAAAAAAAAAAAAAATTCAGAAGCTTAACTTTCTTAAATTTCCTAATTTTCTATTCCCATTTCATTTGGACATTTTTATATTCACATTGTGTTTCCACGCACACTTGGTTAAAATAGTTAACATTCAATTATTGAAATTAGCTGTAATGACTTTAAACTGTTCATTTATTATGTTAGTGCAAAACGGAAAAATGCTGACAAAACAGCAAGACAGAAACGTGCAGAAAGCGAGTGACGTAATGCTTATATTTTATATAAGTACTTCCCATAAGGATATAAGTATAAAGAAGACAGAGTTTTACTGTTAAATCAACAAGTTTTATCACTACCTAAAAAACTTAATTACAAATATTTTATAAAAAAACCATATAAAAGCTTATTATTTTTTCTGTCCCAAACTTTTGAACGAGCATGATTTTATACTCTCGTTATAAGCTGAGCGAGCGTTGTTTATCGCTCCTAGAAGGTTTAAAAATACCGTTTACTGGCGTGTTTCACAAGCGCGACACGATCGCGGCCACTTCATCACAAGCCCTGTTTAAGCAATCACACTTTGAAATGAATATTCAGGTGATGAAAATTTTCAAGATGAAGCTTTGCAGGACAAAGTACAAGAGAAGTTTTCCGGCTCCATTAGAACTTTTGGCTGGAGCCAAAAATTCTAATGGAGCCAGAACCAATTTTCAGACCTCAGCTCCAAAGCCCTGTTGTTAATGTAAATTTAAAATGAGTATAGGACCAAGGATAGAACCTTGCGGAACCCCTGAAGTTACAGGATATGAAGAAGAGTGCTGTCCATCAAGGACAACTTTTATACTACAATTGGTAAGGAAGGATTCAATAATCTTAAAGATGTTACCTGATACACTGTGAGAAAAAAGCTTATGGAGAAGACCAGGATTCAAAACTGTATAAAAGGCTTTAGAAATGTCCTGAGCCTTAGCCTCTCCACATCTATCTTATTGCACGATAAAACCTATCAGTTATTAATTACAAACTATGATTACACAAAAGCAATAATGTTTTTTCTTTATCTTATTCCTCCTGTCATTTTATATTTATTTTAAATATCAATATATCTATGCATATGCTTATTTGTTTTAAAGTAAATTGAACTTTTGTATTTAATGAAGATTTATGGTTATTTATGCGCCCTGTTTTGTTTTGTATACTTTAACAATAAAACTACTGTTGACTATGATTTGTGTATAAGCTTTTTCTTCTTAAAATAAGTCTGTGTTTATTCTGAACATCTGTTTGTTTTTGTTTTTATTACTTATCCTCCTATGTATAAAAAGTTTTTTATATAGAAATGTTTTATATTTCTCTGTGGGTTTTCATTACTTAGTTTAGTTCAAGCACCGTAAATAACCTGCATCAAATATAACAAAAATATTTGGTTAAATACGAAAAAGTCATAAAAATGGTAGCATAAAGTAATTTTTTGTAAAAAGTTTAAAGGAAAGTTAAAACTTTTCTTATATTAAACAGGCATTGTTATCATAGAGTGCATTTTTTTTCTGTTTTTATATTAAATTTAAAAAAAAAAAATTGTTTTTGTAAAGAATTGCATAAGAATTCAAAATCTACCTTAAATGAGGGATAACAATGTCTTGCTAAGGAGGATCTGTTGATATTTTACTAAGGTAAAGAAAAATGTTTTGCTAAGGAGAATCTGTTGATGTTTTGCAATGAAAGATCTGTGATTTTATGAAGCAAAAAATATGTATCCTCTCAAAAATTTGCTATTTTTAGGAAAAAAACACATATTTTAGGAACTCACGTTTAGGAAAACACGTATTTTAGGAACTTTAGAAAAATATATATTTCCTAGTTTAAAAAATTAAACTTTTTTGAGTAGCATCTTTGTCAAGTCCTTCTAATTTCTTTCTTTTGTCTCTGGCAACAAGCATGAAATTCTGTTTCGTGTCATCCAACCTGTAGCCTCCAACAAAGTCCTGGATCAGTCTAATATTTCTTTCTGCGCATTTATTAACATATAAATGAACTTTAAAAACATTTTAAATAAATCAAATGTCTCACTGGCATCTCCGTTGATCACTTCTCTACTTCTCTAACAGAAACCTACCTACCAGTTCAATAAGCTCCCTTGACCTCATAATAACCAGTAACTTTGGTTTCCCCATATGAAACAGCATGGGGACATCACACTTGATCAATATCTCCAGTATCTCCTTTACCTTCTGGCTAACATCATTGCTAGCTAGGATCAGTATAACTAACTGCTCTGTTAAGCACAATGCATCCCACAGCATGCTGATAAGAAGGGCCTGTCCTAGATTTAGATAATAGTCCCTTATTTCGAATGATGACTTAAAAGCAGCTAAGTCATTTGACTTGTTTGTCATATAGTCTTTTAAGAACCGGGGTCTATAGCATATAGAAACAAATAATGCTGCTGTCTTTACCATCTTCTTTTCTTCTTCATTGCATGGACTACCTTCTCAGGGTCAGCAGGTATAGAGCATCTGCCATGCATGAACCTTATAAATAAATTCTCCTCAATTTCTTTGATCTTTTTGCTGTAGAAGTGCGGGACAAGTCTTTTTCCCCTTACAGTTTCCATTAAATCTTGTCTTATCTGGTCTCCTAATAATCAAAATAACTTTATCACTTAAGTAATTAAATGTTTATTTTCTTAGCTTTTTTTTCTACCAATAATTCTTACCTAGATCTTTAATCTTCTTGAAAATCTTTCGATGAACAGAGCTTTTGGAGATATATTTTCAAGATTCATGCCTGATTTATTGCATATTGCTGCAATGATCGCAGTTTGAGGTCGGATCCTAATCCTACACCAAGCAGATACTACAGAAGTTCAATCCACCAGATTCTCAAGACTAATATTTATCATTATCAAAATAATAAATAATAATGATATTTTTTCTCTAATTGAACTTTAATTTAGTTCACTCAAAATTAATTAAACCAACTTTGTATTTTATAACCATCATTTGTTTACCTTGGCTTTTACTGTAGAATCAGAATTTTAAATTAATTAATAGACAGAATATTCATCTGTGAAAAAATAGAGCTTCTGAGTCTGATGCAGAGAAACCAGTATCAGAATCTAAAGAAACCTCACTTAGAGCCAGGTCCTATTTCTTTTTTTCTTTCTCTACTTATGTGTTTTTTATGTTCTTTATTCTCTGCAACTGATCTTTTTTTAACAGATATTTCAAGCTCTTTGAAAAACTTTCTTTCTACCTCTGTTGTAAGATACATTTTTCTATCCTCTTTCTGGTCTAAAAAAAAACTGAATATCCTCTGCCTTGTTGCTATGTAGGCTTAGTAAATTTAAACTTCAAAGACCTTGGATATTTGACAAACTGCATTTATCTAAGTACATTTCCAATGCTTGGGAGTTGGTTTATGTGCAACTGATTGATAGGATACTTTAGAAGAAACAATAGCCTTCTGGAGTTAGTCTGTATCTTTTTTTTTCCTCCTTTATTTAAGGCTTTCTAGCGAAGACTACCTATTTTAGAAAATACTATAAAACATTAAATTATACAACATACATTCATTTATCATTATTATTCATTTATTATTCATTTCATTATCTCAAAAATTTCAAACTTGGGTGACTAAACTGAGTAATTAAATTTACCTTTTTCGTTGACCAAAAGGGACTTAAGTTTGCATGCTTTTTTTAATATGTATAATGCTTATAAACATATCAAGGTTCAGATTTTGTTAAAAATAAAACAAGCAAAAGACAAGTATATTGTTGAGCCTAACTCTAAATTACACATGTTTTGTGCTTATTTGAAGCATGAAAATGATTAAATAAAGTTATTATGTTTTTGTTTTTTTTGTGCGAAACAAAAATATATATATATTGGAAGTTTAGGCATGTTTATAAACATTTGTAAGTAATACATTTTATGCATAAGCATACCCGAACCTGTTTCAAAAATAAACTTGCTTATAAAAAACATCAGATAATATTATTATTCAACTTAAATATAACCAATAAGTTTAATAGTAATAAAAAATAATATTAATAAAATAATTTCCTCACTAACGAATCCCAAATTTTATTATATTTTTTAATACAATTTTTTTTAAAAAATTCAATTTTGTCAAGCTTTATATCACTTTTTGACTACTGATTTTTTTTCCTGTTGATTTTAACCTCCAAAGACTTCAGAGTATGGGAAAAACTTGAGAGGTATCCTAAGGAAAAAAAAGTTTGTTTCTGGGACACCCTTATTATACACACACACACGCGCACACACACACACACACACACACACACACACACACACACACACACACACAAAACGATGAACTTTTGTTAGAAAATATTGAAAACATGTTCAATTCCTCTAGGTTGTAAAAAAAAGGTCACCCCGCAATTAAATTTATGAATCGTCATTTATTTAATCGTGTTACTGATACTACTAATATGTGTGGCTTTGCTGAAAATCATTCAAAACTTGTATAGATTAGAAGTGTTAAGAACTTTAGAACATCTGGAAAATTCCAGAATATTTTAGACAACTTTAGAACATTCTGGAACAATTTAGAACATTTTGGAACAATTAAAAATATTCTAGAACAATTTCAAACATTTGGGAAAATTTAGAACATTCTGGAACAATTAAAAATATTCTAGAACAATTTAGAACATTCTGGAACAATTTAGAATATTCTAGAACAATTTAGACTGTGTATATATAGCTGCTTATTTAATTTTATAGTAGCATTCAGAAGAACAAGGATGTCTGAACTAATAATCTGGTAAAATTTGAAGACTCATAAAAGAAGAATGGTCCCTTTGGAAGAATATTCATTGGAAGAAAAGTGCAGAATGCTTCTCCAAAAGCAAATTATTGGACGCTACCATTTCCTTGGACCAAAAATCAAAGGAAGAAAGGAGCAAATAGTAGAATTTTCCAAAGAAGTCACCAAATTGTGGAAGAATAAACTGAATTTTCCTCATACATCTGATCAAGCTATACAAGCAAAGCTTGTTAAAATACTGAAATTTTATGATGAATGTGTCAAGCGGGGAAGCAACGAACCCCTTGATGAAATTTTTGATATTACTAAAGTGGATGGAACATGGTTATCTTCCGAGGACAAGCGATTGTACCATATCCAAGTGGAAAGCAAAGGAACAGTGGGATACTCTACAGGCTAAGCGGCCAGTAAAGAAACAATCCATCCCTCTAAAAGACAAAAACTTTCTAATAGGTCATCCAACTCATCTTCTTACTATCCTGGTTTAAGTGATTCTGACTCTGAGTCTGACGACAGTGAATATGAAAACGATGATGAAGAAGAAGATGAGACTACTCCTACAACTACCGAGCAGAAAACATCATAAAAGCAAAATTGCAGTCAACTTGGTGACCTACACAAGAGTATCAACAAACAAAGCTGTTAACATATGCAAGAATTTGGCTCATGAAGGCATTGACATCCCAACTCCATGTCAGTCAGCTATTTACAAGTCAACAATCAGAGGCAAGCTGAAAAAAAGAAATGATTAAAAAGTTGCATATGGAAAGTTGTTTTAAACATTGATGGCAAGCAAATCAACAGAATCAATTATCAAGTGGTTGTCTCTAAAAATGAAAGAAGAGAAATCAAATTAGATGTCCTGGGCTTGGTAGATTGCAGGGGAACTATTGCTTAAGGAATTTCTAAAGTCCTCGATGAATTTCACTTATGGAATTCAATACAGATGATTGTTACAGATGCTACCAGCATTAACACTGGAAAAAAGAATGGTGTTGCTGTAATATTGCAACGAATGTTCACAGAGAAACGCATCAACAAACCTCAGTTTATCAAATGTCAACACCATGTATTAGATAGAATCCTCAGTTTGGTGATGGATAAAGAACTTGGAAGTAAAACACAATTGTCAAACATCGGCAATGCGAGGTGGAATTCCAGAGCTATACTAGCAATTCTTGCCTTCATTTTAATTCCTTCAACAAGGACAGTTCTGCAGATAGTATGTTGATTTATATCATATGGCTGGGCAAACCATTGGTTTACAGACCAACTGTACATCGAAAACGACTTTAATAACTTGACTGAAGTACTGAATCCATACAAAAAGGCTTTTAGCTCTTTTGTTCCTAAAATTAAATCTGGCTGATCAAATTTGATCGGCTGTAATTACTCGTCAAACTTTAATAATAATTAATAGAAAAACATTTGAAATACAGAAAGTTAAAAATATTAAATTAACATTAAAACTATATTAAAATTATTTATTTCTTTAATTTAATTCATTTTTATTTAATAACAAACAACTTAAATTATAAATAAGAAATTAAAAAAAAAAAAGGCAACTTTATTTTAATTCTTAATAAAAAAAAAAAGGCAAAACAAATATTTTATTTATTTTCTAAATAAAATAATTAAAATAAAAAGAGTAAAAACAAATATTTATTTTAAATGAACATCTTTAAATTTTAAAAAAGATGAACATCTTTAAATTATTACTTTTTTTTAAATTTATCTTTAAATTTATCTTTTTTTAAAAAAAAACGAACATCTTTAAATTTATACTTTAAAAAAAAAAAAGGCAAAGTTTTATTTTAATCTTAAATAAAATAATTTATTTATATTCTATAAATAAATTATTTAATTATAGAATATATATAAAATCATTAAAATAAATATGGCAAAACCAATGTTAAATTAAATTCAAAGCAAAATAATTAAAATAAAAACGGCAATGTTTTATTTATACTTGAGATACCAACATTTAAAATTCTTTTCATGGCAAAAAAAACATTCATTTAAATTAAAAAATAAACTCAGCAAAACAAACGATTTATTTAAATTCTAACAAAATTATTAATGTTAAAATGGCAAAAACAATTTGATTATGTAAAGTAAAAAAAAAATGCATTTTAAATTTTAGTAAAATTTAATAAAAAACTAATTGTCTAAAAAATGATTTGATCGTCTGGTTTTTAATTTTTTTTATTTCAGCCGATCAATCTTGATCAGCAACCGTTAAATAATTATTTCGAGCGCTGATATATATATATATATATATATATTATATATATATATATATATATATATATATATATGTATATATATATATATACATATATATATATATATAGATATGTATATATATATATATATGTATATATATATATATATATATATATATATATATATACATATATATATATATATACATATATATATACATATATATATATATATATATATATATATATATATATTATATATATATATATATATATATATATATATATATATATATATATATATATATATATATATATATATATATATATATATGACTGGTCGCACAAGTGGTTAATGTCTTTTAACATTATTTATCAGTCACATATTGAGGTCTTAACAACATTATTATTATTAATAACAGTATTGAAACTTGCATTTTATTACTAATAATTTTTTATAGTTTATTACTAATTTTATTTTTTTGCTAATAATTATTATAGTTTAAGTATTCAATAAGATAACAACTTGTTTTTTTATATCTTTAGCTTTGTATTTAACAAAAAACATAAATTTAATCTCTTCTAGCTATATGCAATTCAAAAATAAAATAAACATAGTTCAAGGTACTTCTAGGAAGAAAAAAGAGAGATATTATTTTACAACAATGGGTCAGAAGTTTGGCATGTAGATCAGGTCTAAATATATTTACAATGCATTTCATTATTAATAGAATTGACCTAAATATGGCAACAGCAAATATGACAACAGTATTTCATATAAATAAGGATAAGAAATTTATAAATAGAGAATTACGAGTAAGAAAATGCTCAACATGACAAAGAGAGGTAATCTTGGCAGTTGCTAACTTTGCAACAAAAAAGAAATATGACTTTCATGAGAGGCCAGTAGTGAAAAATAGTAAGACATAAAGAAGACGATTCAGTAAGAGGAATGTTATTAATATCAACAATATTGCAATAATTATTCACAGTAGACAGAAACTGAGACAACTGAGTTATGTTTAGATTAAATTTCACCAGTCATCAAAAGTTGCAAGCTGTTATAGAAAAGAATCTTTATGTTAAAAAACATTTATGCATTCCAACTTTTTATAGTAGAATAATCTATTGTATTAAAAGCTTCCTTTTTCTACAATTTTGTTTAAATAAAATAAAAATAATATTTATTTTAAATCTAATATTGCAACAAAATCCTATTTCACAATATTAGGTAAAAAATTTGCTAGAAAAATATTCTCCTAGTTCCACTGAAGGTGAAGATTTATTAATTATTCATACCATGCTATGCATATTGTTAGGTAAGGAGAAATGTTTACTTGAAAATGGTGATAAAAGTATCCTTACCTTCATAGACACTAACTACAAAAGGTTTGTTTTTTGTAAATCATTAATTTCCACAGACTGATTCTAATTAAAAGTTACAAATAGCATAAAGTTATATTGTAATAACTTTAAGTTATATATAAATTGTATGAAAACACTCAGTAAAAAACATCAAAGTCATTAGCTCATTAAAAGTATCAGTTAATATTATTAGGTATCAATATTATTTTACTGATTGTTATTGAACCTGAAATCATTTACGATAAATTATAGATAAAATTTAAAAACTTTGTTTCTCTTTTAAAGCTCAAATTATTTTTTATTTTATGAATCTTTAGTTTAGTTGATCTACAAAAAATAACAAACATGAACCAACATTTGACCAATAATACAATATTAAGAAAGTAGTAAACTAATATTTACCGATTAAATATAATCATTGCAAGAGCAGTAAATAAACTTGGAATAGGTTCTGTATAAATTTGGTTTTCTAAAGACTTATAATCATTTAAAAAGCTTGTTTGATTTGTTATAGCATCCTTTAAATACAGAGCTTTGTTAACATAAAAATAAACATCTGCACCACTTGGATAAGCATTCTGGCTTGAAAAATATAATGGATTTAACCATGCTATTGCAAAAGGAGTTATAAGAGAAAACATTCCAAATATTGTTCCAACCCATATTGATTTCACTGCTTCAGTGATGATATAATTCTTAAAACATCTATAAGAAAATAAAAAGTATGAATAATATCAATAAAAACTTCATATCACCTAAAATCTAATACTGCTTACAAATACACATGCACGCATATTAAATAACACATTTCAATATTAAACTCATATTTAAGTATTATTTAATACAATTTACACTTTTGTTGCAACAAATTTTTTATTATAGCTTTATAACTTTTTATTTGACTAATTAATGTTTGTTTTTATAGTTGAACTCAGATCAGTCAGGATAAAATCATCGTGATCACCTCGCTACTAGTAAAATGTAATCCAGTATAACTTGTTATAAGTATTGATGTCTTGTAGACTCTTAATTGAGTAAAAGCTAGAGTTTCTCAATAAAAATACTCAGCTTTGGCAGATACCACGCCCCTAATAGTACCGCACTCAACTTGTTTCTCTATGCCTTGTTCGTCACGGTTCGTGTTTCAGAGTTATAGAGTTGAAAGAGGGTTATAACCACAAGTAGCCTCCTCACCTGTAGTGGCCTTATTAGCCTTGGGAAGGTAAATTACACAAAAAAAATTTGAACTGCATGCAGCTACTGTTTTGTAAAAGACATCCTAGACTAAAGCTTTGGAAGTAGGCAGAAAACTTCTGATTACCAGCTTTATGCCTTTTTTTATCTAATAGACTGAATGCTTGGAAAAACAACTTCTCCCTCTTATTAAAAAATATAAATGACCAACTTTATTTTGGCCAACTCTAGCATTGATCCACTATTCTAAAAAAGTAATGGACTGATAAAAGAAAAATAGAGTCAATGTCATTCCAAAAGATGCTAATCCACAGAACTGTCCTGAGCAGCCAGTCATTGAATTTTACTGGGCATCTGAGAAAGGAATACTGAGGGAAAAAATATATATATACAAATAATGTTAAAAAATTCAGAGGTTTATGGATTAACGCTACAAAAAAAGTTACACAAATTCAAATAGTGAATTTGATAACAGGTACTTTACAAAATTAGTGTGGTCTTCAAAATCGATTTTTTTTCAGAGAGTCTGCTTTTACCCACAAAAAGTGTTCTATATAATAAAATAATAGGAGATTTAAATTTTTTTGAATAAAAAGATATTTCTAAGGGTGCCCCAAAAACCTTGAACATTTAATGGGTCTCTAATATCATTAAAAAAAAAGTTTTTCAAATATATGTCATGTTGGGTCTCAAACAAAGCAAAATAATACATAAATTCCAAAAGTAATTGTTATTTTACAAAAAACATACTAAAAAAAATTATCATAAAAAAAGTCCATAAAAATGGACTTTTTTTGGCAATAATTTGTCGACCTCAATCTTTTAGAAGTCGGCATTAGGTCGGAAAAAAAAAATTGATACAAAGGTCTTACCATCAAACATAGAAACCAGGTTGGAAATTTTTGCCGACCTCAAACACTTTGAGGTTGGCAGTTAGGTAAGGATTGCCAAATGCCGACCTTAATTCCGAGGGCCATATATATATATATATATATATATATATATATATATATATATATATATATATATATATATATATATATATATATATATATATATATATATATATATATGTATATATATATATATATATATATATATATATATATATATATATATATATATATATATATATATATATATATATATATATATATACACACTGCGACCATTTTCTATAGACGCATGTGGATTATGTCTTAAAAACGTACTTAACTTTATTTTTATAGTGTATTTCAATAAATTATAAATAAAGTATCAAAAAACAATGAAAATTATCAAAAAATAATATTAAATTTGAAAAGAGGTCAATCATAAATGAATTAAGTTCAAAAGATAGCTGACTATTTTCTATAGAGGCAGTTCACATTTTTTAACAAAACTATCCAAAAAATGTTTTTATCACATTTTTAGTACTTGATTGGACCTCCTTTGCGCTCAATTACTTGATAAATTCGTTTTGGCATACTTTCAACCAAGTTTTCCAGCACTTTTGGCTCCATATCCTCCCAGCATTCTGATACCGCTACTTTTAGCTCTGCCGCAGAGTTATATTGCTTCTGGTCAGCATAGATACATCTTACAATGATTCCCCAGATGTTTTCAACAGGATTTAAATCTGGACTGCGAGCAGTTCACCACATTTGCTCAATTTTTTAGCTTTAAACCAAGCTTTAGTCTCGTTACTAGAGTGAATGCTGGCGTTGTTTTGTTGAAAAACAAACTTTTTGCTTCGATATTTATTTTTAAATGGAATCGAACATAATTTTAGCACATCAATGTATTCAGAACTTTACATTTTGCAAGATGTAAATGCTAAATTTAACTTTCCTGTTGCACAAAACCCAAGCCAAACCATCAAAGATCCACCACCAAAATTCTTTGTCGAAAAATATTGGGGTTCTTTCCTCAAATCACGCCAGTAGCCACTAAAACCATCAGGCCCATTAAGATTAAACTTTTTCTTGTCCGAAAAAATCACCTGGTATTGAAAACAAAAAAATTCAGCTATTTAGACATCTTACGTATTCATGAGAATTTAATCTAAAATTTCTTACTTGTTCCCAATCGCATGCCATGTTTTCGCAGACGAATTCCGTCCATTTCTGTTTGTGAATGACCTTCAAATTTGGTGTTTTATTCATTTTTGATCGTACAATGTGTGGGATGTCTTTAAGAACTTTTCTAATCGTCTCCTTGCAAACATTTAAACCCAAATCTGACTTAATTGTTTTCAAACTTTTTGATGAATTTGATGCGAGTCGATCAATTCTGTGTTTTTCACTGTCTGAAACCCTAGATTTCTTTGGTTTCCTCTTGATTGTTGCATAATCTGTTGGATTTTTCAAGAAATTACGGATAACGTGATCTGATCTCTTCAATCTTCTAGCAATTTCTCGATTTGGAACTTTTTATAATATCGGTAAGGACCTTTCCTTTCGGCATTTGGTTAAGTTCAACTTAATTTCAACTCACAAAATAAAAAATACTACAGAATATAAGAAATTTGCAACAAAACTCGTAAAAACTTTAGTGCGTCTATAGAAAATTGCTCATCAAAACTCGTAAAAACTTTAGTGCGTCTATAGAAAATTGCCACGTGAAAATTAAAAATTTAATTATTTTAATACAATCAAGACAATTGATAATTAGATGCATAATAGATCATTGTTCACTCACATAAACTTATTCAAAAGTACTGTTAGAACAATTTTATTACAACTGTAACACTGTAAATCTGCTAAATTCTACATGCGTCTATAGAAAATGGCCGCAGTGTATATATATATATATATATATATATATATACATATATATATATATATATATACATATATATATATATATATATATATATATATATATATATATATATATATATATATATATATATATATATATATATATATATATATATATATATATATATATATATATATATATATATATATTGATTGGTTGTTTATGCATTAAATTATATTAAAATAATGCAAAAACTCTCGAACATAAAACAGTGCTTAATATTACTATAAGAGCGTCAAATATTTAAATTTTGTTTAAATGAAAAACAACATTATTAATAGTACTTTAAGTTTCGTGCCATACACGGCAATCATCAGCTATTAACTACATAAAAAAACCGTTACAAAAAAGCGTTTAAAAACAAACTCTTTTATAAATGAATTAAAAATTACAGTAGAACATCTTCTAATGTAATAAAAGGTGTAACTATTTAGTTTCCGGTATCAAAAGAGGACAGTAGAAATTTGCTGGAATGTCACACTTAACATTTTATTGAGCAAGTTGTTTTCTTTGTGATATAAAATTATAAATTTCTCATGAAGGCAGAGGTTACAAATTTTGGATGTTGTTTTAATGGGTTTACAGCGTTTTATAATTTTCCACTTTATTGTGTGCTTTATGCTTTCTCCTTAAAAAGCTCACTATCATTTCTGTATTTCACAGCATTAAAAGATTTTAAATGATTTGCGTATCTAAGTTTGAATGGTGTCTCGATGTTACCGAAATATCTTTTTCTTCAGGATTAGGATTTTCATCAATCACAGTAGCCTGATGAATAATATTACTTAATAAACACTGATTGCTCAATGGGCAAGCAGTCTTGTAATGCAGTTGCAAGTTCTTGCATTCAAATTTGTATCACTGTGTAAAATCTTGTGGTTATGTGAACTAAATATAGACTTTACGTTTTGCATACAGCTATAACTAACTTGGATTAAATTTCTGTTAAATATTTTGTGAAGTTTATGGTTTACTGGAAAGTGCAGGTCAATTAATGCAAGTAAACAACTGCCTATTTTTGTTTCCACATTCTGACTAAATGGAGCGTTGTACCAAATGACTTTTCGATTTCAATTTTTGTTTTTATTCAAGGTAACTTGAGATTGGTATTTCAGCTTACAATTATAGCCACACTTTTTTAAAGCTTCTTCGTAAGGTGGGATAGCATTATAAAAAACAGATTCATTTACTGATGTGGCAGATAATCTCAATTTAACAGTGCGAAGGAGTCTTTGATAATACTAGGTGGTTTGAATCAGAGTGAATATAATTCAGCTTATTGTCGCATTTACGGTATGGTTGAAAATGTCAAATGTCACGTTGAGATAGTTAACTATTTTCACATCGCTAGCCCGTTATCACGATATAGACCAAAATCAACTGCTACAAAATTAAGATAAAAAAAAAATTCCTACGAACTTACATGCTTCAGCATCATCGTAAGGGCCCATTATAACATCAAAGATCACCTATTTTCTTTAATCCACGCATCTTCGTTGTTAAAAAGTAAAGATTTTTTTGCATGTCTCATTAATGTTTTGTATTCAGTATTTATTATTAGATTTATTATTAGATTGGCAAAGTTGATTGCATTGTTAAGCATTTTTCACTTATTGAAGGATAAAAATAATTGATATCGAAAACTAAAAATTTGTAAAGATATTTACAAATTTTTAGTTTTTGATACCCTTAACTTTCAAAAACCAATCAGTGACATTTAAAGTGCTTTGCCAATTGGTTAATAAATAACTTTCTTTAAAGTTCATTGGTAATTTTTGATAAAATAATTTTGCTTATTCTTCCTATCTCATTCTTTGCTGGATTCAAAAGTCATACTATAGGGGTATTGACAAAATTTTCTTTGAGATCTTTTAAAGTAAAAAAACATTCACAAGACCCGTTTATCTTGATTTTATCATAAACATCATGGTTTTGTAAAACATGCTCGTCTTTTTTATTTATTTTATCTTTTAACATATATTATATACATATATACATTATATATATATATATATATATATATATATATATATATATATATATATATATATATTTTATGTATGTATATATATATATATATATATATATATACATATACATATATACATATAGATATATATATACATATATATATATATAATATATAAATATATACATATATATATATACACATATATATATACATATATATATATATATACATATATATATATATATATATATATATATATATATATATATGTATATATGTATATATATATATATACATATATGTATATATATATATATATAAATATATATATATATATATATATATATATGTATATATATATATATATATATATATATATATATATATATATATATAAATATATACATATATAATTTAAACATCTTCGATTCTAACAAGGCTGCAAGCAACCACTAATTAGAGTTGGAAATTACTGGAAGAGAAAAGATGAAGATTGTAGAGCAAGAAAATGATTGACAGACAACTTAAGGATTGCAATATAGATGAACCAGGAAAACAAGATGAAGGAAGCGAATTCCAAAGAACTGATGTTTTGAGGAAAAAAACTAGACGAATTAGAGTTTTTGGAGCAATTAAGAACAGTCACAGAAAAAGGATGAGACTTAATTAAATGATAAGTTATACGAGAATGAACTTTAGTAGATGGCACAACAGATGCTAGCTCTTTAAAGCAGTGCCCATTATAGTATTAGTAGAAAAGATAAAGAGAAGCAACAATAGACAATGTGATAATGGTTAGAGGTTGGCTGCAAGAGTAGGTCCAACTATATTTACGATGCATTTTTGTACCTTGTCTAAACGAGAAAGGGCATCATTAGAAGATCCGCCCCAGATATGGCAACAGTATTTATAGATAATAGAATCCAGAGTAAGAGAGTGTTGAGCTCGATAAAGAGATGCAACTTAAGCAGATGCTAATTTTGCAACAGATTTGATATATGGTTTCCAAGAAAGATCGGAAGTAAGAGTTAATCCAAAAGGATGAAGAGTAGATGGCACATCGAGTACATTACCATTCATAAATATAGGAAGATCTAAATTATTGCAATAACAATTGGCTGAAAAAAATTGAGTTTTATCTGAATTGAAGTTCACCAGCCACTGTGAGCCCTATGCTGTAGCAGAAGTAAGTTCCTTTTCAAGCTCAAATGCCCCCTCCATGCAATCAGAGAGCGTTGGCTTCTTATCATGACAAGAATAAATGGTAGTATCATCAGCAAACAATGCCACCTTAGATGTGAGAATATCTGGAAGATCGTTAAAGTAATTAAAAAGAGTATAGGGCAAAGGATAAAACCTTGAGGAACCCCTGAAGTTACAGAATAAGAAGAAAAATGCTGTCCATCCAGGACAACTTTTATACTATGATTGGAAAGGAAGGGCTCAATAATCTTAAAGATGTTACCAGATACACCGTAAAAAGAAAGCTTATGGAGAAGACCAGCATGTCAAACTTTATCAAAAACTTTTGAAATGTCAAGAGCAATGGCCTTAACCTCTCCCCTTTTATCTAATGCACGATAAAACCTATTGGTTATTATTGTTCGCAAATCAGTTATAGAACAAGAAGATCAAAATCCATATTGATGATCAGAAAGTAAGTTATTAAATTCAAGAAGAGAGATTAAGTGTTTATTAATTAAAGATTCAAAAACCTTGCTTATGATAGGAAGAAGACTAATGGGACGGTAGTTAGACGAATCAGATTGCTCTCCAGAATTTTTGAAAGTAGGGATAACAGATGACACTTTCTAGCAAGCTGGAAAACAAGAATCTGATAAACACTTGTTGAATAGTTTTGAAAGTATAGACGAAAGATCCGGAGAACTCTTTTGCAAGACTACAACAGGTATGTTGTCCGGGCCACAAGCTGTAGAAGAGTCTAAGCAGGAAATCACTTTAGATACAGAAGCTGCAGTGATAAGAATGTCAAGCAATGGTACAACCTTTTTGTTGGCAGAACGCATCAGGTATGTCAGGTAGAACGCAGCTAGTGGAATTAAAAGATGATATTGATGAAAAATTCTTAGCAAACAATTCAACTTTGTCTTTAGGTGTGGTGACAAATTCTGAACCATACAAGAGTGGTGGAATAATAGATTTGCCCTTATTATTGATACTATTAAAGATTCTCCTGAAGTCATGAGAGCCTAATTTTTGTGATGAAACACGAGATTTCATAACCTGAGAATAGCGGGCTTTGGCATTAGACAAAACCATCTTACAATGGTTTCTAGCAGTAATAAACAGACATCTGTTTTCTGGAGAATTGTTTTGCTGATAGATATGGAAGCAATGGTTTCGATTGGCAATCGCAGCAGCACAATATGAGGAAAACTATGTAGGAGAGCGAGGCTTGACCTGGAATCGTCGAGAGGGAACAAAAGATTCCATGCCAGCATGAATCCACAAAGTTATGTAAGAAGCACATTTTTCGACAGAAAGACAAAAGATTTCTACCCAAGGGCCATCACAAAGAATATCATGAAAAGAATCCCAGTCAGCTTTACTGTAGTTGTAAGAGGAACGATTATAGGGGGATTCAGATGATGAAGAAGAATGAGATATTAGTTTTAGAGAGATTAAACTGTGATCAGAAGCACATAAGGGTGAATGTGGAGAAACTGAGCACTGATTAGGATCAGAAACACGACATATGTCAAGTAGAGAAGGTCAATGATTCCAGTTGTCTGGAAAGCGAGTTGGAAAGTTGACTATTTGAGTTAGGGATTGAGAAAGGCAAAAGCTGTGGGCTTTAATGCCTGCAGAGTCACTGACACTAGAGCCAAGCCATTCAGTGTGATGAGCATTTAAGTCACCGACAACAACAATATTGGCTGAGGGATAAAGAGAGAGGGCTTGGTCAATATGATCAGAAATAACATCAAAAATAGTGCAGCCTTGAGATGAAGGAGAGCAATATAGAACAAAGAGAAAGGCAATAGAGTGAAGTGGTGCTAAACGAAAGCACTTAAAAGAATAGTCTGTGGATTCAAACCTAGTTTCACAACAAATGGGTTAATTCTTACGAATGTAAATGCCCAGGCCAAGCATGTGACTATTGGAGTCTTTACAAATTAAAGGAAGTTAACCATCGACACTAAGATCACAGGATGAGACAGCTGAACTCAAATTAGTCTCACAAAGAGCAAATAGGTCTGGGGAACTTTGCAAGAGATAAGACGTAACAAAAGAAAAGTTACTTCGAAGACCACAAATATTAGTGAATGATAGGTTTAGAGAACTTGGTGATGATGGTTTTTTGTGTTTTATAGTTTTTGGTCCTTTGCCATTTTTAAATTTGTAAAAGAACTTGACTCAAAGCATAGATAGTACTCAGTATACTGTTTAATAGCTCCAGCAATTGCCTCATTACTACTAATAAACATTTATATATGTATATGTGTATATATATATATATATATATATATATATATATATATATATATATATATATATATATATATATATATATATATATATATATATATATATATATATATATATATATATATATATTTATGTATATATATTAGAAGTATCAAATTTTTACAAACTCAATTAGCATGTTATATTCTGATGAGCTTTCGTATATATTTACCAGAATTTAGTTTCATGATTATGTTTCTGAAAAACTTACGCGCTGACCCACTGAAAACTGTTCATTTACACATGTAAATGTTGTTTTAAGATCAGAAAGCCTGACAGGAAAGTTTAGTCTTAGTTTACTTAAATTATGGTAAGCAACATCGAAACCTCGTGGAAACACTTGTGGAAACGTGTGGAAACACTTGTGGAAACCTTGGGAAATTTCTTTTTATATTCTATTGACTTACAAGTCATATCTACTACATATTGCTTTAACAAAATAACATAACAGATTGAATCCAAAAATGGAAATGATCAGATTCATTTATATATATATATATATATATATATATATATATATATATATATATATATATATATATATATATATATATATATATATATATATATATATATATATATATATATATATATATATATATATATATATATATATATATATATTTACTATAGGATATTTACATAAGCACTTGCTCACTTTTTTTACTTATCTAAATCGATACAGGTTTTTCAGAAAAAGAAGGAAAAAGCGAAGAATAATGAATGAAAAGAATGCTGCCCCATGCCAAACCCTCAGTCGATTTAGCAGCACTCTACTGTGAGTGCTGCTACATCGACTGAGGGTTTGGCATGGGGCAGCATTCTTTTCAGGCTATTTGTCAGTCGATGTATGTACTGAAGCCCCCGGCAACAGGCTATTTTAGTATGACATCACAATTCTCACCTAAATCAGTAGTATGACATATATATATATATATATATATATATATATATATATATATATATATATATATATATATATATATATATATATATATATATATATATGTATTATTTTAGTGAAATAAAAAAAACACTTTTTAGTTTGAAATACATGTTTCAAACTTACAAAGTTCATCATCAGTTTAAAATGGCCAATATAAATTTTTTTAATATATAGGTTACAAAGTAATTGAAAATCCATTAAAAATTGCTGTTAAAAAAAAACCTATTTATAATACAAAATTAAAATAAAAAATAAAATACAAAAGAAATAATAAAAATACAATCAAATTTAAAGTCAACATTCATTACACAAAAGGATTGTACAATAAAGGACAGGATGTTAATATAAGTTAGATTAGAACAATTCAATATCTATGTGCCTAACTTGTTTATTTAACTCTAAACTTGTTTGTTTAATTTTAATAAAACTGTTTTGCAAAGAGAAATTTATTATAAAATTGGCATTTACTTCTGCTAAAATTCAACAGTTTTTTTTATTAAAAGAAATTATTACTAGAAATTTAAAATCTAACATTGTTTATAAATTTAATTGTGCAAACTGTAATGTTTGTTACATAGGGGGAACTGTCCGACACATTCCTCAATCTATTGATGAACATTTTAAGGAAGATAAAAAATCACATATATTTCAACATATTAAATCCAACATTGATTGTTTTAATAAAGCAACTGCAGAATGTTTTACCATTCTGGATTCTAATCTAACTTATACTAACATCCTGTCATTTATTGTACAATACCTTTTGTGTAATGAATGTTAACTACAAATCTGATTGTACTTTTATTATTTCTTTTTTATTATATTTTTTATTTTAACTTTGTATTATAAATAGGTTGTTTTTTTAACAGCAATTTTTAATTACTTTGTAACCTATATATTGAAAACTTTTATATTGGTTATTTTAAACTGATGATGTCACGAATGACCTTTCGGAAATATATATATATATATATATATATATATATATATATATATATATATATATATATATATATATATATATATAAATATATATATAAATATATATATATATATATATATATATATATATATATAAATATATATATATTATACTATATATTATACTACATATTATATATATATAATACTGGAATTAAATGTATATCATGCTGGGTCTCAAAAGAAGCAAAATTATATAAAAACTTTAAAAATATATTTTTACATATTTAATGTAAAAATAAATAATATATACATTTTTAATTTTAAGTTTTAAAATTAAAATTAAAAATATGCATTTTTACAAAAAATTTGCATTATAATTTTTTTTTTATAAAATGATAATTATTTCTTAAAATTTTATATAAATTTTCTTCTTTTGAGATCCAACATGATATACTTTTGAAGAACTTTTGTTTTGATTATTACAGGGATCCAACTGATGTTTAAAGATCTACCCCTAAAAAATTTTTTTTCAAATATTTTGAAAATGCCGGTATTATTTTATTATATAGAACACATTTAGAGGGTAGGAGCAGACATTAAAAAAAAAGTTAATTAAATGGCCACCCTAATATATATATATATATATATATATATATATATATATATATATATATATATATATATATATATATATATATATATATATATATATATATATATATATTAATGTTGTTGATGTTATTAATATTGTTATTATTGTTATCATTATTATTAGTATTACTATAATTATTATTATTATTATTATTAATATAACATTGAGTTATTCAGCAAAAATTTTTATGTTTTTATGTTACCTAAACTTAAGTATTATTATTAATACAGTGTCTTCAAATAAATCTTAAAAAATGGCATTAAAAAATTATAAACTTATTAACTAACCTTCTAAGTATCAAAAGTAGAAAACTAACAAAAAAAGAACTGCAGTTAAATCTTTTTTTAAAAGAGATATTGCAAAACATTTTTTTTTTCGCAAGGTTTTTGCCTATATAAGTGTATAAAATTAAAGTTATTAACTCTTACTTTTAATGCAAGAAGTAATAAATGTTAGAGTTAAGTCATACCATTTTCATTCATTTTTGTCCTCAATGAATCCAATGTCTTCCTAATTTTGTTCCATGGCATAACTTCTAACAGTTCTTAAATTAATTTAGATTCAGTGCTAAAGATTTTTTGGAAAAAAATACCTTGTAACTATTTCAGACACCACTGGGGTAATTATTAAACATATAGCATTCTTGCTTTTAAAAGTATCTGTAATACTTTAGAGGGGTACCTGGGTGGTTCAAAGTAGCTTGTGCTTAGCACCATCTATTATTAGTGTATTTTTACTTGTACTTAGTACAAGTAAGCATACATCAGATAATCTAATGTATATTTAAGTCAAAAATAATCCCAAACCATACGGTTTGTAAAATATAATTTAAAGTTCAAAGAATTTATAGCGCAAAAACTTGGGGGGCATTATTCTAATAAGCATGCAGCATCAGAAAATTTATAATTTGAAAATTGTGAACAAATATTATCAAAAGAAGGCTACACAAATTAAAAGTAAAATTAAAAAAACAAATCATAATATTATGTATATATATATATATATATATATATATATATATATATATATATATATATATATATATATATATATATTTATATATATATACATATATATATATATATATATATGTATATATATATATATATATTATATATATATATATATATATATATATATATATATATATATATATATATATATATATATATATATATATATCAGGGTGTTAGCTAGTTCAATGGTGCCGTGTATAACGCTGAATTCCCAATGGGCTTAAAATTCCCAAAAGTCAATGAATTTTTTTCTTTTAGTTTTTTAGGACCTTTTCTAGAAAATTCCCATTATTTTCTAGAACAAAAACAATAAAAATCCTCAATATATGGCAAAAACGTGGTTTAAAATTTATTTCTGGCTAACGCCCTGTATATATGTATATTGCAATTGATGATGACATGTTCGTCATTGTAGTTATGTTAGACTTAAAGAGAGCATTTGAAACCATCAATAGGAAAGTATTGTTTGAAAAATTAAAGTGTTATAAAGTGGGAGGCGTTGTTCTACAATGGATTGAAAATTACTTAACAGGAAGAACTTAAAGAGTAAGAATTGGCGATCAGTTATCATCGGAACTACTCTGTGACATTGGTGTGCCTCAGGGGTCAGTGCTAGGACCCCTGTTATTCATAATATACATGAATGATATTAACAGTTGTACCAGATATGTAAACATCAACCTCTTTCCAGATGACACATTAGTTTGCATTGAAGGTAATAATTACGAAGAAAAATATCCTAACATATATACCATTTTGGAAAATGAAAGAGTTAAATTCAGTGAATGTGTCAAATACCTGGGTATTAAAATTGACAATATGTTGAATTTTTCTGAACATATTAAAGATATTGCAGATAAAATTGCTAAGATTACTGGGTATTTTACCAGAGTTGCTAAATATCTGAATAGGTGGACAAAAACATTAATTTTTAATACATTTATTGCACCTCATTTTCAATATTGTGTTTTATTATTCTTAGATGCAAGTATAAATGATATAAAAATACATCAGAAATTACAAAACAAAGCTATGAGAACGATCTTGAAATGTGACTGGTTCATACATAGTAAAGACATGTTGGTTCGATTAGACTGGCTATCTGTAAAAGAAAATATTCAAGTGAAAGTATTGACATTATACACAACACAATTCAATTACAGAAAATGGATGCTTTTCAAGAATTTTGTAAAATAAACAGTTAGATGCATAATTATTTCACAAGAAATGCAGCAAAGTATCACTTAAAAATTCAAAACAAGAAAAGTGGACAAAAGTCAATCCTTTGCAATTGTATAAAATTAAACAATAAATTACCAAATGAATTAAAGTTGCTAGACAAGAAAGCATTCAAGAAGTTAGTTGTGAAACACATAAAAGAAAAGGGATGTTTGTAAATAGTAGTTTCGCGGAATCTGAACTCTCTTTATTGTGATTTTTATTGTGATTTTAAATAGCATTTAAATGAGCTAAATAAATATATATTAAAAATATATATATATATATATATTTATATATAATAATAATAATAATAATATAATAAATATTACATATATAAATATAATAATATAATAAATATAATAATAAACTATATTTATTGATTATCAAATATATCTTTAAAATAAAAACATAGATAAACCTACTTTTCATTTATAATTAAAGAAATGTTAAAAAAATTAACTAACAGACGTTTAAATATTCTGTGTGAGACTGAAAAATACTGAGTTTTAGAAACCATTTGCTATATATTCGTACGCTTCAGTACACCTCCTGCTCGTAACTATGAGACGCTACTTAAAGGCAGCATTATAAAATGCAATTGAGGTATTCTTTAAAAAAATCAATTAATGTAACGGTATTAGTAATTGACCGTTCAGAAAAAATTCCGTATGACTGCCATGTAATTGTTAACCAATAATTGGTTAAGACAATATAATTATTATATAGTTTTAATCAGGCCCGTTGGAATGAAAATTATATTGAAGGGTGGGGTGTGTGTGTGTATTTGTGGGGGGGGGGGAGGGTAGTACTACCCCGAAATAGTTTTAAGGACTTTTTTTTTTAGTAATTTTTCAGTCGATTTCTTCAAAATGATTTATTTGAAAAATTATTAACAGTCCCGTAGTTCCCCCCCCCCCCGGTTGCTACGGGACTGTTAATAATTCTAATAACTTACCATACTATCTTCTAGCATACTGTTAAGCAATATTTTAAAATTGCAAATATTAACATAAGTGCAATTTGGCATTTCGCACTTATGCCAATTCGCACTTATACCAATATTTAAAAATTTATTTGTAGCACTTGTGCCAGTTATCATTTATGCCGATTTGTACTTATGCTAATTTTTGCATAAGTACGAATTTATAAGTACAAACGGGCATAAGGGCGAAGCAATTGCAAGTATAAACAGTTAAAGCCGTGATAATTTTTTAATTTTAATTCAGGTAATAAACATTGTAAAGACATATTGTACATTTTTTGAGAGGTGCAACACAAATACAACATTTTATTAAAAATGAAATGTTGAATAAGCGTTTATTTCCGGTATAAGGTATGATCCACGTTGAGAATACAAGTTTGGAAATTCCATTCTAAAACATTGTGGGTATCTTGTAGCCATTAGCCACAACTTGCACTGCTTTCCCTAGAAAATGGCTCCCTTTATACTCTACTACTACAAAGTCTTCCGTTTGCAGAGTAATTAAATCTTCATCTAAAGAATATTTATGCCAGTTTATTATTATGCAATGGTGAAGATTCGGAAACATTATACTAATTCCGTTTCTTTAATTTTTGCTTACTTTTTTTTTCCTTTTTTTTCCCCTCTCATTCATTTTCTCTTCATCTTTTATTTTCTCTTTTTTCTTTCTTTTCCTTTCAACTGCTTATTCTTGTTTCAGTCTTTCCATTTCTTTTTTTTTTTGATTTTCCTTTGAAAATACAATTGGCCATGTTTCCCGGACACTATAGTGAACATTCTTTCTTTTGGGTTTTTTTTCTGTGGCTTTTTTTTGCCAAGAACAGGAAGGCAGAATCTATATTTTTTAAGATAATATATTCTTGACTGTCCAGCGATTGCAGTATCTTCATTCTTTTCAACTATGGGAGATAGTACATGTGGTGATCCTGCGATTACGGTATCTTCATTGAAATCAACTATAAGAGACAGTACATTTGATGGTCGCACGATTGTGGTTATCAATCTTTATTGCCTTCAACTATAGGAGAAAGCCAAAGTTCTAACTCAGTTTTCATCCACAACAGGAAAAGTGATATGTCAGAAGGATTTCCTTCCCAATCAATTGTAGATTGATCACATAATCCAATTTTTCTTTCCTATACTCTATACTCCCCGATACAGAACGAGTAACATGCTTATTCACTATTTGTTTTAGAAGTTTAGCAAAATCTTTTTTCTTCAAGATGGAGTTATCTAAATGATTGCTGTGCCACTCATGAGCTTGTTGCTTCCAATTTTTTCCTAATGTGCAAAACACTGCAACATCCATAGCCTGTAAAATGTGCGTAGCATTAGGACATAAAGCCAACAAAATAATCCCATTTTGGCTGCAAAGCTAACTTGCTTGCATACTCAAATAGGAAACATGTCCATCGGCAAATAAAATAACAGAAAGAGTTATACTATTTACTTTCAGCCAAGGGTGAGAAAAGTTTCCCAAGAAATCATAAAGTAGTACCAACTGCATCCAACCGAAATCACTTATTTTAGTGCCAACCTGTATGGAAAGTTTAGCGTTATTTCCATAGGCAGTCGCTTATATTTGTAGATTACTAATGGTGTTAACAACACTGCCGTTGCCATTGCCAGTAATCAGTACTGCGAGACACTTCTTGTCATCTAAATTAACTTGTTGATACATTGTCTTATCTCCATTTTTTATGCAAGGACTTGAGTTCTTCTTGGGTTAAGAAAAAAGGTAGTCTCATCGCAACTAAAGAGACGTGAGGGATCCATCAGGACCTGTAAAGTCCTGATGAATCAGTCTCTTTTTTTTAAGTAACTTCTGTGAACCACCGTAAAATATTGTCTTGTGTCACTGATGCACGAAATAACTATTTCCTCTTCATAGCTTATGACGGTTTGAGGTTCCATTTCTCTTTCAATGAATGACTTGCTTTCCAATTTATATTTTAAACTAATTCTTGGTACACCTTGTTTTTTAGTTGCTGCCCGGACTGGTGTATTATTATTTCTTACATCTTGGATTGCTTTTTTTTGTTTTGTTATTTAGGTTCCCCGAAGGATCTGGTATTTACCCAGTAAATCCAACCATACTGAAAAGCAAAATTATTTAAATCTAACCCCACATTTCAACCCAAACAAATCCTGAACTTGGAATTTCTTAAGCTCAGGAAACTAATCAATCGAATAATATTGGAAACGTCATGAAACCCTCTAATAATTCAGATTGTTTAAATTTACCAGGCTCATCAACTAGATATCACCAATGAAAAAGCTAAGGGTTGCAATTATAATAACACTATCACCTGACCAACCTGAAGATGTAAGTGCAGCTTTAAAAATATTTAAAGCAAAGAGACGAAGGGTAAAGGGAGTTGTGGAGAAGTTATAACTGATGAGGTACTAGAAAGGTTGAAAGAAGAGGAGGTAAAAAGAAATGAGAAAAAGAAAAAAAAAAGTACTAAAACTAAAAAAGGCAAAACTAAAAATGCTTAACTTAATTAACTTAAGTTTCTCGCATTTTTGTAAAAATATACTTGGTTAAAAGAATATAACCGGTCTTAAATGAAAATCCTATTAGGTTAAAAAATTCAAAAGACTTTATTAACAAAAAGTCGTGGTTAATTGACAAATATGAAATACAGGTATCCTTTGATATTGTGAACTTATATCCATCAATACCATTAAAAGAAGCAACTTTAATACTTTTGGGTCAATTAAATAAAAGCGTTTCTTACTCAACTAAACTTACTTTAACTGAAACAAAACAACTAATTGAACTTTGTTTGTTTCGTTGTTATTTCTTGTGGAACGGTGAGATTCATGAGTTGGAGAATTCAGGCCCAATTGGATTGTCTTTTATGGTTGTTTTGGCTGAACCTTTTTTACAATACCACGAGGAAAAGGCAATAAAAATGGCAATGACAATGATTCCTTCAATTGATATTAAATCCTTTTATAGATACGTAGATGATAGCCACGCTAGATTTTCTAACTTAAAGCAAGCGGAACAGTTCCAAACAATCCTTAATAGACAACATCCTTCTTTAACATATACTATTGAAGTTGAAAACAAAAATAAGATCAACTTTCTGGATATAACTGTTATTAATAATACGCAAGGAAAATATGATTTTAAGGTTTACAGAAAAGATGCTATAACCAATATCCAAATCAAACCTCATTCAAACCACGATCCCAAAATTTTAAAAGTAATATTCAACAGATACATACAAAGAACATACTCAATATGTAGCGAAAATCATTTAAAAGATGAGATAAATTTTTTAATTCAAGTGTTTACTAAGAATGGGTACAATGAAAAAATGCTTAAAGACATTTCTTATCAGGTTCGAAAAAAACGTTTAGTAAAAAAAAATGAAATTCTATTTCTGCCGTGAAAAACGAAGAATTGTTCGACTCGCATCAAATTCATCAAAAAGTTTGAAAACAATTAAGTCAGATTTGGGTTTAAATGTTTGCAAGGAGACGATTAGGAAAGTTCTTAAAGACACTCCACACATTGTACGATCAAAAGTGAATAAAGCACCATATTTGAAGCTCGTTAAGTTAAATTCTCATGAATACGTAAGATGTCTAAATAGCTGAATATTTTTGTTTTCAATACCAGGTGATTTTTTCGGACGAGAAAAAGTTTAATCTTGATGGGCCTGATATTTTTAGTGGCTACTGGCGTGATTTGAAGAGAGAACCCAAATATTTTTTGACAAGGAATTTCGGTGGTGGAACTTTGATGGTTTGGCTTGGGTTTTGTGCAACAGGAAAGTTAAATTTAGCATTTACATCTTGCAAAATAAAAAGTTCTGAATACATTGATGTGCTAAAATTATTTTTTATTCCTTTTAAAAACAAATATCGACGCAAAAAGTTTGTTTGTCAACAAGACAACGCCAGCATTCACTCTAGTAACGAGACTAAAGCTTGGTTTAAAGCTAAAAAATTGAGCAAATGTGGTGAACTGCTCGCAGTCCAGATTTAAATCCTGTTGAAAACATCTGGGGAATCATTGTAAGACGTATCTATGTTGACCAGAAGCAATATAACTCTGCGGCAGAGCTAAAAGTAGCGGTATCAGAATGCTGGGAGGATATGGAGCCAAAAGTGCTGGAAAACGTGGTGGTAAATATGGCAAAACAAATTTAGCAAGTAATTGAGCGCAAAGGAGGCTCAATCGAGTATTAAAAAGTGATAAAAACATTTTTTTGGATAGTTTTGTTAAAAAATGTAAACTGCGTCTATAGAAAATAGTCAGCTATCTTTTGAATTTAATTCATTTATGATTGACCTCTTTTCAAATTTAATTTTTTTTGGTGATAATTTTCATTATTTTATGATACTTTATTCATAATTTATTGAAATACACTATTAAAATAAAGTTAATACGCAAGGAAAATTTGATTTTAAGGTTTACAGGAAAGATGCTATAACCAATATCCAAATCAAACCTCATTCAAACCACGATCCCAAAATTTTAAAAGTAATATTCAACAGATACATACAAAGAACATACTCAATATGCAGCGAAAATCATTTAAAAGATGAGATAAATTTTTTAATTCAAGTGTTTACTGAGAATGGGTACAATGAAAAAATGCTTAAAGATATTTCTTATCAGGTTCGAAAAAAACGTTTTGTAAAAAAAAATGAAATTCTATCAAACTCTAATAACCTTCCTACAATCTTTTTACCTTGGATACCGATAATATCTCCCACTTAGAAGAATCTTCAGAAAAGCTGGTTAAAGAACTGTTTTTAAATCAAATGCTAACCTAAAAACGCTATTAACGTCTAAAAATAAATCAAAGTTACCAGAGGCGCTTAAAGCATTTTTTGGCTTTTGAGATAGCAAACTTCCAGACATGGAGCAAACTCCAAACATTTATATGTTTATACTTATGTCAAATAAGGATGCTTTGCAAAATATTGCGATGATTGGAGCTTGGGAACAAAAAAGCCACAAACGTGAGAGCAACAAAGTGATGAAATATTTTTTGTATTATTTTCAACTAGACTTATATTTATCGATAAATTTTAAGTTTCATAGTATTATCTCTCAAAGTTCAAAAATTATGACAATATAAAATTTGCAACCCCCTCAAATTGAGGGGGGTTTAAACTTTATATGGTCATAATTTTTGAACGCTAAAATATTTTACTATGAAATTTAAAATTTATCGATGAATATAAGTCTAGTTTAAAATAATACATTATGTAATGTAATGTATTCTAGAGCAAAATTTTAAATAGTTTTCAGCAAGCAAATTGATTTTTAAACTTGAGCTTTAATATTTTCATTGTTAGAAAGAATGTTAGACAAAATGTGAGACAATTTTTATAAAAACAAAGCAAAATCAATCTTGCAAGGTATTGATTATGCAAATGCTCCAAACACGGTGAAAAATTATCCTGACCAGGTTATACCACAAGTGATATAATCTGGTCAGGATAATTTTTCACCGTGTTTATTGTAATTATTGATACGTTTAAGAGAGATGTTAATGAGAAAAGCAAAGTTTACCAAGAGGTTGCTGAAATATTTTCTTTTTATGGCTAACTTGAAACTTTCAAAAAATGAAGAAAAATTGACAAAAGGTTTTTATACAAATGACTTCAGATTTTTATACAGATTTGGGGCAATATTACAGCTATGTCAAATTAAAGATCGCATCATAAACACAGTTCTCTTGTTCTTAACTTTACAAACTTTGGTTCATAATAAAATACGAAAAAACAGATACCTTGTATCTGTTTTTTCGTATTTTAGCTTTAACTAACATACAATTATTACGTGTTGGAGCAAGGAATTGATTTCCAAGCTCATTTTTAAGTTTAGAGTGGTCGTGACCACACTGGTGGTTCTTTTAGAGGTGATCAAGAGTGGTCATGAAATGTCCCGATGATTTTTCAATTAGATAGATTATGTTGTATGTCTAAATTTAGGTATACGAGGTCAGCGAATTTAATTTATAGAAATATTTTGTCTTTAGGAGTGCTTATAACCGCAGAGGTTATTTATTAAGGTCATTATCGTCTATATATAAGAAGATCTAAAAATTTAGATCTTCCTATATATAGACGGTATTATCGTAACAATTTAGATCTTCCTATATTTATGAACGGTAATGTACTTGATGAGTCATCTACCTTTTATCTTCTAGGATTAACTCTTACTTCCAATCTTTCTTGGAAATCATATATCAAGTCCGTTGCAAAATTAGTATCTGCTAAGGTTGTATGTCTTTATCGAGCTCGATACTTTCTTACTTCGGATTTTATTATCTATATCTTTAAATCTCAAATTCGGCGTTGTATGGAATACTATTGCCATATCTTTTTTTTTTTTTTTTTTTTTTTTATACTGTTATTTAGGTGCCCCAAGAAGACCTAACGGTCTTGTCACAGAGCACCGCGGATGTGCATTTAACCAGAAAGTTCACGCCTCCTTCCTTGCCGTGACGCGAAAATATGTCCAAGGCTCGTTTCGAACCTGGATCTCTTGCTTATAAAGCAAGCGCTCTAACCACTGCGCCACGGCCGTACAATATTTGGGGCGGATCTTCTAATGATACCCTTTCTCTTTTAGATAAGATGCAAAAACGCATCGTAAATATTGTTGGACCTGCTTTTGCAGCCAACCTTCAACCATTATCACATTGTTTAATGTTGCTTCTTTTTCTCTTTTCTACAAATACTATAATGGGCACTGCTTTAAAGAGCTAGCGTCTCTTGTGCCATCTACTAAAATTCATTCTCGTATAACTCGTCATTCAATAAAGTTTTATCTTTTTTCTGTGACTGCTTTTAAGTGCTCCAAAAAATCTTATTCGTTTAGTTTTTTTCCTCGAACATCAGTTCTTTGGAATTTGCTTCATTTATCTTGCTTTCCTGATTCGTATAACTTGCAATCTTTTAAGTCTTCTGTCAATCGTTATCTTGCTTTACAATCTTCATCTTTTCTCTTCCAGCAATTTCCAACTCTAATTAGTGGTTGCTTGCAGCCTTGTTAGAAGCGAAGATGTTTAAAATATATATATATATATATATATATACACTGCGACCATTTTCTATAGACGCATCTAGAATTCAGCGGATTTACAGTGTTACCGTGGTAATAAAATTGTTCTAACGGTACTTTTGAATAAGTTTATGTAAGAAAGTAATGATCCATTATGCATCTGATTTTTAATTGTCTTGATTGTATTAAAATAATTAAATTTTTAATATTCACGTGGCAATTTTCTATAGACGCACTAAAGTTTTTACGAGTTTCGTCGCAAATTTCTTATATTCTGTAGTATTTTTAATTTTGTGAGTCGAAATTAAGTTGAACTTAACCAAATGCCGAAAGGAAAGGTCCTTACCGATATTGAAAAAGGTCCAATATTGGCTTATCATCAAGAAAAAGATCTAAATCGGAAAATTGCTAGAAGATTGAAGAGATCAGATCACGTTACCCGTAATTTCTTGAAAAATCAAACAGATTATGCAACAATAAAGCGGAACCAAAAAAATATAAGGTTTCAGGCCGTGAAAAACGAAGAATTGTTCGACTCGCATCAAATTCATCAAAAAGTTTGAAAACAATTAAGTCAGATTTGGGTTTAAATGTTTGCAAGGAGACGATTAGGAACGTTCTTAAAGACACTCCACACATTTTACGATCAAAAGTGAATAAAGCACCAAATTTGAAGCCCGTTTACAAACAGAAACGGATGAAATTTGCCCGCAAAAATATGGCACGCGATTGGGAACAAGTATGAAATTTTAGGTTAAATTCTCATGAATACGTAAAATGTCTAAATAGCTGAATATTTTTGTTTTCAATACCAGGTGATTTTCAATACCAGGTTTACCTCCTTTATCAATTTCCACCTTCTGATCTGTCTCCAGCTCTGTCAACAACCAGTCCTGATTGTCCATAATAAACGTCTTCTTTTTTCTACCGAACTTGGTCAAACGACAATTGAATCCAACGGTGACACTAAAAAAACGTGGAATATAATTAAACAATTAATAATTAATAAAAATAAATGTGTAAAAAATAATCTCCCCCAAAAGCTTTTAATTGACAGGGAAATGATTTATGATAAAAAAAAATAGCTGAAAAACTAAACTCATTTTTTCTTGAAGTAGGGCCGAACTTGACTAGTAAAATTCCGCCAAGTACCATAGAGTTTGAATCTTATATTAAACCGTGTAATTCTATTATGGAAGAATCTAATTTAAACCTAAGCAAGATAAGGAATGCTTTTAATAGTCTTAAAAGTAATAAAAGTGCGATTATTGACAAAATTAGTGTAAATGTTGTTAAGTCAGTTTTTGATATCATTGAACCGTCATTATTTCATATTTTTGACCTTTCATTAAAACTAGGTTTTGTGCCAAAAAAACTTAAAGTTGCCGTAATCACTCCAATTTTTAAATCTGGTGACGAAACTAATATTTCCAACTACAGACCTATTTCCATTTTACCTTGCTTCTCAAAACTATTGGAACGAATTATGTACAACAGACTTTATAACTATTTGATGTTAAACAGTTTGCTGTACAGTAAACAACTTGGGTTTAAAAAAGATAATTCAACTAACCATGCGGTAATCGAACTGATTAATCATGTATCAAATGCATTCAATAATGATTATTTTACCTTAGGAGATTTTATTGATCTGTCAAAAGCCTTTGACACTGTTAACCATAGGATACTTATACAAAAACTGGAACTCTATGGAGTAAGAAATAAAAACTTACTTTGGTTTGAAGATTACCTGGCGAACAGGTCACAATGTATTATTTATAAAAAAAATTGAAAAAGAAAAACACATTACATGTGGTGTGCCCCAAGGTTCAATCATAGGACCATTATTATTTTTATTGTATATAAATGATTTGTACTTAGCATCAAATATTTTAAATGTTATATTGTTTGCAGACGGCTCCAATTTTTTTATTCTAACAAAATCATAAAAGTTCTCTTTAATATATTTAATGAAGAACTATTAAAAATAAACGAGTGGTTTATTTTTAATAGTTACTTGTAATAGGCTTTCGTTAAATGTAGAAAAAACTAAATTTATTTTGTTCTCCAAACCTAGTAAAGGTGATGATGTTCCTCTAAAATTACCTAATCTTTTAATCAACAAACATTTATTAAAAGGGAACCAATCGTTAATTTTTTAGGAGTAATACTAGATGAAAATTTGTCATGGAAACCACATATAAAATACATAGAAAATAAAATCTCAATAAATATTTTCATTTTGTATAAAACTAAACCATATCTTAACACTGCTTCCTTGAAACAAATACACTTTTCATTTGTTCATAGTTTTATCTCTTACTGTAATATTGTATGGGGTAGTACTAATTATAGTAAATTAAAAAACCTTAATAGTAAGCAAAAACAAGCATGCAGGATTGTGTTTGGCGCACACAGAACTTGTCATCGCGAACCTCTTTTAAGGAAGCTGGGTGCCCTAAGTATCTATAAACTTAATATACACCAAGTTCTACAATTCATGTTTAAAATAAAACATGGGCTTTCTCCAATTGTATTTCAGTCTTATTTTAGTGAAATCTTGCACAAGTATCCTACTAAATTTTCAATTAACAACTTTATTGTACCAAAAACTAATTTAGAACTAAGTTCATACCAAATCCAATACCGTGGACCGTTTCTATGGAAACACTTTTCAAAATTTATTACACAAAAAAAAATATTCAAAACATCTCTTTGGAACAATTCAGGAAAGAATCTAAGAGTCTCTTATTACACAATGACTTTGATTTAAAATATCTCTTTTAAAATGAATACATAAAAAATAAAAATTATCTAAAAAAATAGTTATTGACAATATTTCTCTTTAGTTGCAGTTTTATTTTTATTTAATTTTTTTGTTAAAAATTGTCAATACTTTTATGTTGTTGTTAATCTTTGATATATTGCGTTATATTTCAACACTAATATTTATATTATATTAATATTTATGTTGTAACTAACGTGTGTAAAATTCTTATTGTGTACTTAGCTAGTTTTCTTTTTTGTATATATAAACTGACGATTTTTTCAATGTAAATGGGGCGAGATGATAAGACAGTTTATGTCTTCTGCTTGCTCCAGCTCTCTTATTTATCAACACAATTTATCTCATTGTAAATTTTAATATACGGCAAATAATAATAATAAAAAAAATAAAAAAATATTTTCAGCCAAACCTTGGCAAACTCCTTCCCAGTCCGATTTCCTCCAGCAACAGTATAACTTGGTAAGCTGGTCAACTTGATCCATATCTTAGACTTGGAAAATCCTATTCGTAAAAACATTTTTCTAATGTTATTAATTATTTTAAACTATAATTTATACAAAACACTTATACAGCTCTAGGGTTTGGCAGTTTTTAAAACCGGTTTTTATAATCAATTTGACAGATTCAAAAACCGTTTTTAATTCTACAAAAATTGGTTAAGACAGGATTTACCTATAGACCTTCCAGGACGCGACCAAGGACCTCATGAGTTTGGTGGCTCCAAAATAGGTTTGAGAAATGTTTAAATTTGATACCGGTTTTAAATGAAAATTTTTTTTTCTATTTATGATTAAGATTTTGTCTATTTAAACAATCATCTCCGCACTATAATTTGCTTGGAGATTAATTCCGCACAAAGGAATTCTAGAATAAATTTATATAAAACTAAAAAGTTGTTGATAAAAGAGCAAATAACGAACGAAATAGATAAAAGAGCAAATAACGAACAGTTCTAAAACATATAAACTCCACCGTAGTTTTTCATTAAAATAATTTTGTAAAATATTTTTGAGGGCTCCGGAAATTGATGCGATCTAGGGCCCACGAGGAAGTATGCGGCTCTGGCTATAATATAATAAAATTGTTACGTAAACTTCAAAAAAAAATTATGTAATATCTTGAAATTTTAATTATTGATTAAAAAAAAAATCGGGAATAGATGATGCAATATGCAACCAATCTAATAAAATGTTAAGCTCCAACGGTTTATCAATGAGCAATCTACAAAACACTTGAAAGCAGTTCAAAAATTTTTTATCGAAAATAAGTCAGAAATAGTCGGATAAGAAGAAACGCCTGAACTTTCCTTCTTTTTAAAAGAACAAACAAAAGTTTTAAATTTCATGAAAGTAGAAAGGAGTAGTTTAAAATAAATTATATTAAAACTTGCAGCGATAAATGGATTTTTTATTAATAGCATTACGAATAGCTCATTCATTACCAAGATACAACTCTAAGTAACTCTAAGATCTCATTCATTTTAGGATGAGCTTAAAACTATTACAGAACTCAATAAAGCTTACACTTAGGCTAAGTCTTAGCAGAAAATTAGCTCCAATAGCTGGTTTATGTGACGCTCAGATAACATTAGAATTAGTATCTGAAAAATGAGACTAAAAATTTATAATTTGGATCTAAAAACTGATTTGATTGCGGCAACAAATGATGGTGCCGCTGCTATGACAAAAATATGGTAAACTACCAAGCAGTTACTGATATATTATATAAACGTAGAGAAATAGTTAAAGCTGAAGCTGAACTAAATGTTTCAAGTGAGGAATCAGAAGATAAAGATGAAGACAAATTTGATGATTATGGAGATTTTCTTGTTTGTAACCAGTTTCACAAGTCAGAAAATTTTTAAATTTTTTGGAATCTCCAGTAAGAAACACCATTCCTCAAAATTATACCAAACTTAAAAAAGGAAAAGAATTAAATTTAATTCTTAACTGCAAAACAAGGTGGAATAGTATAGAGGAATGGTAGATTTCTAGAATGTGTGGTTTTAGCGTTGAATGATATTGGTTCAGAACTTCATAAAGCTTTGGGACCAATTTGTCATGCAGTTGAAGGCTGAAAGTGACAAGATGCCAATTTATCAACAAACAAATGCGTATTTGAATTTTTGTTAAATAAATTGAAAAATTTAAACTCTAAAATAAGTTTGAAAATGTTAAAGAAGAATTGGAGAAAGAAGACAAGAAGAATTGGAGAAAGAAGACAAGTAGAATTAGCAACTCTTTCACTACATATGCAATATCCTCAAAACATTTACGATTCAAAAAAGAAATCTGTTCTACTCCTTTTAGCTTTATTCTACTCCTTTTGCTTTAAAAACTGAATTTATAAACTACTCATCCGAGTTTCCAAAAGAGATTATAGAAAAGATTTTAAAAAGTCTGCAGAAAACCTCACAAACCCAACACTGAATATTGAATTTTCATTATTTGAAGGAATGAATAAAAGAACCAAAAATTTAGATTTGTTATTTTATGCACTTAATCTATATTTTGTTAGTGAACGAGTATTTTCAATTGCAAGCAATATTGTGTTCAAAATTAGAAGAAGATCGTTCAGTGCACAAAATCTTTTGACTTTTTAACTTACTTTTTAACTTACTAACAACGAAGCTTTAACATCACTCTTTACTTTGAGAGTTACTAGAAAGACAAGAAAGAATTTGCAAAGGATTGATGTTTGAGGAAAAAAAAATTAATAAACTTTTATTCAACATTTTATTTCAATAGGCATAGAACGTTCGTTAAACGTCTTATGGACGTCTTACACTTGTGACATCTTTAAAACATCATACAGACGTCTTACAGGCGTCTGTGTCCGTAAGACGTCTAATGAGTCAAACGAGATTGTATTACAACAATTGGACAGAAGCTAAGGTTTGATAGCTATTTCGATAGCTAGAGTAGATTCAAACACGAAATATATGGAGAGAATTAACAGTAAGAAAAGGACATGCACAATAAAGAGTCGCAAATAAAGTAGCATAGCGGGTGTTAACTTTGAAATAGATTGTATATATAGTTTCCATTTGTGATCAGTAATGAAAGATCCGAAAGGACGTAAAGTGGAAGAGTGTCGTCGATCATTAAAATATTAACATTATTGCAACAATCATTAGCAGTAGGTTAGAGCGGGGCTGGTTAACGGTTGGAATTACTAAACTTTTAACTATTCAAACAATAATTTAATCTGCAAAAAAATGGTTAAAAAAGATAATGTTTTCTGATTAGTTTGAAAAGATATTAGCTGAAGTTTACCAAACTGCTCAGTTGAGCAGCTGTGTGTGGTAAGTTAAGCAATAAACAAATTTTGTATTACCGTGACCACTAAGAACTCTGTTATAAATTAAATCTCTATAAAATATTTAGGAAAAGAATATAAAAATTAATAATTTTGATGTATAAACACATTTTTTTCAAAAAAAAATTTAACAAAACAAAACGTTATGAACAATTAAAATATGAAATATTTACAGAAAAAAAAAATTACAAATATTTTATATATATAAATACAAATATAGTTTTGACCAGCGTGCAAATCACATTTTGTGTGAGATATTTGCTTGTAATCTTGACATTGGATCTAGTTTTTGTCAGATAGACTTTCAGAATAAGTTTCTCAACTTACAAGCAAGCATAATTGTGTGCTGCACTTGTCTTTAAATTTTCTTTTTTAGTTTTTTTTGTATGCTTGTTTCGTAACTTTTTTTAATATACTAGGTAACAGAGTCTTTTTATTACCATGATCTCTAAAAGATTGACAGGCAAATGATTTTTTTTGTTTTTTATTATCTTTTTCAAGTTTTTTAGTTTGCTGCTATTTCAATATATTTCTTTCTGGAGCATCTGTTAGAATAGCAGCTCTTCTTTTTCTTTCTATTTGTTTCAATTTTTGATTTTATAAGAAACATGAGAGAAGCAATCAATGATAATCAATGAGAAAACAATAAAAATGGAAGAATGGAACCAATTCATATATAAAAACTAATAAAAATCTTTTTTATCTATCTTTATTTTTATCTAATATTATTATTTTTATCTATCTATGATTATCATTATTTTAATCTACCTATGATTATTATTATTTTTATCTAATATTATTATTTTTATCTATCTATGATTATCATTACTTTAATCTACCTATGATTATTATTTTTTTTATCTATCTAATTATTATTTTTATTTATTATTATTTTTTATCTATCTGTTGTGTTTTTTATCTAATATTAATATTTTTATCCATCTATTATTACTATTTAACATTATTATTTTTATCTATTTATTATTATTATTTTTATCTAATATTATTATTTTTATCTTTCTATTATTATTATGTTTATCTATCTAATTATTATTTTTATCTAATACTATTACTTGGAGGCGCCAAATCTACATATTTTAGTGCAGAAAAACTTAGTGCCTCGTTGATACCGTTTTGGAGTACATATCTGAGTGCAAAACCACAATCGTCATAAATTGTTTTTACATTAAACTATTTAAATCATTGACTCTTTGCTGTATACTTGATATTTTTGCATCGTTTGCGTAGTCTATGTAACATTATGTATCCACTTTTTTTTATTTCGTGTTTCATCTATTGGTCGAACTTTTTCCAATGGTTGGACTTCAGTTAAAGCTTCTTTAATTTTTACATTGTTTCTTATAAATTTGTGGATATGTTTATCAGAGTCATTAATTAGTTGCAGAAATGTTTTCATTGCTGATTTTGTATCAATTTTAATTGAAATGTGTGTTTTTGTATAACATTCAACAAAGAATTTGACATTGTTGTTGAAGATATTGATGAACAGTGTGCAGTCAATGATATAATTAATGCTCAAATTTTTCTGTTATTTTCAATTTTGATAGGTCAATGTTCGATTTATTGAAAGAAAATAACTTTGTTTTTTCGAACGCACTGACTGCGTGTGTTCTGGTGCACAGTTCATAAATACAGGTTTTAGGTATAAAATGATATGACCCCAGAAGTTTCAATGGATTTAGGTCTCTAATATCATACATTATGAGGATCTGACTTTTAAAAAATCCAATGTGTGGCCCTTTTTGAGAAACTTCAGTTTGAAAATTTGCAAAAATTTCATAATATTTTTATAAGATTTTAATAGTTTAACTTCTTTAATTAATATTTAAATCAACAATATGGTTGATGATACAATGTTTATTATTATTATTTGTCAAATATAACAAGACAACAACATTTTAGTTAAAAACCCAAAAAATTAGATCTGATTCCCGTTCTATATCAATATTTGTAGCTATATTGCATAACTAGTCATATATATATATATATATATATATATATATATATATATATATATATATATATATATATATACATATATATATATATATATATATATATATATATACATATATATATATATATACTTATATATATATAGATATATATGTATACATATATATATATATATACTTATATATATAGATATATATGTATATATATATATATATATATATATATATATATATATATATATATATATATATATATATATATATATATATATATATATATATATATATATAAATGTATATATGTTAACATAATGATTCTGATATTGCAGTCGTAGTATTTTTTTATGTATTCTCGTTTTTATTATTTACATATATCTATATTTTAATGGATTACAATAAAATAGTATTTTTTATAAACACTTATTCAAGTTTTTACTGTCATGCTCATTTTCGAAACTTAGATATGTAGCAAGATATATACTTATATGTCTTAAATAGATAATCTGCAAAAATAAAAAAACAAAATCTACAAAACTAGTTTAAAGAACCAAAAGGTTATGCCACGCCTACTCTTTAAAAAGAATAAGTATAAGAGAAGTCACGAGGACAATCAGAGAATGGTTCGTGCTTGCTGCCACGTGAAAGATTTAAATTGTATACCGATAAACCTGACACTGAAGAAATTGATCAAAGAACATATCAATCCCAACTATTCAAGACATGTGTTTGAGTATCCAACAGGTAAAACTTACATTAAAACTTTAAATATAATAGGTTAAGTATTGTAATCAATTTAATATTGTGCTTTGACAGTTTTTTTGACAATTTTATATGTATTGAACGAAACATTATTTTAAAAGAAAACTTGTCTTACAGCTCCCTCACAACAATGTTCTTTGTTAAAAACAGATGTTATTTTTGAATTCATAACTTTATTTTTATTATAAGGAATTTGTTCATCATGCAAATCATACATGTACAAGCTGGCTTCCAATAATCCTATTCCAATAAATGTTACTGAAAACTGGACGCAAGCGGGTCTAATGCTTTTCAAGTCTGGAAGAGACTGTGTCATACAGTGTACAGTCTGTTCTATGGATCATAGGGTGCTAGAGAAAACTAAAGCTAGAATTGAAAAGTCAAAGTCAGAAAAACCTCTTATTTTATGCCCTAACTGCTTTTGTAACTTTGGTAAAGGTTTACCCCACAAAAGTTCTCCTGGGCAGGAGTAGGTAAATATTTCAAGCCACCTAAGTAGCAGATCATCAAAGGTACAACAGCAAGTTACTTCAACTCTGCTTAAAAATATCTATACATCTTCACTGACAAACCTTGGAGAAGAGATCATTATTTCAACAGGTTAGGTTTCCTATCTAATATACCATAAATAATATATGAAATAACAATTTTCATACTTTCAGCATCAGCTCTTTTTCAAATATGTAAGAGCAGTTATTAAATTTTATTACAGGAGGACCATTATTTCCTGTAAAAAAAAAGAGAAAGTAAAATTTGAAAAGATTTAGCCTCTAATAAACAAACTAAGACTTAGTCAGTATATGAATAAGCAGATGTTGCAGGGGCTTCGAAAATGCGGTATTAAATTTGAATCATTCATCGAGGCAAAACTAGACGAGAGGAGCAAGATCCTTTCAGATTTTTATGCTGTTAAGACAATTCAATCTGAAGAGAAGATAAACGATAGACTTACAAAGGTAGTTTCAAGAGACCTTGCTTATATTAAAGACCTTACAGAGTTTCTCAGCTTTGTCATGGATTTCAGAGCGCAAAACTACTACTGCACCTTTGTCAGAGTTGGAATTAATTCAGGTAACCAAACTTAAAAGTTAGGGATATGGAATAAAGTTTAGCATTTTTTTAATATAGTATTTAGTAAAATGTTCACTCAATTTCATGTTCAATTTAGGCGGAGATTCATTGAAAGTAATCTGTAACATATTCAAGCCTGAAAAAGTGAGAGAGGACGACATGGGGGACAGAGGAACATACTCTGGGATCAATGGTTCTGTCGCTCTTGCATATGCAGATAACTTACAAGAGACCCATGATAACTTATTGCAGATTGTCGAGAGCATAAATCTGCATGAATGCAAATATTCTCTGGCATCAGATATGAAACTCATCTGTATATTGTTGGGAATTTCGGTAATATATATATTAGAATCCAAATTTATATATTTTTTACATTACTTGAACACATGTGTGTTCAAGTAGTGTAAAAAGTAGTTCATGCAAGTATATGCAAGTAGTGCTCGTAAAAAGTAGTACATGCATGTATATGCAAGTAGTGCTTGTAAAAAGTAGTTCATGCATGTATATGCAAGTAGTGCTTGTAAAAAGTAGTTCATGCATGTATATGCAAGTAGTGCTTGTAAAAAGTAGTACATGCATGTATATGCAAGTAGTGCTTGTAAAAAGTAGTTCATGCATGTATATGCAAGTAGTGCTTGTAAAAAGTAGTACATGCATGTATATGCAAGTAGTGCTTGTAAAAAGTAGTTCATGCATGTATATGCAAGTAGTGCTTGTAAAAAGTAGTTCATGCATGTATATGCAAGTAGTGCTTGTAAAAAGTAGTACATGCATGTATATGCAAGTAGTGCTTGTAAAAAGTAGTTCATGCATGTATATGCAAGTAGTGCTTGTAAAAAGTAGTACATGCATGTATATGCAAGTAGTGCTTGTAAAAAGTAGTTCATGCATGTATATGCAAGTAGTGCTTGTAAAAAGTAGTACATGCATGTATATGCAAGTAGTGCTTGTAAAAAGTAGTTCATGCATGTATATGCAAGTAGTGCTTGTAAAAAGTAGTTCATGCATGTATATGCAAGTAGTGTTTGTAAAAAGTAGTTCATGCATGTATATGCAAGTAGTGCTTGTAAAAAGTAGTACATGCAAGTATATGCAAGTAGTGTTTGTAAAAAGTAGTTCATGCATGTATATGCAAGTAGTGCTTGTAAAAAGTAGTTCATGCATGTATATGCAAGTAGTGCTTGTAAAAAGTAGTTCATGCATGTATATGCAAGTAGTGCTTGTAAAAAGTAGTATATGCAAGTATATGTGTGTACTACTTGATAAAATGTAAATCATAAACCTTATATAAATTATTCTAGGCACAGGAAAACATTTCTGTGCCTGGTGTGAAGGTACATCAAGTATTGTTGCTGGAGATCTTAGAACTTTGAAATCTTTAGATGATTGGTATATACTATATTGCGAGGCTGGATCGCCACACAAAAGGATGCAGGACTTCAAGGTAATGTTAATAATATACATTAAAGATAATGCTTTGCCTTAAAAAGTTCTGTATTTTATCAGACTTTAATAAATATTATTTTTACATAAAATATTGTGAAGCCATGCTTGATCAAGGAGACATCCAGGGACAAGATAAATCCAAGTTGGTGTTAGATGTTATACCTTTGCCAGAACTTCACATACTGATGGGCCTTGTAAATCAAATGTCATCATTCCTAACCAAATTGTGGCCCGAGTTTGAGATGTAGGTTTCAAGCTTGGGATGTTAAAGAAAAAGATATCATGGTGGAACTTATGAAGGAAATACTTCAAAACGGATCCTAGAACAGTGCGATGAGCTAGAAAATATTTTGCCTGTAGAGCTACTACCTCTATTAAAACCCCTGCGAAAGTTCCGCGGGTAGTTCACGGAACATTTGGAAATAGTTTGGATCCCAATTACGAAGAAGACATTCACGTATTTACGCAATCTTACGTGGTTACCCAAGAATACTGTAAGGAGGTAGAATATAAAATATACTTTTTTGCTTTTAATAATATTGTCTGCGCCAGTACATGGGTATTTCACTATAATTTATGTTATACTATAGTTTATACTTTTTTGATAAAGATATCATTACAATAAACAGCATTATTTAAAAAAATTGATTGATGTTTTATTATAGTATCTTCAAAAAGATTTAACTGTTACTCGGAAAGTACATGTTACTACAGCACACTTAGAAGAATTTATCTCCAGATCCGGGCATTCTCTTGGAAGATATGCAGAGCAGGCTTCTGAATCAGCTCATGCTAAAATGAAGCCTGTTATCAACAGATTCGATGTTTCCCAAATGAACATTAACATCTGACAAGAAGCAAGAGAATTGCAGAGGTGTTTAGTAGTAATAACCTGAAATCAAAGAACCTGGTCAAAGTTTTAATATATTATTAAAGGATATATTTTCATTGCTTTTTTAACTAAAGTTTTTTAGTCTTGTTATATTTAACAAAAAATAATAATAAACATTGTATCATCAACCTAATTGTTGATTTAAATACTAATTAAAGAAGTTAAACCATTAAAAATCTTATAAAAATATAATGACATTTTTGCAAATTTTCAAACTGAATTTTCTCAAAAAGGGCCACACATTGGATTTTTTTAAAGTCAGATCCTCATAATGTATGATATTAGAAACCTAAGTTCATTAAAACTTCTGGGGTCATATCATTTTATACCTAAAACCTATATTTGTGAACTGTGGGTGAAGCACTAGTTACTTCCAAACTTTCAATAAACTTTAAAAATTAGCTTTGCCAACATTTTTGCATTTTGATGATTCGTAATATGATTTTAATACGTCTTTCCAGTTAAGTTAAATGTGCAAATATATTCCAAAGTCCAGTGGCTGCAAACAAAGTCCAGTGGCTGCAAACAAAGTTCAGTGGCTGCAAAATATGAATGTTGGCAGACGTTGTTTTTTTACATATTTCAATAACTTTTAATGACTCATGCGTGCTGTGACTGTTGAATATAAGAATGTGTTCTACGTAAATTGTTTTAACTGCTGGTTTGAATAGCCGCTTTAACCACTCAAAAAATTGCGATTTCTCCATCCATTCTGAATCTGATCTTGTATACACTGTGCCGGGTTGACCATTTTTGCACCATGATTGATATAAGTATCTTTTCGATTTCTAAATGACGAAAAGAAGTAAGTGTTTTTCAATTAAATTGTGCGATAAATATTTACAAGTGCGAGATGACGAAAATACATAAACTTGCCCTATATTTTAATGACTACGTAATAATTAAGTAAAACTATTTTAAAATATAGCAAATACTAAAAAGTTTTCAGTTGTATTAACATTAAAAAAAAATTGAATTCAAGCAATTTTAAGATCTTTTTCAATAATTAATTAAAAAGAATACCTATATATTATGGTTCTTAAAATGTTTACTTAAGTCGAAGTCGTTTCTTTGTATTTGATAGTGATGTTTGATTTTATTTTTTCAAATATGCTCTACTTAAATTCGATACTTAAATTCGGATATAAAGAAAACAATATAATTTTTTTTTTTTTTAAATTTTGAGAGAAAAATAGCAATTTTTTTTTTTACTTTTTTGACCCGAAATCGAAAAAGTGGCCGTGCATCTCATTCAATTGTCATCCAACAACAATTTATTATGCAATGTATTATCATTCTAAATACCTATATTTCATTCCCTAGATGTTTTGTCATGCGATGCGTAGTTTTTGAGGCATTTTAACTATCTAGCTTGCCCCTATGCTCGACTAACCCCATCCGATCTTAAACAACTGAGTTTTGTTTAAGTTAAAATTCACCAAATACTGCAAACCTTAAACTGTCACAAAAGAGTAACTACAATCAAGATTGACTGTTCCATGTGGTCAGAGAGTTTATTATAAGGACTGGAGGTTATGGTTATATCATCATCAAATAGAGTCATTTAGAGATTTTAGAATTTTAATATTTTAACCAATATGGGAAATTTAAAGTAAAAGCATAAAAAATGTAACAATTAAAAAAAACACAAAAGAATGTCAACCAAATAACAAAAATCAAAAATTATTTATAATATGCAAAGAATTAAATTATTGAATAAAAGTGTTTAGAAAACTTCGGAAAAAAAATTCTAATCACCATTTAATGGGTTGGTTAAAAATTTTTCTAAAAGCGTTTAAAGCAATCTGAGATTAACTACATTCTTATAAGGAAGCAAACTTAAATGGGTTTATGGTAGTATAAATTGAACAAAAACTGTGTTTGATAGTACAAAAACTGAACTTTAGTCAACTAGGTCAGTCATCGGACACCTTAATGAACTTCTTGGTTTGCACCACATTTAGCTAACTTAACCATGTTACCATCGGAGATGAGAAATGGATACTTGACGTAAACCACACCACGGAGCGCCAGTGGCAAGAGTCGCTATAAAATTAATTCTAAATTAGTTCTAAATTAATTCTCCCCAAAATTAGTTCTAAACGTCAACTAATACCCCAAATAGATGTTGCATTTGGTTTGGTTGGACCTATGCAGCATAACAGTGAGCTTCTGTGTTTGATTAAACTTTCCTTTTTCTTTAGAAAGACTAAAACTGTTGTTTTATGCTATTTCTGAAAATATAGAATAGTTTGATATTGTCAGCATAAGACAACAATCAAGATTTTGGATTATTGTTTAATTTTTTTATTTATTTGAACTTCATATTATATTTCGCTATACAATCCTCTTATATCCGACGATATAGTTTGCTTGGCAAAAGAAAATCCAAAGTAGCGTCCGTTATAGACCAATATTATTGCATACCAAATCGCTACTCAAGCGCTGAGTTGGCGGTGACTGAATTTGAACTCACATCGCACAACAGTCCTTGTTTTACCAATTCATTTGACGCTCTAATCAACTGAGCTATCTAGTCACGATTATAGAGGGTAAATAGTTAAGATATAATAAGAATAACGTTGGATAGAAAAATGCTACCATGTGAATTTCTGCTAATAATGCTAGATGATTTTGACAATGAATTTTTGACCAAAATTCATTGATATCTTTTCGTAAGAAATGCTGAGATTCAATTAAGGAAGTTGTTTTTATATCATACATTGCAAGTTTTCTCATGAATTTTGGATGAGGTAAAGAATCAAATGCTTTTAAAAAATCAATGTATACCACGTCGGTAATTAAATGGTTGTCTAGAGCTTCACTCTAATTATTAGTTGAATCAAGAAGACTTATGCAGGTAAATCTTTCATTATTGTGCAGGTAATTCTATAAATCTTTCGGATAAAAAACTGTTTTGATAAGGTTATTATACTATTATACTATTGATATTCCGTAACAAGACAGTTGGTACATTTGGTACATTTAAAAAAGATGGGTCTATAATTATTAGCAAGCTAACAGCAAGTACTATAGTATTTGAGTCAGGTACTTTAGTATCTTCTTTCAGCTTTTTTTGTTTTCGTATTTATGTTTTTCAGTCATGAGTAAACTTTACCCAGGGAATTATTTTATACGGGTACAAATCAATAGTGCATTTCAATGCAAAAAATGTTCAAAAACAATTCAAACTTCTGGAGGTAGTACGAGTGATATGCATACACACCTTCGAATGCTGCAAAAAATTTACTTTAAAAAAAAAAGAAATAAAAAAAACACAGATGAACCAAGTAAAATTACAATTACAAGAATGAACATAAAAACGAAATTAAATAACTCATCAACAATTTTATCTATAAATTTTAATAATTAATGGACAATTTCAAAGTGCTTTATAAGATCAGTCGATGATTTGCTTTGAGGCAGATATTGCGCGGTTAACGGCTAAAAATGGTTTACCATTTCTTTAGTATTACACATTTTATGATTTAAGAATACTATCTTAAGAAATAGTATTCTTAAATCAGGTCTCCAAATTAGATTTAATAAGGTCTCCAAATAAGATTTAAAAAGCTGTGAATGAATACGCAGAAAAAATACGTTCAACTTGAAATGGTAATAATAATGTTGAACAGTAGAGCCTAAAAATATTGAACAGTAGAGCTTACAGTAATGTTGAACAGTAGAGCCTACAAATATGGAAATTTAATAAAAACTAGTAAAACTTCCATAGCTAAAACAATCATTGAGTTAATTAATTCTAACAACCATTTATCGTTATCACTCACAAAAACCATTATTATTCACAACATTTTCATATTTTCAAGACGAAAATGGTGTGAGTGATAATGATGATCGAACGATATAGATGGAAACAATAAAGATGAAGAAGAACTGTTGATGTAAAAGATGTAGAAAAGAAATCGATGTATTTTTATCTACTTCGTCACCACTTCAAAACATAAAATGATTTGTTCAATATATCATTGAAAATAGCTTCAATTAGAAATTGAAAAACTCGTATTCTGGAAAAAGGTAGTAAAAAAAAAAGACAAATATATTGGAAATATTTTAAGGAAGTATTTTAAGGAAGTATTTTAAGGAAGTATTTTAAGGAACTTATTTGCAAATCGAAAATATTCGTGACAAATATTTTAAATTTTTGTACATTCATGACTGTTTGCCCAATAAGTGACAAATCAAAGTATTTTAAAAATGATAACACTTAAAGATGACACTTAAACACTAATTAATATTACGTATTTCAGTATAAATTTTGGAAATGTGCAGGATTACCGGAAATCCGGTAAAAAATTTTTGACCGAGTTGTAACTCGATTAAGATAATGAAATAAACCGGTAATTTTGGTATTCCTAACTGCGTTCTCAGAAGTGTGTGAGATTTGGCATTTATTATATCAATTTTAATACTAGCAAATTTATACGTTAGATGCTTTATGGGGTCATCCATAAATGATGTCAATGTTTTCTCAGTTTTCGACTCCCCCTCACCCCTTTGTCAAACTGTCAATTTTTGGCCAACCCCTCGTTATTTATGATGTCAGTTTTTGTGTACTCCCCCCCCTAAAAAACAATAAAAATGCTTAAAAACCATTGATTTTTTTTCTGACTAAATTATACATTTATATAATAGTAGATCTCATCAAATTATATTATATAATAGTCGATATCATTAAATAATCAACTAAGCAAATAGTATTATATATCTTTAATATAATCTTCCCATGGATTGTTGAAGTGATCATCGATTGAAACAATAGGTAGTGAATGCTCTTCGCGCTCTAAAAGGATATCATATTCTTGAGGAACAATCAAATTCGTTGCGTCAACTTCATTTTCATCTAACCATTCAGCAGTTTCCGAACTCTTCTGCAAGGCGATGACTGCCACAAATTCTGTCTGACGCTCGGCAGCGATACGAACAGGTTGGACCCTTTTGATTAGAGGGAGTGTTATAGCAGAAGAATGGATAGAAGCGTGCTTTTTCAACATAGCTTGAGAAGGAAAAGTAGATATTGCACTTTTTACAGATTCTATCAGCTAGGCAAGACTGATAGAATCTGTAAAAATCGTAATTCCAGCGTATACAGATAGTATAAGCTTGTATTTAGCAGCCACGACCCAGTCGTGGTCTGGGAGAATTATCCGGTACTCCAAATGCATCAACAACGGCGCCTGTTTTTGGCTGCTGTGATTTCAATTGGCACTCTAGCCTTGTCGTCTTGGCTAGTGAAACACACTTCATCTGGCCCTAAAATAGAACAAACTTCTTCCACATATTTTATAGTTGAACTGCAAAAGAGTCTGTCAACATGTTTTAAATGAGATTCATTCTGAGGACTGATCAATCTAACAGGGACTGCTTTGACGTGTCTTTTGCCTTAAAGATGTTCCGTAACTTCTCGGAAGTAGACGAGTATAGAGGGCGCTTTTGCTGATTGCAAACCCAATTTTGTTCATCTCGGATTTCAATTCGTCGAGAGTTTTAATGCTCTAAATAATAAAGAAATATATTCGGATATAATTAACTTTTTTACAGAATACGGGGTTTGTTTCGTAAATTATATTCAAATCAAATCTTGAAATTAGTTGTTAACATTTCAAGAATATATACAATAGTGCAAGTAATTAAGAGTAAAATTCTAACAAACACAATATTAACAAAGATAGCTAAGCTATCATTACCCGAAGAACCTCTGACCGACGTCTTTCATCAGCGGACGAACCATGGAGAGCAATATCCATAATCGCCTTCAAAAGAAGAGATTGATCTACTTCTAATGACGGTCGACCAGATTTCTTTCTGATTTTTAGTTTTACTTTGACTTCTGGATGCTCCAAGCAGATTTCCTCCATTCTAGCTCTTTTCAGTTCTTTACTTTTCTTCTGTTAAGCTTGATCATACTTTTTTTTGGCCAGTTCTTTACATAGATGAGCTAGTTTCTTCTTTTTCTTTTTCAAATCATCCTCTTCAGCTTCAGCAATGAATCCACTTCTCTTTCTAGTCTTCAGTCCAGCAACTTCACAATTTAAAGCTGCAATCTCAAAATTGAGTCGATCTTGAGCCACTGTTCTTGCATTTTTTTGATTTTTCGTGGTCAACAAACTCAAAGTTAATGCACTTTGTTGATCATCAATAACAGATCACTCATTGGTGGGCTCAACAAACTGTGAGGAATTCTTGTCAAATTCAAGTGGAGTGTACGTGGGGGGCAGACTGTTTTGGAGTATTGGCCCAAAATGATAATTGCTTGGTCTTGAACTTCATTGCCTTTTCATTAAATAAATTGATTAAATACATTGCTCTTGATTCAAGATCCTTATGCACCAGTTTCTCTTCTTTTAATGAATTCCATATATTATGGACTTCTTTCTGGATATTAGCCTTTTTTTATCGGGATGAGCATTTCCGTACGAGACCATCAATAAGTTAAGTAAAACGGTTTTATTCATATTTTGATATTGATTTATTAGTATTGTTTACATCGCAATCAGAATAACGATTTTGCTCATCGTTAGCGCAAGCTTTTTAAAGGAGTTTCTTCAACCCGCTAGGGAGAAATTAGCATTTCGAATTTTCAATAGACTTTATGAGTTTGCATTGCATCACGTTTTACAATCAACTAGAGAGCAATAAGAGTTTCATATTTGAAATAACGACAATTTAATTTCAAAAAATGACAAACTTATGAATTTACTTTGAACCACATTTTATAATCCGCTAAGGAGCAAATAACGATTGTGAATTTTATATACAGAGGTAATATTTTTAACATAATTTGATTCGCAGTCAAATGGTAATATATTAATAAAACGATAGAAATTTTTATTTTACGTAAGTAGTTGTTATTTATTTAATGTCTCTGGGAAACTTATTATATTAACTTATAATATTAAATTATAAATAATTTAATAAAATATAATATCAAATTCCCCGCATTTAATATTAATTTCCCTACAAACAAAACATCATTTCTATACCATTTGGTAGATGTAAATACCGTTAAGATCTGCTCATTAAAACTAAAAAAATAATTTTAATTGACATCATTTGGGCCTCAACACCCACTTCCCATTGTCAATTAGTGTCAAACTTTCCAGCACTCCCTCCTCCCCTATATTTACTGACATCATTTATGGATGACCCCTATAGTCTGTTGCTAAAAAATTTAAAACCACGCAAGCTTATGACGTACTTGTATACACTCGCAACTGACGTAATTAAACAAAAAATCATAAAATAATTATAGAGGTATAATCTCTTTGACAAAAGAACCTTGTAAACGCTTAAACTTAAAAAAATTTAATGAATTATGGTCTGACCGCTGGGTGACCATTAGTTTTAATTAACTTGAGAAATACTCAAAACATTAATTTATAAAGAAGTTACGCAATGAAGATCAACTTCATTAGGAGATATATATATATTATGTTTTGAGTGCATGAATTATATAAGTTGTTTGTCTGTTTTGTTTTTCAATTTATGCATAAACTTATAACCTTTTACTTTTTGCGGAAGTGCAGTCAACTAACCATCGCTATGCATCCACCGTCGTAGCCTGCGTTATTAGGTAAAGCTCTGAGAAAACCTCTGAAGCATCGGAAAAATCCAAATATATATTTATATATTCGTATATATCTTTTTATTATCCAGTGGTTAATAAATTCTGTTGTTTTTTGGCATCAGCTTGTTTTTGCACGTGTTCTTTATTTTCTTTCCATAACCTTAATTCTTTTTCATTTTCCGCCACAAAAATTTCAAAAGGGCTTCCTGTAATGTGCTCGTCAGACCAAAAAACATTTGCCGTGTAAATTCCTCGCTCAGTTGGGTTATAACGGACTGTAACAAGACGATCATGGTCACTTTCGCGAAACATTTCAACTTTAAAAGCACCTTTTGGTCCGTGAATTCTAATTTTAAGTGTTCCGGGACCTGCTCCTTTTGAATCAACTTTAAAATTACCTTGAAAATTAGCTAAAAAAATAGACTTCATCTCTTAGTTTATGTAGTAAATTTTATATAAATCCTTCATAAACTATACAATATTTCTCACCTAATATTCCAGACTCTAAGCCAGGTCCTCGAGCTTTAACTTTTTTGGCGTCAGTAGCCTGCATAATTCTTACAAGAAACGGCGATCCTGTAATAGGACGATTGTCCCATTCTACTTCAACTGTATGCAATCCAGGCTCTGTTGCATTCAAGTCAACAGTGTATGTTCCGTCCTGTGTTAAAATTAAATTAATGATTAAAATGTAAAAATTTCCAACATAGTGCATAACATTGTGCACAACATAGTGCATAACATAGTGCATAACATAAGGCATAACATAGTGAAACAACTTTTAAAAAACAAAACTTTTACTTTATTATCAGATATAAGAACATAAGTCATTTTTCCAGATGGTGCTCGACATTTGCAACTTAGTTTTCCATGTCCCGCTCTTCTCCCGTCAAGTGTAAAAAGAACAGGTTGCCCAGCTGTACCTTCTCTAATACCATTGCCTTTAAGAACTTAACAACAAATAATATATATATATATATATATATATATATATATATATATATATATATATATATATATATATATATATATATATATATATATATGTATGTATGTATGTATGTATGTATGTATGTATGTATGTATGTATGTATGTATGTATGTATGTATGTATGTATGTATGTATGTATGTATGTATGTATGTATGTATGTATGTATGTATGTATGTATGTATGTATGTATGTATGTATGTATGTATGTATGTATGTATGTATGTATGAATGTATTTATGTAATACTTATAATTATTTAATATAAATTGTTTACTTGTTATTTTTAGTTTTCAAAATTTCTATTAATACTACATACGTTTTATATTTACTGTGTAGTTACTTCATATACAATGTTTTACGAGCATAATAGGCTTGTTCTTTGTATATAAAGTTTTACAAGTATATGAAGTTTGTTCTTTGTATATAAAGTTTTACAAGCATATAGTTTGACATACTATTTTGGTACACAAAAATTATAAAAATTGGATACAGCAAGTTTTTTGAACATCTCACCTATATCCTCTTTATAGTCGTAAGCATTTCTACTTGCCATTTTAAAACAGTCAAATTTTTTTTTATTATTATTATTTTTAGTTGATATTAAAAAAAAAAATCCAAGGAGGTAATTAATTTTTGTAAACTCGACTTTATGCTAAAGATTAGTTTAAAAACTTGCATTATAATTCCCCCCTAAAAAGATAATATAGAATATCAAATTGGATTAAATTAGAAAAAATAAATTCGTTTAAAACTTGATCTCTTTAATAAAAAAAACAATCAAACTGATTTCAAAAGAATGATGTTGTCATAGCAACTCAAAACAAATATGTTATTATTTTTAAAACAATTTCTTTCATTAAAAAAACAGATGATTTCAACTCGTTTATATTATTTATTGCTTTTTATATGCCGAAAAAAAAATTGTCGAGTAAAACTATTTTAAAACTAAAATTGGCGAATTAGTATTATTAAAAATATAAAAAAATATTTCACAAATTTTTAAAAAAATACAATATTAGACTCAAGAAAAAGCCAAAACAAGTTTTATCTATATAGATTATAAGATTTAAATAATAAAAAGATGCAGAAGAACTGTTGATGTAAAAGAAGATGTAGAAAAGAAATCGATGTATTTTTTTTTTACTTCGTCACCACTTCAAAACATAAAATGCTGTGTTCAATATATCATTGAAAAGAGCTTCAATTAGAAATTGAAAAACTCATATTCTGGAAAAAGGAAGTAATAAAAAAAAGACAAATATATTGGAAATATTTTAAGGAAGACATAACTTATTTGCAAATTGAAAATATTCATGACAAATATTTTAAAACTTTGTACATTCATGACTGTTTCCCAATAAGTGACGAATCAGAATATTTTCAAAATGATAATACTTAAATATGACACCTAAACCACAAATAATACATCAAAATTTAATTCATTTAATATTTTTATAAAACGAGTGTTATTTAATTATATAGATAATAAGATAATATTGTAACATCAACACGGTTTTTGGCAAGTGTTGCAAGTTCACATGGGTTTTGGCAAGTGAAAATAATTCAACGATAATTCAGAATTTCAATATACTTAAGGGAATGCGCCAGCGTTTTTTGTTTTTAAAATTTCAGATATTTGTGCAGAATTTAAACTTATGTTTATGATTATATCAAATAAAGATGCTTTGAAAAATTGGAGTCTGAGAACAAAAAAAACTTTAAAACCTGACTCCCGCATCCCAACCCCGAATGTAAGATCAATAAATTACTGAATTCTATACTATATTACTATTTAAACTAAAATTTATATTCATTAACAGATTATAAATTTGATCTAAGATTTTATTGTTATGACAATGGTAAAATTATGACTATGGGTCGTCTATAAATTAAGTCACGCTTACGGAGGGGGGGAGGGAGGTGTAGGCGATTTTATGACGATTTGTTACCAGGGGGAGGGAGTCTCAATTTTGTGACGCAACATTTTTTTTTTATAGAGAAGACTTTCTTTTAAAAGAGTATCTGACCAAACCAAAACCCTCAGTTGATGTATCTGCATGTTGATTGTAAAATCAACTATGTTTTAATCTTACTTAGTCGATGAGCACACTCCGTTAACGGAATATTTACAGCCTGTTAACAGACTGTTACGGCTATATGTGCAGTGCAATGGCTGTATGTGCAGTGCAAATTTATTTGGCTCAAGTATTGCTCATAGTGCAAATTTATATGGCTCAAGTGCAGAACTTTATTTAGTTGGTGCACAAAAGTGTGCACTAACTAAAAAAAAAAATAATTTTGACACCGAGAAGTGAACCTGAAACCCTTTTTTTATTATCCGCAAGCAGAATCCATTCGACCACGCTTACGTCGCTAGATAGAAGAAAATTGTATTGATAAAATATTATTTTTGCATGTATAATATATTATTATTTTATATATACATATATATATATATATATATATATATATATATATATATATATATATATATATATATATATATATATATATATATATATATATATATATATATATATATATATATATATATATATATATATATATATATATATATATATATATATATATATATATAATATTTTGCATGTATTATATATCGGAATAGATTTTTAAAATTGGTATCATGTTTAGGATAGCGATGTTAATTTATGCAATTTTACACGGAACTATTGGGGTGAAAAAAAACATTAAACAGACTGAAAAATACTAATTAATTAACTCAAAGAAGCTCAGAGAATTATAAATATGAAACATTATCATATTTAAAATCGTTTTGTAAAATTTTGCACCTCTTAACCGCACCCCCCCTCCTCCCGCCATAAAAAAACTTCAAGAAATATTTTAGAGGACGAGGGAAGGGGGAACAAAATTTTTGCGTAATATTGAGGGGGGGGGGGGAATAAAGTGTTACGGATGCGTTACGAGGATGGAGGGGGAGGTTGTCAAAAAATGTCAAAAACTGCGTGGCGTAATGTATGGATAACCCCTATGCAAGGTTTACAACTCATTTTAAGGAGTTAAATAAATTGAATACATGTATAAATGTCCTAATTATCGTAAATAATAATAATACATAAAATAATTGCTGAATAATATTCTTTAATGTAATAAATAGAATTTCTTACTGAACTTTTCTTCCTCTTCTTTTTTCCTTGCTACTACATTAAACGGACTACCTGGAATGTGTTGATCGTCCCAGTAAAGATTTAAAACATATTTTCCAGAAGAAGGTGGTGTATAAGTGACCTCGTAGGTTCCATTATTGTTATCTCGTATACCTACTACAATATTAGTGTTATTTTCTCCTTGAAAGGTCGCACTTAAATGACCAGGTCCAGCATATTTCGGGTTGACAGTTAAACGACTAGGTTCATCTACTATTGCTATATATATAAAAATTTAAAAAAATGTAATTATATAATAAAAATTATTTTTATCACTTTAATATAATAACAAAGTAAATTTAAATTTAAATATTTCAATCCCAAAATATTTGAACTTAAATTTACTTTGTTAACCCAATTTACAAATGTGGTAAGCTTTTATTTAAAATCCTACACAATTTTTTTTTATTATATTAACTTACTTTTGAAGTAACTAAATATGGTAACTAATTATGGCTTAAAGTTCCCTTACAATTTTTCAAAATTTTTAAAATGTCTTGAAATGTTCAAGTAATGATTTATGAATTAATCATAATCACTAGTTACTACATGATTCTCAGCAGTTTCTAAGTGATAATTATCAGTAGTTACTAGTGTTGATTATTAGTAACATATAAGTGGTTAATAAGTAATGACTATCACTAGTTACGAAGTAGTGACTGACAGTTAGGAAGTAGTGATTGACAGTTACCAAAATGAAGAAAATAAAAATCAATTATTGAATTAAAACTACTGAATTGTATTTTTTTTTTTAAACATTCTCAAGTTTTGACACAACAATCAAGGAGTAGTTTTTTTAAAGAAGAATTCACAGAGAACTAAAAATTTATTGATATTTTCAACAAAAAATTATCAATAAAAAGAATTTACCTTCCAGGAAGCTAGTGCTTATAGTAACTTTACTAGGATCCACCTTGGAATTTTGATTTTCTTCTTTTTCATTTAATAAATGCTCTGGTACAATAGGATAAACTTTAAAAGTATATGGAGAGCCTGTAATTAACCTCTGACAATAAAAAACTTTGACTTCATAACTTCCTGGTATTACTGGTACAAACCTGATTTCCCTTCTGTTATAAGTTAGTTCCTTAATTGAAGAGGGAATTTCTCCAACTGGACCTATGACAGAACAACTAAGTTCTCCAAACCCAGCACCAACTCCCAATTCAATTTCCAGAGAGTGAGGTTGGTTAAGCAATAAAACATTAGAATCAGTCCCTTTAACAACAACAACTTTTTTTGGATTACAAACATTGACTTTATGTGGATTTCCATGTATGGAAACATTATTATAATAAATACAAACATTATGTTCGCCAACTTCATTTGCACGAAAACTGCAAGCATATGTATTAATATCTTTCATAGAAATGTTCAGTGGTATTTGAAAGCCTTCTTTTTCTATGTATCCAGTCAAATTACCAGGACCAGCTCCAAAGGTTGTAATATTAAAAAATGTTTCTTCATGAATATTAGTATACTTCAAAGGTTCTCCACAAGTTTTCACTTTTGTACAATCGCTTACCTTGTTTTGTAAAATTTAAAGAAAAGTTAAATATAAATCAAAATAATTTTTAAAAGAGAAAAAATTAAACCATAAAACGATTGTAAAAAAAATAGAAACTCATATATATAATAGAAACAAATTGTTGAAAAAATTTCTACTCATAAAATTTTTGTAAAAACTGTGTTTTTACATAAAAACTGTGTTCTATCATTCTTATGTAAAATTTGTATTAAAATTAACAAATAAACTTAATAACAAAAAAATTTTCAAATTCTTGTTTTATGCTAAAAAGTCAAAATTCTAAAATAAAAGAATACCAATAATAGCATCATTCAATGATAAATTATAAGCCAGTAAAAATTTTGTGCCAACCTAATGCAGATGAAAAAAAAGTTTAAAGTCAACCTTTAATGCCAAACTATTTTTTTGAAATGGCTGAGATAATTTAATAATATTTTTTTGAAATGGCTGAGATAATTTAATAATATTTTTTTGAAATGGATGAGATAATTTAATAATATTTTTTTGAAATGGCTGAGATAATTTAATAATAATGTTGATAACTATTAAAGTTTTTTTGCAACCAACAACAACAAAATGTTCAAATATCAATCACACAAAAATAAAAATAAAATTTTTAAGCAAAAAATGCAAGACATTATGGCAAATCCTGAGACAGTCCATGATAAAAAAGAAATTTTTAAAATCTAATCATTTATCAATTTTTCTTTGAAAATAAACAAACCATAACATAATAAACATAACAACCATAAACACTTGAATCAGATAGTATAAAAACTATTCATTGAGTTAAAAAAGTTTCATGTTGCATTCACTTTGGTTATGTTCTTTACTTTATCATTTGCTAAACTAATTCAGATGTATGATGCAATAACAAAAAATGTTATAAAATTATTAATTAAAAATTGTTTTTTTAATCTATACATAAAGTTATACATTATTTATGCATTGCAAATGCAACTATTAATTGGCATGGGTTAAATTGACCACTTTTTGCACTGGTATCAGCATTAGCTTTTTTTTTTGATATACTAATTTTCAAACCACTTTTTTAAAATTTTTGTTCTGCATTATAACTTTAAATAAACCTCTCTACATGAATGAGAATATTTTAGGTAACACTTACCTTACTTTCATAAGAAAAAGCCTCATTAGAAGAACCAGCCCAAACATGACAACAGTAATTAAATAAAATAATAATAATAATAGTCAATAAAAGTCCATAAGGATGAACAACGAATATGAAAATAAAAAAATAACGAGCACATTAAACTTTCATACAAACTTTGCAATGGTATATATGTATTCCATGAAAAGTCAGTAGTGAAAGATGTAAAATAGAGGGGACTCAATAAATAAGAGTTGTGTTATTTACCGATGTAAAAATATCAACAACATTACAATATTTAATAGAAGTAAACAAATGAGATTTGCTTGTGTTAAAACTTACTACCATTGCAAGCCCCATGCTATTACAAAAAAGAAATCCCACTCCTGATTAGCTTTTCAAAGGGCTGAGTTTCTAAATTTCTAAACATTTGTTTTCTAAGCCTTAGTTAAGACTGAAGTATGTGCAGCAAATAGCTTTAATTGTAAAATTATCAGGAAAATCATTGGTATAGATGAGAAAAAAACACAGAATCAAGGATAGAATCTTGTAGTATCTCAGAGCTTACTGAAATAGAAGATTGTGTTAATAACAAAACATTTCATTAATGGCAAAACCTCTCTTGAATGGCAGACCTTAACAAATAACTTTATTTCAAATGCGACAGTTATTATAGGGTGCAAGTTGTTGGACTAAAGATATGATATTAAAATTTTCAAAATAATCAAAATATATCAAATTAAACTTCATTATTAAAATCTTGTTAATTTAAAAACTAATTTAAAGACTTTGCTAATAATATTAAGACATAATATTAATTTATCAATTCACGATACTAATTGTGCAACATTTAGAGGGGTAAGCACTTTTTGTAGAGTTTTTATAAAAATTAGAATTATACTTAATTTTGCACTCGTTAAACAGCTTAGAGAGTATTGAAGAAAGTTCTAGAAAAATTTTTATAAGAAATGTTCAATAGGAATGTTATCCAGAGCTGGAGTGATTTGGATGTCTGAAAATGGATTAACCAGTTTCATTGGGATTACATAAAGAGTGTGGTGCTAGAAACAAAGAGAGAAAAAGTCAAGTTGTAACAGAGATACCTTCACAACATGGCTGGCCACAACATGACACTCTTGTGGTTGCTACATCACTATTATACATAAAGTTTATTATTATGCATATTATAACAATTAGTAAATACATCCCAGGGAGTTAAAAAAAACTAATAACATTTGAATTAAACTGAAAGTTAAATGAAATTTTGCAATTGTTACCGAATTTAACTGAAAACCAAATTTCTATTTCAAATTCAACACTGAAGTCAAAGTCAACTTCACCTTTCAGTAAACTTCCTAATCTGAATTTTAACGAGTATTTTAAACCTGAGTTTCAAAAGAACTAAAATTTTATAGAAATTTGCATTAAAACAAAAATTTTATAGACAAACTTTTTAAATTTTTTAACAAAAAAATATAAGTTTATTTTACAAAGGTTTTTTTAATCAGTCATTAAACCCCCTATATATATAAATATTAATAATATTAATAATTATTATTATTAATATTTATATTAATAATATTAATATAAATATTAATACCATTTTAATTTTATCTTTTTTTGTACCATCACTGTTTTATTTAATTTACAAATGTTATTTTTAATTCAAGTCTAAAAATGAAAACATGTTTTACCGAGGTGGTTAAAAATATTTATATATATACTTGTATTTAAACAATAAAAATAACAAAATTTTTTATAACTACATTAAAGCTAAAAAAAGTTTTTTTGCAAAAATTAATTCATCAAGATAGATGAAAATACATAAAAAAATATGTAGAAAAATATTTCTATTTAAATAATTTTATTAGACTTACCCAAACAACAAATGGACATCCCTGAATGTTTTTTCCATTCCAATATACATTGGTATAATATTCTCCTACAATATTTGGAGTAAATGAAACTGTATAGCTGTCATTTCCATCATTTTCAATATCTGTCTCTACTGGCTTCTTGTTAGGTCCTTTAGTTTCAGCAGTTAATGTTCCTACACCTGAAGATGAGGTGTCAACAGCTATTCCAATTCGTTCATGAAGCTCTGCGTATAGTTGCCTATCTATAAATAAAATTCTTATCAAATTATTTCAAGAAAAATGTAAAAAAATACATAAATTTTTTATACACTTATGTTTACCATTTTAAAGTTTTGTTTGAAACTCATAAATTTTATTTTGTTTCACATTTTTTGTTATAATAAATTAAGTTTATCCTAAATGCTTAAAAGGTCATAGCTTAAAAAGTTACTAAATGTCATACCTTCGGATTTATTTAATATAAAAACAAATGCTGAATCATTGAATTTTCAAGAATAAATTTTAAAAATACTGATAAAAGATATATTTAATGATTTCTTCACTTTTTGTTTTCAAATAAATCTGTAACTTTTGCAAAATATTCTATATATGAAGCATTTGAAAGAACAAGATGTATACAAGGAATGTTATGCTACATGAAGATATATGTTTCAAGATGTTCACACTTGTTTCAAAATTATGTTTCAAGATATTCACAATAACTTCATAATGATGTTGTCAAGATGTCCACAGTTGTTTCACAATGATGTTCAAAATGGATCAAGATAATTAAAAACATGTTTAAAACAATTATTATTTTGATTTTATCAGTTTTTAATTTATTTTTTTTTAAGTTAATGATTTCAACTTTGTCTGGTGATCCAATTTTAAATTATATTACTACACCATTTTAACTACTTTAACAAGTAATTTTGGAATACTTCAAGATCACTTGTTAAGATACTATTATATACTTTAAAATCACTTGGTGATTATATATTCTAAGATAACTTAATAAAATAATTACTTACCTGGTAGTACTGCGCTCAACTTGTTTCTCTGCGCAGCGATCTTGTTCGTCAAGTTTTGCGTTTCGGAGTTATAGAGTTGAGAGAGGGTTGTAACCACAATTAAGTAGCCTCCTTGTCTGTAGTGGCCTTCTCAGCCTTGGGAAGGTGAATTGACACACAAAAAAAAAAAAAACTGCTAGCATACATCATTTTATTTGTTTTTCATGTAATTATAAGTGTTATTAATTATGCATCATAACCAAGATAACTTTAAATTAATTAAACAAAGATCAAGAGAGTTAAATTTTTTTTTTTTAACATCTTTGCATCCAACAAGGCTGCAAGCAACCCCTAACTAAAGTTGAAAGTTACTGGAAGAGAAAAGATGAAGATTGTAGAGCAAGATAACGATTGACAGATGGCTTAAAGGATTGCAAACTATATGAATCAGGAAAGCAAGATGAAGGAAGCGAATTCCAAAGAACTGATGTTCGAGGAAAAAAACTAGATGAATAAGAGTTTTTGGAGCAATTAGGAACAGTCACGGAAAAAGGATGAGACTAAATTGAATGACAAGTAAGACAAGAATGAATTTTAGTAGATGGCACAAGAGATGCTAGCTCTTTAGAGCAGTGCCCATTATAATATTTGTAGAAAAGAAAAAGAAAAGCAACATTACGGCTATGTGATAATGAATAGAGGTTGGCTGCAAGAGCAGGTCTAACTATGTTTACAATGCCTTTTTGCATCTTATCTAAAAAAGAAAAGGCATTATTAGAAGATCTTCCCCAGATATGGTAGCAGTATTTCATACAAGGTCGGATTTGAGATTTATAGAGATAGAGAATACAATCCAGAGTAAGAGAGTGTTGAGCTCAATAAAGAGATGCAACCTTAGAAGATGCAATTTTTGCAGTGGATTTGATATATGATTTCCAAGAAAGATTGGAAGTAAGAGTTAATCCTAGAAGCTGAAGAGTAGATGACTCGTCGAGTACATCACTGTTTATAAATATAGGAAGATCTAAATTATTGTGATAACGATTGGCTGAAAAAAATTGAGTTTTATCTGAATTAAAGTTCACCAGCCACTGTGAGCCCCATGCTGAAGAGAAGTGAGATCCTTTTCAAGCTCAAATGTCCCCTCCAAGCAATCAGAGAGTGTTGGCTTCTTATCATGACAAGAATAAATGGTAGTATCATCAGCAAACAATGCCACCTTAGATGTGAGAATATCTGGAAGATCATTAATGTAAATTAAAAAGAGTATGGGGCCAAAGATAGAACCTTGAGGAACCCCTGAAGTTACAGGATATGAAGAAGAGTGCTGTCCATTGAGGACAACTTTTATACTACAATTGGAAAGGAAGAATTCAATAATCTTAAAGATGTTGCCAGATACACCATAAGAAGAAAGCTTATGGAGAAGACCAGCATGCCAAACTTTATCAAAAGCTTTTGAAACAACAAGAGTAATGATGGCCTTAATCTCTCCACCTTTATCTAAAGCACGATAAAACCTATCGGTTATTACTGCTAACAAATCGGCTGAAGAACGAGAAGATCGAAATCCATATTGATGGTCAGAAAGTAAGTTATTAGATTCAAGATAAGAAGTGTTTGTTAATTAAAGATTCAAAAACCTTGCTTATGATAGGAATAAGACTAATGGGACGGTAGTTAGACAAATCAGATCGCTCTCCAGAATTTTTGAAAGTTGGGATAACAAATGCCACTTTCCAGCAGGCTGGAAAACAAGACTCTGATAAGCACATGTTGAATAGTTTTAAGAGTATAGACGACAGCTCCAGAGAACACTTCTGCAAGACTATAACAGATATGTTGTCCGGGCCACAAGCTGTAGAAGAGTCTAAACAGGAAATCACTTTAGATACAGAAGCTGGAGTGATACAAATGTCAAGCAATGGGTCAACCTGTTTGTTGGCAATATCAGGTAAAATGCAACTAGTGGAATCAAGAGATGATACTGATGAAAAGTTTTTAGCAAACAATTCAGCTTTGTCTTTAGGTGAGGTGACAAAAGTCTGAACCATACAAGAGAGGTGGAATTAAAGATTTACCCTATTATAATTAATACTATTAAAGATTCTCCAGAAGTCACAAGAGCCTAACTTTTGAGATGAGATACGAGATTTCATGACCTGAGAATAGCAGGCTTTGGCGTTAGACAAAACCTTTTTACAATGGTTTCTAGCAGTTATAAACAGACGTCTGTTTTCTGGAGAATTGTTTTGCTGATAGATATGGAAGTAACGATTTCGATTGGCAATCGCAGTAGCACAGTGTGAGGAAAATCATGGAGGAGTGTGAGGCTTGACCTGGAATCGTCGAGAGGGGACAAAAGATTCCATGCCAGCCTGAATCCACGAAGTTATGTAAGAAGCTCATTTGTCGACAGGAAGACAAAAGATTTCTACCCAAGGGCCATCACGAAGAAAATCACGGAATGAATCCCAGTCAGCTTTACTGTAGTTGTAAGAGGTTCGATAATAGGGGGATTCAGGTGATGAAGAAGAATGAGATATTAGTTTTAGAGAGATCAAACTGTGATCAGAAGAACCTAAGGGTGAATGTGGAGAAACTGAGCACTGACTAGGATTAGAAACAAGACATAGATCAAGTAGAGAAGGTAGATGATTCGAGTTGTCTGGAAAGCGAGTTGGAAAGTTGATTATTTGAGTTAAAGATTGAGAAAGGCAAAAGTTGTGTGCTTTAATGCCTGCAGAATCACTGACAGAGCCAAGCCATTCAGTGTGGTGAGCATTAAAGTCACGGACAGCAACAATATTAGCTGATGGATAAAGAGAGAGGGCTTGGTCAATATGATCAGAAATAACATCAAAAATAGTGCAGTCTTGAGATGAAGGAAAGCGATATAGAACAAAGAGAAAGGCAATAGAGTGAAGTGGTGCTAAACGAAAGCAGATGATAGAATTGTCTGTGGATTCAAACCTAGTTTTATAACAAATGGGTGAATTCTTACGAATGTAAATGCCCAAGCCAAGCATGTGACTATTGGAGTCTTTATGAAATAAAGGAAGATAGCCATCAACACTAAGATCGCAAGATGAGACAGCTGAACTCAAATTAGTCTCACAAAGAGCAAGTAGGTCTGGTGAACTTTGCAAGAGATAAGACTCAACAGAAGAAAAGTTACTTCAAAGACCACGAATGATAGGTTTAGAGAATGATTGTTTTAGAGAACTTGGTAATGACGATGGTTTTTTGTGTTTTATAGTTTTTAATACTTTATTCATTTTTAAATTTGATTGAAGAACTTGACTCAAAGCATAGAGCAAAAGCAATTGCCTTATTACTATTAATAAACCCTAAGCCATAACAAAGGGCTCCAAATGTGGCCTCCGCAATGCACACCAAAAGTACAAACAGAGACACCATCCATGCGCAATATGGCACTGTTTATACTTTGATTTTTTTCAGTTGTTGATGGAATCAGCCTCTCTGAGAGCTACCACAGAGTTAGGGAAACCTGACTACCAGCCGGTGTCATGAAATAAAATAACCCCCATAATAAATTAACTCCCGTTGCGTAAAAAATTGCCCGGGGAGTTAATTTATTTCGAAATAGATTAACTCCCCTTGAAATAAATTAACCCCTGTCGGCGAAACAAATTAACTCCCCATAATAGATCAACTCCCTTGGAACAACTTATACGAATTACAAAAAAAGTTTTAACTTGATGTTTTCCAAATGTGTTGTTTTTAAATCTGTTAATTAATTATTGATATGGATATAAATTATATTTCTACTATTATAATATCATATATTAATAGTGGCAATATATACATAAATATATATATATATATATATATATATATATATATATATATATATATATATATATATATATACTTGTATATATATTTATTTATTTATATATATATATATATATATATATATATATATATATATATATATATATATACTCAGGGAAAGTGGGGGCATAACAGTCCCCGTAACATTTAGGTTAATGGGGTATGAAAATAAAAACGGCATGCGTTTTTTTAACAGTGTATTTCGATAAACACATCATTAAGCATTAAATTGCTGCAATTGAGAAAAAAATAAAACGGTTTTTGAAAATGTTATAACACAAAAATTAGACTTAGCAAAAAAAACAGTTGTGCCCCTATAGAGGCACAACCGCACCCTAAAATATATATATATATATATATATATATATATATATATATATATATATATATATATATATATATATATATATATATATATATATATATATATATATATATATATATATATATATATATATATATATAGGGAAGTGGGGTCATAACAGCCCCCATAAGGTTTAGATTAATGAAATATGAAAATAAAAACAATTTGTGTTTTTTTATTAGTGTATTTCAACAAACAACGACAACAACAAAAAAGTTTTTTATTTTAGCAATTTAGAAAAAAATGCAATAGTTTTTGAAAATGTTATTAAATAAAAATCACAAAAATTGCAGGGGGTATAGTTTTCGTGGTACAATTTCTGCAGGTGTATCATTTTTTGTTTCAACAGTCTTGTCAATTGTTTGAGCGTTTTTCCTTTTTTTAGTTTTTATAACCATCTTTTTTGCCAGTTCCGCTTTATATGGTGAACTGGTGAGTATAGCTGTTTTGCTCTTTTGGCATCGTTTGCGAGTTTGCTGAGTTTTCTCATTCGAAATACTTACTTTTTCTGCAGGTGAAGCAATTGTGATTCAGAGCAAGATGTCAGGGATAATTCTTGCAGTGAAATAGTTTGTGTTTGAGACTTGGTTGTTAGATTTAGTATTGCTGAATTCAACAGGAAATGACCTGTTGGTTGTTTCTGAAGACTCAAACATCCATCATCAAAAACTTCAGTATTAAGTGGACTTATTCCAGTCTTTCTAAAACAATTTACAGCTGTCAACATGTTTGCAGATTTCATATATTCCAAATAGTTCTAGAATCTGATATTCGGTCACAACTCTAGGATAATGTGTACGCAGCCAAACACGAACTTCGTTCGAATAGTTGCTGCTAAATGGTGCCAAATGGTGAAGGAGACATCTAGTGGCTGCAGACAGTGTGAACAATCTGGTGGAAAGCAAATAACAGTAACATAATTTTCACGTGCTTTCATTATGAACTCTATATTTTTTGTATGTGTTGCATGACCATCTAATAATAGCAGTAGAGACCTTTTTTTGGATGGCATTACAAAGGACAGAAAATGGTCAAACCACTTCAAAAATATATCTGTTTGCATCCAACCACTAGGATGATATGATGCAGTAGTACCCAGAGGAGCTTTTTCGATAATATTAACATTCTTGGGAGCTCTAACATGGGGGAAAATAATCAAGGGGTGCACGTATATACCAGAGGCACTCATACACATTTTGATTGTTATGATTTTCCCTCGTTTAGCTGATGTTAGAGTTCTAACTTGTTTTTTACCTATCTTAGCAATTACTTTTGACACTTTTTTTGTACTGAAGAAATTCCTGTCTCGTTAACATTATATATATTATTTGGAGTTATGTTATTTTCATCTATGCTTTTAGTCAATAGTTCAAAAATTTTATTTACAGCAGGTCAGTTAAATCCCATTGGTCTAGCTCCAGAAGTTCCTTCTGGCATACGCAAAGAAATAACAGGATTGCGTTTTAAAAAGCTTTCTGCCCACTGGTAGCCTGCCATTCCTGTTTTTTCATTAAAGCTATGTGACATCTTGTTT
>NC_088920.1:41115000-41135000 GCF_038396675.1 Hydra vulgaris
TAAAGGCCTTGCACAAAATCAGGAATTTGTAATTTATTTCAAATGAATGCTTAAATAATAACTTAATTTGTAGAATCTAATTAAACAATTTTACAAAATTTAGGAAATTTATATCTAGTCACATTTTCTTTAAAAACAGCTATTACAAAACATGTAATTTAAAGTAAATTTGTAATACTTCCTTTTGACTTAATCAGGCGATTTATTATTGTTTCTTTTTTTGATATTTCCATAGATTTTACAATATTAGAAGTTAGAGAGGTTGGAAGCTAGGTTGATCTATGATTTGATATTTTATATTCATATGATTAATTCAATTATTTTTTTATAGGAAATGGTGTGTAATGAAGAACATCAAAATTTTTAAATTCCTTACCCAAACTATTTAAAAATTTTGAAATATAATTAGGTGGAATAAAAAAAAAAGGTTTGAATGAATGCCAGTGTTGTCAGAAAGAAATTCAACTTCAGAAATTTAGATTTTACAAAAATCTAAACTTCTGAAGTTGAATTTCTTGTTTATGTTAATTGTTACTTGACTGCTTTGGCATGTAACTTTAAAACGAAGCACATAAATTGCTGAACATTTTTCCTTTGTATTCACGCTATTGTATACACAAATTTAAATACAAAACAATTTGATTTGAGCGATCATGATCACAAACAGCTTTTTTATAAACAATTCACGTCGGCTAAAAGTTTGTATTCTATGGCCAGAGAGAGAAATTACACAACTTTTATGCAATGTTTGAAACAAATTAAAAGCCATAAAATCTTGATCTATTAGCTTGTAATTTCCAAATAGTTAGTTCTATTTAGCAGTAAGATTTTATTTTATTTTGAACACATTAGGGTAGGGTTGTCAAAAACCATAAAAATTTAATTTTTATTCTCCATAATGTAGATAGTGCAACAAACTACTTAATTTAGTCCTTCGCTCTTTTATTCTGGAGGCTAATGCATTGAAAGACAACTTGTTGTAGTATTAGTTGTTTTATTTTAGTTAGAATAAACACCAACACAATGTCAGCATTTATAAGATTTGCATCATTTCAACAAAGCCCAAACACTCTTCTAGAATTGGCACATTAACAAGATCAAAAACAATTTCATAATCAAGCCATTTTTATCAAATCATTATTGTTGATATCAGTTACAATAAATGCCTTTTTTTTTTGCAATTTTTTAATGAAATATTTCTAACTTTATTTATCAATGGCCCAAAAGTTCACTAAATTTGGATTCATTTTCAAAATTTGCGTAGCATCATCAACTTCCTCTATTAACTGTCTCTGCATACAAATTGATGCTGGCGTAATAAATAAAACTGAAAAAACAGCCAGTTGAATACTATGAGCAAATTATAGCTGAATAATCTGTAATAGTTATGCAATTTTTTTGATGATGAGCTCATCATCAAGCACATTTTTTCACATCAAGCACACATTTTTTAAGATTTAGTTCCAACATGGAGAGTTTTTCTAAAAGTAAAATTACACACTTTCAATTGGCACTGTTCCTCACTAAACTCAAATTCTAAATATTATGTCTGTTGTGTAATATTATATTCAAATATTGGGTACTTCAAATTGATGTCCACTCATCAATTTTTGAGTGGACATCAATTTGAACTCAAACAAGTTGTCTTCTTTATTCATATTTAATAAAAACTATGAACTAATTTTATTTTTTTTAAATTTCCGATTTTTTTGAATGACACAGTCCATTATCAAGTACACAATTTTTCAAGATTTAAATATATTAATATATTATATATATATATATATATATATATATATATATATATATATATATATATATATATGTATATATATATATATATATATATATATATATATATATATATATATATATATATATATATATATATATATATATATATATATTAGGGTGTGTCATACTTTTTTTTTTTTGAATTTTACTTTGCATAGTTTAAAAAAGGGTGAGGTATAATATTAAAAGTTAAGAACCGTTAAAAAAAAAAAAAAAAAAAATTTTTAACAACCCGGGAGTCAGTGAGACTATTTCACCAAAAGCCCGGGGGGGGAGGGGGAGGTAAAGACTTAAAAAATGGAAGTATTAAAAAAAAATAACTTATAAAACGTAAAAAAACGCCATCTCTTTTTTAAAAAAAAAAAATATTTTTGTAAAAACAAATAGAGAGGTTTGCCCCCTCCCACTGCCTACCACTGAAACTGTAAAATTAGGTTGTTTTGGAACTAAAAATAAAACTTTTATATAGATCCACACAACATTTACTGGCATTTATTAAAATAAAGTACAATAAAGATTAATTCTTAAACATTGTCAAGCCAATAAGGTTTTGTTTAGATAGATTACGTGACATCAACTTCTGTGATAACTCTAGTCCTTTAATCCAACCATCTCTTCTATCTTCTGTAAAAATATTTTCGCATGCCTGGGTAACTTTTTTGACACATCTTTCGACAGCTTGAGTGTGGCAACACCAGTTTGGTACAATCCTTGGTTTAAATAAATACTCTTTGATGTCTTTAGTTGTCATGCAACAAGTCAAAGGTGGTTCAAAAGCTTCATTCCAATCAATAAGAACCTTGAGACAAGTTGCCTTAGTATTGATATCTGGTGTCCTTCTTGGTCTAACAGATAGATCTCCTAGTTGTTCATTTTCATCACCTTCTCCTCTTATTTCTAGAATTTTGAGTACACTGAAACTTCTCTCCTCTTTATTTTCAGAATAAAGCATAGTTTGAAGATTAGATTCAGAGAAGGCATACCAAGCAGATCGCTTAATAGTTGGAATGACAATATTCTGAATATCGAGTGACTGGTGTTGAAGCAACTTAAGCTGGTAAAGAACATGTTTTGGTCCTTCTGTCCAACTATGTTTAACTTTGATGTTAAACCAGACAGGAAAGTACACTCCCACAATGAACTCGACTAGTTTAAGAAGTTTTTGGGCTGCATCGCCTTGAAGACCATGATGAGATACCCAAATTCTACATATTCTATTGGCTGTTGTTAGCCATCTGGCCATGTTAACAGGGCCAATTTCAAGAAGTCCTAGTTGCTGAGGAACATGACCACTGCGTATGGCGTTAACTATTTGATAGCCGTAATACTGATCTGTAGAAAGGTCTTTAACCACTTCATTACTTAAGTTAATTAGAGGCTCACCAGTTTCAACTTTACTAAAAAAAGGGTTAATTTCAAGATTGGTTGCTTCATCAAGTAAGCATCCAATGGGTCCACTCCATTTTTTACCACTTTTAGATTCTCCATCTAACAATTTAATTAGACGTTTGAGTGGTAATTCATTGGTGTGTAGAGCACATACAATCCAATTTAACTTTCGCCCTAATTTCAGCTCCATAAAGTGCATTACTCCTCCATCACAACCAGTGTTTACATTGGTAGAGTCTCCACCAATTGCTTTTAAGTGTACATTAATGTTCCTCATTGCAGTATACTCAATAATCTTATCTGCTATAATTTCAGCGTGGTTCTTTTTTGCTTCTTTAGCTGGAGTGAAATGAAATAAATACTTACCATCACCAGAACAAATAGTGTAATGTTCTTCTTTAACTTTAGCCGGATACTGCCTGTCTGATCCATCTACAGTTAAAAATACTTTAGTAAGATCTTTTCGCCCATCAAAAAATATGCAGTCAATAATCTCTTTATTGTAATAATCATCAAACTGAATAGCAACTTCATTCATTACTTTATCCCTAGCTCTCCGAACTTTACTGTGATCTATTATTAATCTAGTGTCACTTTGGGATACAAGTCCTCCATCTACCCATGCTGCAGTAGCTATGACTGCAGTTGCTCTTAAACCAACACCATATCGAATACTGGCTAATGCAATATTAGAGATATCTTCATAATTTCTAGATTTTTTTAAATATTTTGTACAAGACTTTTGAATAGAAAAAATCTCATTTTCCTCAGATTCAAACTCTTTATAATTATCATGTTCGTTATCTTGTTCATTTTGAGTATTATTTTCTTCTTGCGTTGTGTGTTTTTTTTCTCTCGTTTGTTTTTCTTCTTCTCTTCTTCGTTTGCAACTTTGTACTTTTTTGAACCTTTTGGACTCCATCAAATCAGCAGGTCCAAGTTGATATGAACTAAAAGATCCAATCTTTTCTCGTTGGGCTAAAAAAAAGGTAGCAACATTTTGCTTACAACTAGACAAATTAAAATAAAATTTTCTTTTTAAAATAATCAAAGAGATCAGTAAAATATTATTAAATTTGATTTTCAGCTTTACTAACACTTTTATAATGATTGTGGTATGGTCACTCATACCTTTTATATAAACCAGTTCAATAATTGGTATTTTTCTCTCCCTAGGACAGATACAGGTAATGTGGGCACCAAATTTACAGTCAGGAGGACAGCATTGCTCAGAACAAAGAACTATTTTACAGTTACACGCCACCAAGTCAAACAGTTTGTCAATAATGAAATTAAACTTTTGTTTTATAACTTTACTTGCTTTGTTTTGAGAAATTAGATTAGCTTTGTTCCATGCGTCTATAAGTCTTGTTACCAAATTATGCTTTAAACAAGTTACGGGAGGCACAAATAAAACACTGGCCATTTGCCATTTTTCTGAAAGTTTATTATAAATATCCTGGATCAACTCAGAATTGCTATAGTTTCTTCTGTTTAGTTTACTTGTTTCTATTAAAAGAATACCATATCTTAGGACATCTCTCATTGTTGGCAACTCTTTTCCAGATCCCAAATATTGACGTAGACAAGAACTATTTTTCCATCTTGTTCCAGTAGCCATTTTAATTTTAATATTATTTTTTATCTAGTAACTTTTAAAATTAGAAAGACATAAATATATATTATAAATATATAAATAAATATATATATATATATATATATATATATATATATATATATATATATATATATATATATATATGTAAATATATATATATATATATATGTAAATATATATATATATATATATATATTTACATATATATATATATATATATATATATATATATATATATATATATATATATATATATATATATATATATATATATATATATATATATATATATAATTTGCATAACAAATATTAAAGCAAAATACTTTTGAATAAAGTTTTGTGTGTAGCCATTCATCAAACAGAATGTATAAGTTAAATACATACAAAACTTTGCAAAAATACTAATTTTTAAGTATTTTGTAAACCAAAATTTCTGAAACAGTATAACTATTAAACGAATTTTGTTTATCCTGCTATAATTTATTTTGATAAGGTTGTTGTAAAGCAGATATAATACTAAAATATTGAAATTAACCCTGAAAATATGAAAATATCAAAAATTTACAATTTTTGGCAATTTTCAAGGCAGTTCCCTGGTAGCTTAAACTCATTTAAATTCAAATTTTTTGATAGTTCTGAATTTAATATGTTAAACCTCACCCTTTTCTTAAAAATGCCACTGATAAGTATGAATTTTTAAATTTTGACCATAGTATGACACACCCTAATATATATATATATATATATATATATATATTCTATTGATTCTATTATATAAAGTACTAGTGCTTTAACAGCATTGATAATAAAATTTGCCATTAAACGTGATAAAAAGAAAGCAGCAAACACAAAGCGAGCTATATGAAAATTTAAAAAAGCTGCTAGTCTAAGTAAATTCCAAATAATTGCATATTTTGATAGAAAGATTTGGCAGAATATTACTAAAGATACGAATAGAAACAGTAGCAGAGTTTTGCTGTTCTAATAAATATCAATAGCAATTTAAAATATTTTGGCATTCGACTAATAAAATACAGTACTGGAATATCTTATCATGATACTTTAGTAAACATTTTAGATAAATTAAGAACTTATGTGTGTTATGCATCTATATCATTATCTGTGCTTTAATACAACTAATACTAGAAAACATTCCAGTAAAAACATTAGGTTTTAACACAGGATTTCTACAGGTTGTATGTTGAAGAGAGCTTCGCTGCAAACTTTTTAGAAAACAGGTCCACACTAGTAAAACTTATACTCCTAAAAATCTAATCAAAAAGAAAATTCCAAGTAAATAAAATGCATCAAAGAACTCCATGGACAAGGCATGTTTGCAAAGTGAATAAGTCAATGTTTGCAAAGTCAATGTTTACGAAATGTTTTTTTTTTTACAGAGTGAAGAATCTATTTAATTTTGGAAATATGGTCTTATGTTTTTTTAAGGTGTTTATAAAGAACTAGTAGAATTTATACTTACCTACTATATTGCACATACTATATGGCAAATTCGTTATATTTTCTTTAAGTCTAAGTTTTAAGTAATTAGCTGCCTAGCTAGTTGATGACTGGTTTACAAAACAAAACCAGTAGAATTTAATGTGAGAATTTATTTCTGCTTTTTATACTGTGTGGTTAATGCAAATGGTTTTAGTTTTGTCGGTGCTGTATGTATCTTTCAAAATAGTCTGTTAAATGTTAAAGGTTTCTACTTTGTAGCCCAAAAAATGGGTATAAATGTAAAAATCGTAAAACCTTAAAAATTGTATCAAATTTTTTTTTTAGAAAAAAACTTTTTTTATATAATAGGTGAACTAACAATGGGGTTGGCATTAAAAAACCCGCCCAATAAAACTCGCTTAAAAAAAACAAAAAAAACCCGACAACCTGGGTTTTATTGGTTTTTTTTTTAAGATATTTTATAATTTTATTAACTATTATAACCAACATTAACATTATAACTTTAATATTATTAACTAAATAAATTATTAATTATTACTATAACCAACAATAGGAGCTATCAGAGTAGATTTACTAATATTTGAATCATTATTTGGAAATACATTATCACAATTTTTATCCAAATATTTTTATAGATAACGATTTTTTTTATCTTTTATGTTATTCACCTCCCATAGCTGAGAAGGCCACTACAGTTGAGGAGGCCACTTTATTGTGGTCACAACCCTCTCTTTAACTTCGAAGCACAAACCTTTATGAACAAGGCCGATGCACAGAGAAACAAGTTTAAAATAAATCAATACATATAGATTTAATTATAATTTTTTTTTTTCTATTACAATTTTAAAATATGTTTAAAAATCTTTTTCAAAATATTTTGAAACCTTTTTTTTATAAATTATTAAATAACATTGAGTAAAATATATTTTAAATAAAGTTTAAGTAAAAAATTATACTAATTTTCTATATCATTAAACAAAAAAACAAAAAAAACTCAAAAAACCTCCAAATTTACCCAATAAAACCCAAAATTACCCAAAACCCACTGGGCTGGCTTTTTTTTTAAAAACCAGGGTTTTTTCCAACCCTGACTAATCCAGTTAAGATCTTTTTAAAAATTATATGTTTATATATACATATACATTAATTAAAATAACAGTCAAAATTTTAACATATAATTTGTCTATTTTTTAACAATTATGTCTTTTATTTTTTAAACTTCTTGTTTATATTTAATATTAATTTGTTATTCATATATAGTTTCTTTAAAAAATGGTTAAAAAAAATGTTTTTTTTACCTATTTCATACTGTTTTGTTGTGACTGTCACTGATCCAAGATCAGTAATCATGGTTTTAATTGGTCCACCAGGTAATTTTTGTTTGTTAACAGTTAAATCAATAAGGTGAATTCCTTCAACTAGAGGGGTATATTTAACAGTGTAAGTGCCATCTTCATTGTTTTTAACAACATTTTTAACAGGTTTCCCATCTGGCCCTTCAATATTAACTTCAACCTGGGAATTAGCTGCTCCAACATCAACAATAAATATGACTGGAGAATGTAGATGACCTCCTAATCAAAAAAGTATATAATTGAGGGAATATTGTTTTTTATAAATAATTAGATTATACTAATTAACAATAATAAGATAAATTTGGTTATTAGATTTCTCTTACTGAAGTATTTAATTTCATAATAATTTAAGATAAATATAAATAATAACGTATACAACTTGTTAACATTGATGTTAACAAGATGTATAAGTTATTATTTTTTAGAAATATCATGTGGAGTTCCACAACCATACATGGATTACTATTATTTATTTCTTACATTAATGATCTCAGTAGGGCCTCCAAATTAAAAAAAAATACTTGCTGATGATACTAATCTATTTCTATTTCTCAATAACATCAACAAATTATTTCATGGTATGAATATTGAAGTTTCTGACTAGTTCAAATCAAATAAACTTTTGCTAAATATCTAAAAGACCAAATGGTCTCTCTTTTATCTGATTCAAAACATAACTATTGCGTTAAATGCTTGTTTTTATCATCGATAACATTCATATAAAAAGACTTATGTATACAATTTTTTTAGGTGTCACTAGAGGTAAAAATCTTTCATAGAATTACCATATTAGTTACTTATGCAATAAAATTGCAATAAATGTTGAAATTCTTTATAAAGCAAGAAGTATTTTAATGAGACCTTAATTCAACTGTATTACTCTTTAATTCACGGTCATATTAATTATGACAATGTTGCCATAGGGACAAAAATAAAACCACAACAAAATAATAACCACCCAAATAACCCACAAAAGTAAGTTAAAGCCTCTAGATTTTCAATAGAAGGAGCATGTCATTAATTTCAAAGATCCTTTTACTTATAGCCTCAAAAAATATTTATTTAATATTTAGCATGAACATTCTTAATATATTAATATAAATTATATAACATATATATAATATCATTAGATGTTAATATTTTTAATGTACTTTGAAAAAATAACTCTTGTCTAGTATTTTTGGTGTTTTTAATTCATATAAAACATAAACAAAAATATATTTCAAACCAATAATTTTATAAAAAATTTAAATCAAATATTGGCAAATCTTGCATTTCATTTCGTGGATTTTTTTTATGGGACAAATAAGCTTTGAAAAATTTTTTTACTTGTAAATGTAGTTAATACTCCTTTAAAAGAAAACTAAAAGAAATCATTTTTCAATATTTGACTTTAATCATTTCTTAAAACATTTGAATATAAAAAAAATTATATTAACATTATATATATTTGATAACTAATATTTATATTTTGTCAAGCCCATGTATGATTTTATCTTGTATGATTATATACAACATCTAGTTCTTTTCCACCTATCTCTACTGCTGTGATTTTTTGTAAACATTAGCACAAATTAAAATTACAATTTTCCTTACAAAAACTTATTTGGAATGCAAATACATCAGAAATGCTCAAACTCCACTATCATTGGAGCATTTTATTTATCAGACTACTCAAGCAAAGGTTACAAATAAATTTTTAAATACTATAATATGTTACTAAATGATAAAATTTTAAATACTATGATGTTATTATATGTAACTATATAGTATTACATTCTTTCAATATAAATAATAAAAATCTCCTCACAACTTTATTGTAAATTCACACGTTCAACAACAATTGCTCTTAATGATGATGATCATGATTTTTCTACACAATAAACCTTTTTAATGTTTATTTTAACTTTTTATGCAGTTGTTTGTCCTGATGTAACACCAAATGCGACTTCTTATCAGATACTACTTTATATACAATCTGATTATTTGAAATTTCCATTCTAGTAAAATATACTTTTCAATACATCATTGTTATATGTTTTTAAATGAAGCATGGACTTTCAACGAATCACTTATTTTTTTACTCTGTAGGATCTAGTTTCATACCAAAACAAACTAAATAAAACAAAGGCTAAATTCGTAATAAAAAGTATAAAAAACAGTTCTTTTTTTTGTCAACATAAAAAGCATTTCTTTTTGACATTTTTAAAATATTATATCTGCAGATGAGGTTTGCTATCAAATCAGTAATCCAAATATTCTTGGAATTTATTTTTCATATTCATTAGCCTGTCACATTAGCAATATGCAGCCTTTGAAATTAAGGTCAGTATTCGGCAATGCTGACCTAACTGCCAACCTCAAAGTGTTTGAGGTCGGCAAAAAATTGCCAACCTCATTAATGATAAGACCTTTGCATCAAATATTTTTTGCCAACCTGATGCTGACCTCTTAAAGATTGAGGTCAAATTTATTGTATAGTTACATTAGCAAATTATTGCCGACCTCATTTTTCCTAATTCCAAGGGTTACAACATGAGTATTTTTTACCATGTTCTCATATTTTAAAAGAAAAAATTGCAGGTATTGCTAATTTAAAATTATTTAAACCTTACATTTTTATTTAAGCCAAGATAAGAAATTTAGGTACATAAAGATAATCTATAGATGATAATGTTGAAGAGTTTGTGTTCAAAGACCGAGATAAACATCAATTGATTGAGTTTGAGCATTTCAAAAAGCGTTCTCAGATTGAGATTATTCTCCTTTTGAACTTTTCCTACTATGCTTCTGGTCCCTTGGATAAAAATCAAATGCTGATGAGACAAATTTGTTTATGACAATCTTGAGATTCTCGGGTATCTGTGTTTTTCATTATTAGAAGCAGCTACAACAGAATTAAAAAGATTAAATATTAATTAAATAGAATATTTTTTGAAATCATAAAACTAAATAGCATAAACCTTCCTTTGCATTAGCATAGTTTCTCTCATACTTCCAATCTTGCAAAATCTTTTCTTTATTATTCCTAATACTACACAATCTAGAATATTATACTTTATCTTTAAGTTTAAGATTTAATTCTTACAGGTGATCAGTCTTTGTACAGTTTAACAGAAAATGTGCTTCCTCCTGCACATTTTATATTTGCATTTATTACCACTTGTAACCAAGGCTGCATAAACATTGATACATCCTAAAGTATATATTTTTAATTCAAACTTTGTTATATTTTGTATATACATATTCATGTATATTTATATGTAAACATTGTTATCATCATCATAAAGCTTTAACCTTTCCCTTTTGTGCTGCTTCTCTGATACAACACAATCTTGAGCATCTTCTTTCCCTTACTTAAGCTCATTCATGCTATATATAATGCACTCTCTCTAACTTTTCTTACTTCTACCTCCACAATTTTCTCCTGATGATGCTACCTCTCTACATGCTGATACCCAAACCACCTTAATTTTCTCTGAAAAATGTTGTTCGATACAACATTTTTTCTATTTTCTGTTCAAGTGGCTTGTGCATTTTAACTCCAAAAAATTCAGTTTTTAACAACAAACAACTATCACAATACTGCTGAGATTCCTATATTGTCAAATAACAACCCTTCCACTCTAAACTTAAAAGGTCCAATAACACATTGTAAATGTAGCTGGACAAACTTTATCTACCAAGCTTGAACCATTCTCTCATAGTCTTAAGGTTGCATCTCTTATGTTTTTCTACAAATAAAAAAATCATGGTTGCTGCTAAAACGAGCTATCATATCTAGTTAGATCAACCAAATTTCATTCTCGTCACTAATCACTTCCTACCGCGACCAATTATTTGAATGCATTATAAGCAAAATGAACTTAATTTTTAAATTAAATCTTTCTAACTTTTTTATAGTTAAATTTAAAAAATTGAGTAGAATTTGAAAAACTTACGAGCTAAAAATTTATGACCAATCCTGGGTCCTTAAATGCAAATATTTCCAACGCAAATATTTTTTTGTCTATATAGACACAATAAAAACAGATTCATTTCCTTTTTTTGAATGAAGCCTTTGCAGGCTCATTTAAAAATGATTTTTTTTTTTTGTTTAATTTTTTCTTTATTAGATTGTTCTAAATATTAATATTCTAAAAAATCCTGCAAAAAAAAACATTATTTTTGAAAGCAAATCTGTAAAAGATATCAATCAGGGTCTTGTAAAAACTATGATCAAATAAATTTCACTTTCAGAATCAAAACAAGCATCCTAAAAATTATCAATATCCTAAAAATATCTAATTAAAAGGTATCAAACGTTTTCTAGAACTACAACTTGGAAATCAACCATTAATAATTTATAATACTCAAAAATTATGTGACTGTACAAGATATCAAAAGTGACTGACTAAGAAAAGACTTACAATAATCATAATTAATTTTAATTCTACTACATGGTACTTTATTTTTGTATTTCATTTATTATTTTATTAAAAAACACAACCAAAAAATATCTCATTTGTATTTTTACCTCAATGTGCAATTCATATTACCCGACCATTAAATGTATATACTTTCAATTAAAAGCAAAAACTAAAATAAAATGAAAAACTGTGACAGATCATTTCTAAGCCATATAATTATTTCACTGATAAAGAAATATGTAAGGCAGATACTAATAAAGAAAATACCTTGAAAAAGAATCTTGTTTCTAATTTGAAGTACTGACTTCACAATCTTGTGCCTTCAATGAAAGCACAAGATTGGATAGATATTGAATTATGTGTTTATTTATATATTATTTAATCATTTTAAAGATAAAAGCAACTAAGTGTCATACACAAAACGATAAGGTGTTGAAAATGTAAATGATATGTCGATGTTGAGGGGCATTTTGTTAGCATGAAGACTTCATGCCTCTTTACAAAACTTGAAAAATTTAAGTAGGATTAAGTTAAGTCAATCATTTCTGTCTTTTCACTGTCTTCTACGTCATCTTTAATTGTTAACACAACAAGCTGAGAAGTTAGTTACCAAAAGTGTTGTTATGTTACCAAGTTACCAAGTGTGTTGTTTTATGGTCTTCGTTAGTTACCAAGAGTCTTGTTTTATTGTCTTCATTAGTTACCCAGAGTGTTGTTTTATAGTCTTTCCCTAACTGATCATCAAATTGCTCTATCATTTTATCACTAGCTTTGAAAGCAAGATCATTCTTGGGTGTCCTTAATGACTATGAGCTTTTATCAAAAGTGGTGGTAAAAAGCATCCTTTCTATTCCTCATTTTTAATAAATTTAACAATTTTTGTAATTTTTAATGTAAGATGCAAAGTCCGTTTTTCAAAAAATGTTCCTCATGACAAGCCCTAGGTAGGTGGAATTCAAATCTATTTACTTTTCCACCAAGATGATAAATAACAAGTTAACAAAGGCTTCTTAAATCATCTCTTGCAAAAGTGTTTTTCCTAAAAACTTTTATGGATTCCTGGGAGACTATTGGTATCTCTGGTAAAGAGATTTTATGAAAGATATTAAAGTTAGATTGGGTTTTTTTTTTTTTGGCATCCGTTTGGTATTTTTTTATTGTAACCATTCTCAGTAAACACTTTAACTGAGAAATTTACCTAATCTTGTAAATGATTCTTGCTGCATATTAAGTAGACTCTGTGTATGTATCCATTGAATGTTGCTTTTAAAATTTTAGAACTGAGATTGCAACGAGATTTAAATACTCATCTTTCTTATGAACCTTTAAATGTTTGTGTATTTTAATAATAGGAATATCAAGAAAGTTTAGTCTATTATTTTGTTTTCAATTTCAATTGTATATTTTAATTAGGGGCTTTATCTGTTAAGGACTGTTTGTTCTGCAAGAGCGTAGCTATTGTTGTATGTTATTGTATATTATTGTATTGTATACTTTGTTGGCTACCATTATTATAAACTGAAAATAACTATTATAACGAAGAGCAATCTGACCTGCTTGGACCCAGGCCGAAATATCTTTTCTAACATATTTCTAGGACCTCATCCATAACACAAGTGAAAAAAATCCAAAATTGATGCTTTTTACATTAGATCAAGAAAAAGCTTCCAAAGATTGACCAAAACTTCATTTTCTTAACACAAGAAATATTCAACATAAGAACAAACTTTGTCAGCGCAATTAAATAATCTAAAAAAAACAATTATTGATCCTTAAAAATGGGTTTATGAGTAATTCATTTGAAGTTGAAAACAATGTAAGACTTTGTCTTACATCTTTTGTTTCAATCATCTCACCAACACTCTACTGCTTATCTGTAGAACTTTTAGGCAACGAAAATAGTAAAAAATTCCAAGATAGACGGAATACCTCTGCCAGGTAGTGAAACAAATCTCAAGCTAATACAATATGCTGATAGCAATACTATGTTTGTAAGGAACACCAGCTCTATATCAAATATTTTAAACATCCCCTATCTCTTTGAAGAAGTATACACCTCAGACATAAACAAAACCATAACCAAAACATTGTTTTGGGAGGTTTTAGCTACCTGGCATTTGAAAACACAATTAAAAAACTGAATCAAAAAATTACATTATCATAATATAATTATAATAATTGTATGAATCAACACAGCAGGTTTAAACATACTGGGTACATACCTCCATATAGACCTAACTTATTCCTCAATCATGAACTAGTCTAAAGCAACCAATAACTTTGTTAATAAAATCAAAAACTTTGAATATTTTTTCTCAGTTGAAAAAGGTAACACAGAAAAAATGAAAAGGATTGAATTCAAGATTACCAAACACGATGAAGTAATCAATGAGATTTTAGCGAACGATATAATAGCTCTAAATAATTTGAATGATAAGGCTTCAGTCATTATTGTGAAAATATTAACATGACAAATAGTAAATATGAACTGGTAACACAGCTATAAAGCTGATATAGATATAAACACATATGAATACATTATAAATAAGAAAAATGGTAGATTAGCAATTGGCTGGGAGTCTGTGCAAATTAGAAAACATATAAATATTATTCAGTGTTACCATCGTCAAGGTTACAATCATATAGCAATGAATTGTCACTTTAGTATTCCTTCATGTTGCTACTGTTCAGGTGATCATTACAGTAAAGATACAGTAAAGATGTCAAAATCACGAAAGTAATTGGTGTGTAAATTGCCTTAACAAAAACAAAAAATTCAATTTAATGATAAATCCTCAACATTGTGCATTCGATAAAAAATGTCCAGTATATAATGACATTAAAAATAGAGTGGAATTAAAGTATGACATCTAGCAACCAATGGTAGTAAAAGACATTAAAATTGCATATGCAAATATAAATGGTCTCATAAATAAACTTGACAGAGTTATACTATATGTAAAAAAATTTAAACCTCATATACTTGAACTAACTGAAACCCACCTAACGTCCTTAATCTTTGAAAAAGAGCTTGAAATTTTTGGCTATTCTTTTATAAATTTAGAATCATCAAGTGCTCATACCGGTGGTTGTATAGTATATTAAAAAAATGACATCAAAGTAAAGTCTGATCCTAAATCTATCGTCAAAGACAAGTGTCATTGGTTATTATCTACTTAACTAGTCATTAACAAAATTAGGTTTCATTTCAGTGTTTTGTATAAATCTCCACAGGAGAACAAATCCATCTTCTTGGAGTTTTTCGATACTTGGATTACTACAATACGTTCGAAAAATATTATCATTCTTGGTGACTTTAACATAAATACACTTTCGAATGACAAACACTCTATAGCACTAAAGCAATCTATCAAAAATAATCAAATGTATATTTTAACAGTAAACCAACAAAAAAATCTGAAAAATCAAGTACTTGTATAGACTTCAAATTGTACTCTTATCGAAACTAACGAAAAAGAAAAACTTTCTGACCATGAAATGATTACTTGTAAATACTCTATCAAAGAAAAGAGACGATCCAAAACTAAAAAAGCAAAAAATGTTGGCAACAGTAGTAAACAGAATTTCAATAAAATTGATTATCCTTTATTAAATAAAAACATTTCAGTTGAATTAAAAAATACGAAAAAAGAAACTGATATCGAAGTAATGGCTGATAGTTATACAACAATTATTAAAAGTAACATAAATATGCAAGAAATGGTTCATAAAACGAATAAGGAAATCAACAACAACAATCCATCTATTCACAATAACTGGTTAAGAAATTATAAATACACAGATGCAGTAAAAGAATATAATCATGAATGGAAAACATGTTTGGTTTAAATACCATGGTTTTAGTGAAAGCAAATGTAAAACACAATATAGCAAATTTAAAAAAATTAGAAATAAAAAAACATCAATATTAAGAAAACTAAAAGCTGATTACTATAAAATAAAAATTGATTCAGTCAAAAATGATCCTAAAGCTATGTGGAATTCGTTGAAATACCTAACAACTATCAAACCATTAATTAAGTCAAATATAATTTGACGAAGAAAATGTTATTATGAGTTTTCAAAGAAATGAAACAAATAAATCCACTTCAGATAAATATAATGAATTTTTAATAGAAAGTATTATAGATATTGAAACATCAATTCATAATTATATGAGTTATAATGTTATGGAAAATTTATCACTAAATGATAATATTCCTTGTTTTTGTGAATTTACTCCTTTATCTAAGCAAGACTTAAATGAAATAGTAAAACAATTACAAAACAAGAATTCAATGTGTGAGGGCTTAAATGTTATTATCTTCAAAAAATTATACTCGTCATTTTCAAGTACTCTATTGAAAATTATTAATTTATCTTTAAAAACTGGGAAAGTTCCTTCTAAATGGAAAAAATCAACAATCATTCCAATTCCAAGGTAATGTCGCCAAAGTTACCACAAGACTTAAGACCAATTAATATGCTTCCTACTTATGAAAAAGTATTAGAAATTGCTGTTCACAAGCAGTTGTCAAGTTATTTTGAAAGTAAAAATATTTTTTATAATAATCAATTTGGTTTCAGAAAAAATAGATCGACTAAATCAGCAATTCAACTACTTCTTTCCAAATGAAAAACATCTTTAAATAACAATAAATTTGTTATAACAGTAATGCTAGATCTTGAAAGAGCATTTGAAACAGTTAATAGAAAGATTCTTATACAAAAGTTACAAAGTTATAAAGTTAAAGGTACAGTTCTCTATTGGATCGCAGACTATCTTTCAATGAGAACTCAAGTAGTCAAAATAAAATGTGAAGAATCTGGAGAACTAGTTTGTGATATAGGGGTTCCACAGGTTAGTGTTCTTGGACCTCTTTTGTTTATTATCTACATGAACGATATTGCATCAAAAATTGAGTATTCTTTTGTAAATTTGTTTGCTGATGATACATTAGTTTGTATTGAGGGTACAAACTTTGAAGAAACTATTTTTAAATTAAATCAAGACTTAAAAATACTTTGTAAATGGCTAAGTAATAACAAACTTAAATTAAATACTCTCAAGTCCATGACCATGCTTTTTATTAATTCAAAAAAAAGAAAAAATAGTTTAATTAATCAAAACCATAACATAAAAGTTATATTGGATGACGTAGTCATTGAGTTTAGTAATAGCGTGAAATATCTAGAGATTATTATTGACTACCAACTTAATTTTACAGAACATATCAAACATATCTCAAAAAAAATTGCAAAGAAAACTGGGTATCTTGATAGAATAAGCAAATCTTTAACTCAATGGACCAAAAAGATAATCTTTCAAACTATAATTGCTCCTCACTATGAATACTGTGCTTCTATTTTTCTTGATATCAACACTAATAACTTAAATATCTTAGAAAAACAACAAAACAAAGCGATGAGATTTATATTAGAATGTGACTGGTCAACTCACAAAACAGAAATGTTGAAGCTGCTTGGTTGGATAAGTATAAAAAATAGAATAATTTTTAAATCACTCTGTTTCATTCACAATGTTACATCAAATGAAAATAATATATTTAAACAGTTCTATTCAAAAAATAGTGAGCTGCATCAACATTACACTAGACAAGCTAGTTATTTTCATAAAAGTAGCCAATATAATAGAGCAAGGCAGAAGTCATTGTTCGTGTTTGGTTTGAAACTATACCAGGAAATAGCTTGTGAAATTGTTCAGCTGGAATATAAAAAATTCAAAAAAAAACTGCCTCAAACACTATAGAATAACGAACTTATATAGTGAACATTTATTTTGTAATAGCGAACATTTATTTTGTAAAAGTTACTTAACTAGCATTAAGTTGCTAAATAAATAAATAAAAAATATATAAGAATGTCTCTCTAAGATGAAAGGCAATTTCCTAAATACCCATGTTTTATCTAAAATCTAGTTCATAGCCAATAAATTTTCGACTTCAGAGTCAACATATAAAACAATCAAGAAAAAAATTTCTAAATATTTGAGACAAAGCCAATATGCAGAGTCAATCAAAAGCCAGTTGACAAAGGAGGACAAGCAATATTAGATGTTAAAATAAAGTGGTTCTTTTAAAAGCGTACTTTAGATGAAGAGCAAAGCATTGCTCTTCGCCTAAAGCACGCTTTTAAAGGAACCACTGATTCAACTACAAAACCTTTTGTATCCAAAACAAATGCTTTAACTTTGGTTATAACGATTGATCAAATTATTGTTCTAAAATACCTAAAAACGCTTGATAGAAATAAGTTAATGGGCGATAATAAAATTATTCCGTTTGTTTTAAAACCATGTGCAACATCAATGATAGTTCTGCTAACTTTGATTTTGGCTCAGACCTAATGTTACATCTATTTGTAAAAAAAGCCATTATCGCTCACTTCTGTTCAATGCAAACTTATAGAAAAAACAGTTAGACAAGTTATAATCGATCATTTTCTAAATAACAAATTGCTTTCCAAAACTCAACATGGTTTTGTTTAATAAAAAGACGCGTCACAAAGCTTTTAGAAATAATTGACTTTTTGACTCATAGCAAATCAAAGAAGAAACCAGTCGACCTCATTTTTCTTGGTTTGCAAAGGCACTTGATAAAGTTTCCATGTAAGACTGCTGTAAATTTGGTTGATCAAAATACTGTGAAAATGTATCGAATATACGGCAATCTTCTAAAATTGGATAAAAGTCTTCTTGACAAACCGCAAGCAGCGTGTTATACTTGGAGATTCAATATCTCCAAATATAAAACGCTGTTCAATTGAAGTATAACACGATTCAATTTGTTCATGTTAACTCTGGAACAATAAAATTTTCTTTCTTTATGGATTTAATCAAAAACGACAGCACATCCAACAGAGTAGTTTTAGAAGTCAAAAATTCTGAAAGAGATCTTGGAATTCTAATCTCTGAGAATCTTAAATATGCTCAACACTGCAATATAGCCGCAAAAAAGCAAATAATATACTCAGAATTCTTTAACACACCTATGTATGAAGAGACATTGACATTTGAAAAATTTGCTATACAAGTTTGGAACCCTTACAATAATGTAAAAAAATGAAAAAGGTACAACACAATGCCACGAAAGCTTCTCAGGCTTTAAAAAAATGAAGACTACAAAGCTCAATGCAAAATGATGAATTTAACTACTCTTGAAGACAGACGTAAAAGAGGTGATGTTTTTCAACAATATAAACTTCTCAAAAATATAAACTTAATTGACGGGCAAGCAAAGCCTGATTTTGGTGTTGAGCTTTAGATGCAGCATAGCACCCAGAGGTCAACATCAAACTAGATTTCATAGCGAGATTGTGGAGAAGTGCGAAGTCAGACATAAATTTTTCAATCACCGCGTAGTCAATAACTGGAATTCTTTACCAGATAATGTTATCGAGACTAAACCTTAACATCAGTTGATAAATTTAAACAATTACTGGCAGGGCCGGCGCTAGTAGGTGTAACATTGCCAATGCAATTTTAGCAGACTAAATAAAAAAGTCCTCATTTTTTGACATTGCCGACTGCCTAAATTTGACAACTAACTTTTCAAAACGGTCTACATTTGCTGACTGACTTGTCAAAACCTTAACTTTTGGTTGTTGTTTTTAAAAAAAGTTATAGCTGATAATTTCAAACTTCTTTTTCAATATTTTCGTCTTTCGCTTTTCGTTTATAAACACACAAAAACCCAAAACAATCAAAATAAATATACAAAATAAAATATTAAAAGAAAATCAAATAAAAATAACATCCAAGTGTTACTTTTTAACTTCTGCTTACTATATTTACCAGTTTTTATTTGTTTATTGTTATTTTTATGTACTTAATCTTCAAATAAATAAAGATAAACAAATAAAAATATAAAACAATAAAATAAAAATTAAAAGTGTAAATATATATATATATAAATATATATATATATATATATATATATATATATATATATTAAC
>NC_088920.1:41137500-41327500 GCF_038396675.1 Hydra vulgaris
AAAATTAAAAGACAAAACTAGTGCTAAGTTATTAGGCAAAGACAAGTTTTAAATTGTACAAAAACAAGTATTTTAAAATTGTACCTATCAATACCAAAAAAGTAAAATACTTAATAAACCTTAATAAACTTTAATAAACTTTAATAAACTTTATAAATCTTTATAAACTTTGTATTCAATTAAGTAAAAACATACCTCACAAAAACTCAACTAAACCTTGTCTAAAAAAAACAGCTAATAAAACTTTGTTTCGTTGTTATTTTATGTGGAGCGGTGAGTTTCATGAGAATTCAGGTCTGATTGGATTGTTTTTTTATAATTGTTTGGGCTGAATCTTTTTTACAATAAGAAAATGCAATTAAAATTGCAATTATAATAATTCACACATACATACATATTCAAATCTTAAATCATATATTTGAATGAACTGACCTGATAATCCTTCTCCGCGCACTTTAACTATCTCTAGATCTTGCTTCGCGATTGTGATGACAGGGCTTTGAGGTACATGATTTCCTTGATACATTACAGATATTCGGTAGATTCCTTGTTCTTCTGCATTGTATTTATACGTCCTTAAAAGAGGATTATTAATATCATATTTAAAATTGATAGGAACTAAATTTGGTCCAATAATCTCCACCTCTAATCCATCCATTTCCAAAGTGTCATCACTGCAACGAATATAAAATTCGTTTATAGCACCAACTTTTGGCTCAACAATCCCAGCACCCGATAAAGAAAATTTTGTTGATGGAATTATAATTGGTTTCACCTAAATTTAAGATACGACATTTTGAGGTAACTTGTTATCAAATTTAAGTACTCTTTTAAAATAACGTTAGGTTATCTTATTTCTTCTTATTCATTTTGGCATTCTTTTACATAATTATGATTCTTTACATAATTATGATCATGAATCTAAAAAAAAATGTCTCAAAATTTTTCAAAAATTTTGAATGATTATTTTGAATATGAGAATGCAGTAGAATTTATCTTTACATGGATAGTGGGAAAAGAGGATTAAATATTAAACGTAACGTTCTCTTTACTGTAAAATAGAAAATACGTAAAAGATTCAAGTTTCTATAAATTTCGCAGTTCAAGACCGAAATTTATAAAACTTTATCAAAAGATAACACTACATGCAAAATTATGATATTCTAACAAGACACATAAGGAAAAAAAAATCATATAAAAAAACAACACAGATTAATTTTAAATAAAAAGATTATTTAAAACATCGTCAGAGATCTATGACGCATTTTTTGCTATAAAAACATAAACTATTTATATATATATATATATATATATATATATATATATATATATATATAAATAGTTTGCTATAAAAATATAAACTATATATATATATATATATATATATATATATATATATATATATATATATATATATATATAAATATATATATATATATATATATATATATACTATATATATATATATATATATATATATATATATATATATATATATATATATATATATATATATATATATATATATATATATATATATATATATATATATAGTAATAATAATAACATATTATACATAAAATTTAAGATTTTGGGGGTCAAGGATTTAAATATTTTAGAAAAATCAAGTTTGACCAACATGACCAGCAGATTACAGAGGTGGGTGGAGTAAGTGGTAAGGATTCTTCCATGTTTTAGATATGAAATTTTCAGACTTCGTGCAAACTCCAAACTTAAAAATGTTCATACTCATGTCAAATGAGAATGTTTAACAAAAACCGAAAATTGGAGCCTGGGAACAGAAATATCAAAAATGTTCTCCGAACTTACCCCAAATGTAAGAGTGATGATATAAAAATAAAATTTTAGAAATAAATAAACTTAAATTCAATAACAAGTTTTTCAGTTTAATAATTTTTTAGTCTTCGAAAGTTTTTAAAAGAAAGAAAAAGCAGCCTGGGCGCAGTGGTTAGAGTTCTGGCTTAGAACAAAGAGGTTCATGGTTAAACGCCGAGTCTAGCCAAATAGACAACATTGGTAAGAAATTTAGCGTCAGCTTTTTGGTTAAATGTTTCTCCGCGGTGCTCTTTGATAAAATTGATTAGAACACCTTAATAACTACAAAAAAAGATCATATAAGGTGTCTAGCTTACTAAAATGAAGGGGTTGAAAGGTTTAAATGTTCTTTGAACGCTAAAAGATTATTAAATAAAATTTAAAACCTGTCAATGAATATAAATTTAGAAAAAGATTAAAAGAAATATTTTATTAACTCATTGCCCCCTCATTTGGCGTAGATGCAGTAAACATTTTAAGATAATATTTTAAGTTTTTTATGTTCTTAGACTCCAATTATCACAATTTTTTGCAAAACATTTTTTTTTTTTTTGAAGTATGAACAAAAACTTAAAAGCTAAGTTTAAAATTTTCACAATTCTAAAAGTGCCATATTTGAAATATATATATATATATATATATATATATATATATATATATATATATATATATATATATATATATATATATATATATATATATATATATATATATATATATATATATATATATATATATATATATATATTTTTATTTCCATTGTTTAATGAAATTTTTCTTTTATTAGATATTAAATGATACAACAGTTTTATTGAAAATATTTTTTTCCTTAACAATATTATGAAACGTAAGTAAGAATGTCGCTAAATTCTCGGAATTTCACTTATTCTGTTATTGAACGCAATGAAAGCGTTAATGAACTCCTTAGTTTAATAAAACTGTTTTCCTAATACCCTAATAACACTTATATATTTAAGAGTTCGAAAAAATATTTTTTTTAAAAGTAATTTATATTTTAAAATTACTTGTTTATGCGATTTCTCTGATGCATAGTGCGTCAGTTCATTGCACCAGTACGTTTATGGTATGTGACTTTTTAATTTCATTAAAGTGAACGCTATTTCAACCGTTGCATTAATTGAACACTAATGACATGTCATAAATGAAACTTTTAAAAACTATATGTAAAATCAAAAATTTATATTAAAATAAAGTGTTCATGAATTTATAAATTTACGGCTGGTAATTACAAAAACTTATATCCTTGCCTTCCAGGCCTTGATATTGAATATCTGGCTTGAACTAAACTTTTTTACACATTCCTAAAAAATCCACTAAATTTCAAGGGTCCAGAATAAGGCTGAGCAGATATCAAACGTTTGCTGGCTATGCATTATAACTTTTTTTACCACTAAGTTGTGCATTCGATTTAAAATTAGAGGTTATATATTTTTAAATATCTTCTTTTAAAAGATATCCATTGCATGATCATAATGTTTAAAATAATAATTGACTAAATTTATACTTTTTAAACTTTTTAAGGATTCTATTTTAAAAATGTGGAATAAATTTAAAAAAATAACGGCCATTAAAAAAAAATGCTCTTAAGAGATTCTAAAATCAAGTTTTACCATTGTCAATTGCGCGACATTAAGAACTTCTATATACAAGTTTTACCTTTGTAAATTGTACGACATTAAGAACTTCTATATACAAGTTTTACCTTTGTAAATTGTACGACATTAAGAACTTCTATATACAAGTTTTACCTTTGTAAATTGTACAACATTAAGAACTTCTATATACAAGTTTTACCTTTGTAAATTGTACGACATTAAGAACTTCTATATACAAGTTTTACCTTTGTAAATTGTACGACATAAGCCATAATAGCTAGCTCTGGAATTTTAGGGTTTGCCATTTCAGTTGGAGATATAATTTGTGGTATCAAAAATATTTTTTCTGCTATTGCCATAGCAATTTTACAGTTTTCCTCGTTATCAATTGAAATAGGTTCTGGTACCAGATTTGGCTGGAATGTGTTTATTAAGTTTCCTAAAAAAAAAGTAAAACTTAGGTTAAAAAAGAAGTAAACTGTGGCGTAACTATATAGTTGAAAAGTTTGACAAATTCAACGAACACCAGACATTAAAAGCTTTTAATAAATCTCATTTATTTTTACAGATTTTTAAAAACACTTAACATAAGATTTTTCCCTGCGGATTCCAATTATATAGCTACGCCAGTGTAAATTATATAGCTACGCCAGTGGAAGTTGAGAGCAATATATAGAGTTAACAATTACTGTTGTTAACAAATCAAAAACATACTGATCGCGCTGCCGTCATTCCAATCTTTGTTAAAGTTTTTTACACCTATACTACTGTTCCACTTATTGACTAGATTTAAAGTCCATAGTACTCCAATACCGTTATCTTTTGTAAAATAAGACAAGTATGTTATCATGCTTAACTCGTCAACATTTTTGTTTATCATGTTTTCCGCACTTATAATTTGTGGAATATTAAACATATCTTCAGCTAATTTCATTCCTAAAGCAAAATAATAAGCGAAAATGTCAGATTACTGGTTGTATTTTATTTACTGGCGATCTAAAAACAAAACATTTAATTACCTCTACATGCATTTGAAAAAGCATCCTCTTGGCGCAAGTGGTTGTACTCTGGGAATGATCCAGGATGTAAAACATTTATTAGATTACATAAAGCTATACCATTATTCCAATCATTAGTTAAGTTGGTAATATTTTGCTCTGGGATGACATGCTGAAGCCATACTAAAAGAAGTTTTTTTAATGCAATTTTTATGCTTTTATCTTCTGTACCGCTGATTTGATACCTAAGGATTAGCTGCCATATTAAACCCAAGATCATTTTAAAATTACAGTTAACCACGTGGTCGCTGTCTGAACAAAAAATTAATATTATACATTTATAAAATCTTTACTCTTCTCTTTTAATCTTTTCTTCTTTATCGACTTCATTACTTTATATTAACTTACATCCCAAATACTAAAAGAAGTTTTTTTAATGCAATTTACACGCGCGACAAAAAAACTTAAATTCTGCTACACACGCAACAACAACAAAAATTATATTCTACTACACACAACAAAAAACTTACATCCTACTAACAAACGCAACAAAGAATTTACATCCTACTGCACTCGCATTTTACATCCTACTACACACTCAACATAAAAACTTAAAAAACCTCTTACCAATACTTACAAGTTTTACTCCATCCTGCTGCATAGCTTTAAGCACTAAAGAAACATTTTCAAGCTTCTGGTTAGGAAACTTTGGGTTCTTTGCATATTTACCAAGACTTCTCTTTGCTACAATTTCATATAAATTTACTAGTTTTACTCCATCTTCAAAGCCGAAAGCAATGCTTTCCACAGACATACCACGTTGTTTAAGATTTGCATTTACCCAATTAGTAAACGTATTGTTTTGCATTTCTATCCAATCTTCTTCTGATCCTACAACAGCCTTTTTTGTTACGTTTTCCATATTTATTTCTTTTAAAAAATATATCCATTGACCTACAAATGTATTCAAAAAATATTTTGATGAGTTTTTAAATATATGAAAATGTTTGAATCAAGACGCATTTTATTTATACGATGCCATAATTAACATATTTGTGCTATTTTTAGCTGACATGTATTTTTATAACGATATCGATGGTTTCAATGTACACAAATACAAAGAAAACGTTGTTGATGAATAACTTTATAAAAAAAAAATAATTATTAAAATATATACTACTACTGTTGTTTTAAATGTCAGTTTTTTTGAAACCACATAATCTTGTTGTTGATATAAATATGTTAATCCTTATACTCTTCAATGAATAAGAAATAAAGCATTCGAAATAGATGGTTTTTATATACTCTTCGATGATTAAGAAGTCATAATTAAATCTTAATCTACGATATTGAAATAGATGGTTTCTATTTAGTCCGTAAATAATTTAAAAGTCGCAATTAAATTGATGAAATGAGAGTAGATGGTTTCTATTTAGACTTTAAAAGAAAAGTGTAAAAATAATTGTTCGAAAATGTTTTATTTTAAATTTTAATTTAAGCAAAAAAGCTCATAAATACATTTAACTTGTGATCTTTTAGGTAAATACTTTAAACTATTTATTAATAATTTGAAATATTGTTTGCAAAATGTTTATCACTACTCTTGCTGGTTTAAGTTCTTAAATTTTATGCGTGACTTGGTGGCTGGATAGCTCAGCTGTTTAAAGAATCAAATGAAGTTCTAAAATCTGGGCTGTTGTGCGATACAAGTTCAAATCCGGCCAACTCAAAGCCGCCAACTGAGCGCATGAGTAGTACTTTGGTACGCAAAAATGCTGGTCAATTTTGGACGCTACTTTGGATTAGCCTTTATGACTATTTGTGGCTGTTCTTATGTTAAGTCAACAATATCTGTGGATATAAAAGCACTGAACAGCAAAATATAGCATTTTTAACTAAAATTGTTTTTAAAATCTATACTTTGCTTAAAACACAAGCACTACGTTATAAATTATAAAGTACAGTATAATTTATAAAGCAGTAGCTTAAATTGTTTAGATCATCAAACCAGATCATTAAACCAGATCATCAAACCAGATTATCCAACCAGATTATCCAACCAGATTATCAAACCAGATTATCAAACAAGATTAGGGTCGTCCATAAATTACGTCACGCTTTAGGAGGGAAAGGGGGTTATTAATTTTGTGACGACTCATACGGAACTTGTTACTAAAGAGTTCCGATGTTGTGACAAGAGGGAGAGGGGTCAAAAATGGTTAAAAACTGTGTGACTTAACTTGTGGACGACCCCTTATCAAACCAGATCTTTAGAAAGAAATACACTAAAAATTACCAATGAATGTGTTAATTGACGTCATGCAACTTCTAAACATAAAAAACGATAGTTTTGACAAAAATTATAGATTTACAGATTTAAAAAAACACATTTCAGTACGTAGATGTTCTAATGCCTATTTTAATATCTTATAAATAGATGAGTTAAATTGGAAGTGAGTTAAATTGAAAGTGATATAGATCAAATAAGAATTCGCGAAGTCAAAAAATTTTTCACAAACGCTATATAATAAATTTTTATTTAAATATTTTTGACCTAAATTTCCTTTTAATGAAGATGCTGCAAATTATTGTTTACACTTTACATCATTTCAAAATTCTATTCTGTTATTATGCTTGACTCTTTAATGTAGGGGAAAATTGGGTAGCACCGGACGCCGGGTAACTCCGGACACTTGTTGTACAGCTTAAACTAAACAATCTGTGTAGTTTTATATACTATAAAAACATTATTTGAGTGAAAATATGGTCTATGCAAAATATCTTTTAATGATATGCCAAAGCGATTAGCTGGGAGTGTAAGATATTGTCTCGAACCACCAGAAGAGCGATTTATCATCATCAATATTTGGTTCACATATTAATATACTTAATTTTTATATAAACTAATAGTTTTAACTGATTAAAGATTTTTATTTACAATATTTAAAAAAAAAATTTGTTTAGTACTTTAACTCACTAATTTTAGTTGTGTGTTTGAATGAGGTATGATTGGGTGGTATCGGATACATGTTTGGTGGGTGGTTCCGGACAACTTAATCCATTTACATATTAAAAATAAACAACTATTTTATATAAATAAGAATACATTTACTAAAATACACAAACCCAAAAAAGTAATTCATTTAATTTCAATAAAAAGGATTAAGATTTGAAAAAATTGTTTTTAAAGTGATTATTTTCATTAGTAAGAAGCTAATGTTTACATTTCTAAATGATGACATTTTCACTCCCATTCCTTATATATTAGAGGTAATTTTTAAAGACAACTTTTTTTAAATGTGTTGAGAACAATCCAATACTAACTAATTATATATTATATTTGTGTCACATAGGTAAAAAAGATGTAAAACCATGGTTAAACTTAATGTCCGGGCAAAATTGCGAAACCGATAAACTGGATTCTAGTGAAGCGTGAAAAAGTTGGCACATTGACTAATTTTAAAAGTTTTGGATGAACAAGATTAGTTTTCATTTTCAAAACTATTACATTTTAAAAATAAAACTATTAAATGAGCCGGTGAGAATCAGAATGGTGTAAGTCAACGTTTCCTCAATTTGAGATTTTTTATGGTTTTATAAGATTTACTGTGGAGAAAGTCCTACAAAATAAAAATAAAAAAACAGTTTCCAGTTTCTTTACATAAACTTACACTTTACACCAGTCACAAATTTTACATAAACTTACACCTCACACCAGTCTCAAATTTTACATAAACTTCCACCTTACACCAGTCACAACTTTCACCTTACACCAGTCTCAAATTTTATATAAACTTCCACCTTACACCAGTCTCAAATTTAACATAATGATGTTTTGTATAAACATTAAATTTTTTTTTGACACCATGCATGATGTAAGTCAAAATCATCAAATTAAATCATGCTGATTTTCACCAGTATATTTCATAATTTCATAATTCTTAGAAATAAAACAATAACATTTTAAATGTAAAATTATTTCAGAAATAAAATAGTTATTAAAATTATGACATGTTTTAGGCAAAAAAACAAAAAAAAGTTAACAAAAGAAACATATTTTTGATGTCATTTTTATTTCAATTTTAGTTTCAATTTTGTATATTATATTTATTATATTGAATCATAATCCCTTTTACAAAAATCCAAAATTTTGGTTTCAATTGGATGCTTCTTTAATAGAAACTTTTAAATTCATTAATTAATGTCTTTTTATTAAATTCATTAATTAATGTCTTTTAATTAAATTCCCAAGAATCGCACTTGTTTTAAGAGTTAAAACATATTTATAACAAATTGTAAAACTAAAATTTTTAACAACTACTTTCTCAGATAATTGAAAAAACACATGTTGAATGAGATATAAAACGCTAACGTATAATAATTTACAATTTTTTTCGAAATTATAAAAAATTTATTTAAGTCAATTTTTGAGGTACTTAAGAAAAGTTTAAAACGATGTTACATTAAATTTTAAAAAATTGAATGGAGTTTCAAATCACTGATCTGACTCAATTTGATTTAAAACTGAATTAAAATGCACACAAACATCAGAAGTTTATTCGTAAAATATTTAGTGGAGATATTTAATGATAAGAAATTTTATTAATTTATGACTGTTTTGTATTTTTAAATATTTTATTACTATTCAAATCTTAAAACCATTATATTATTATTTAATAACCATTATTTCTAACAATCCAAAACATAAAAGAGTTTAAAGGTATCAAAACTAACTGCTAAGTTTTATGTAGATTTTATAAGGAATGAAAAAAATCGTTTTTTTAAACAAATATGACGAATTGGATTCAGAGATTGAGGCAAAGCATAGCGAAGCAGCAGAAGAATCAACCGAAAGCATTTACAAACTTATTGAAACTGAAAGTTTAAATAGTTCAAGATCAGCTCACTCAAAAAGTAATAATCCTTTCCAAATTCAAGATTCAAAGAATCTTGAAGAAAATTTTGTTCCCTTAGGTTTAACTGATTTTGATAAGTTTGTGGAAAATGTTTCTTTAAAAAAAAATATTCGAAAAGCTTCTGTACCTAGACAAGCGTCTTTTCTAAATAGCAAACATTTTGCAATGAAAAGAAAACCTCGTGTATTTGGACAAAATTTCAAGCAATTTAGGAACTACGTTATTAATTCTACTCATCTCTTAAATCTAAAACAGGAAGAAAGAATTGATTTAACAACTAAATTAAGCCTTGCTAAAAATAATGTAAGTGGAGGTTTTGACAGCATTATGCAGCAAAATTCGAATACAGCTTTAAAAAACATTTTTAAAGAAAGTGCAAATGAACTTATTGACGATAACGAACAAAGAGATTCTCGCTCTGAAAAATTAAAAATGCTAGAATTACAAAACATTTTTAAAGTAGCTATACATCAACGTAACGAATTTCAAAAAGAAGTCTTTGAAATGTACAAAACTATATCTACACTAGAAATCAACAAACGTGCAAACGATTGTAAACAAAATGAATTGGTTTACGAACTGAAAATAGCCAATCAAAAAGTATCCGATGCAGAAAAACATACTGCTGTTGCAATAAGTAAGCTTTTATAAAAATAGATTTTGGTTTTCAAAAACCTGTTTTGTAGAGTTTGTTGCTTAGCAACATTTTAGTTTAATCATCATTGTTATGACCAGTTTGGGTCTATCGTTAAAATGGAAACAAAAATAGTATAAAGAATATAAAGCAAAAACATCTTTATTTATTCATTGTTACTAGAATACAACTCAAATTAAATTTTAAGTTAGAAATTTCTTCTCAATTTTAGATAAAATTTTAAAAAATTTTAATTTTGAACATAATTCACCAAATGAAATCGTTTGAAATACTATACTTAAAATATTTATAGTTTAAGGAATGTCTTATGAAAATTCTTAAATAGTCTGTTAAAGGGGAGTAAGCAATCTGTTTTTTACTTTTTTATTTTGTTGTTGTTGTAGTTTTTAAATTGGTTTTTGAATATTTGTTTATATTATCAATTAGGTAGAGTACAAGAGTTGGAAAGTCGGCTGGAAAAAGCTGAAGGCAAAATAACTAAGTACGGTACCAAGTTAAGTCATTCTCGAGACGAAGTTGCTACTCTTCAATGTAAAATTCAAGAATTGCAGAAATTGAATAATGAAGAAAGCGACATGAAACTGCAGCTTTTATCAAAGGTAAATCAAGCGGAGAATAGTGAACGTTTAAGAAGAGAAGAGCTTTTGGCAATGTGTGAAAAAAATGTTGAAAATGAGAAAATTATCAACGAGTTACAAACGCGTTTAACAACATTAAGTGATGATAATTCGAATTATCAAAGTCAAGTTCTTAAATTGGAAACGACAAATGATAAATTAAAAGAAGAAAATCAATCGCTAAATTTAAGTTACGAAGAAGCAAGAAACTCTCTTGATTACTTCAAAAATCTAACTGAAATACAACGTGAAAAATCAAAACTAATGATTGGATCAACAATAGCATTAGAAGCCGAGGTCCAAGAAATGCATGTTGAACTTTCAAAACATAAGATAGAAAAAGAAAAACTATCAGTAGAAATTAACAATTTGTTAAAAAGTTTAAGTCAATGCAGAAATTTGATGAAGAGTTATAAAGAATACGGTGAGAAAATGAAAATTGAAAAACGTTTTGCTGAAGAAAAAATTCTTTATTTTGATAATTTTAAGAAAGTAATTGAAAGTAAAAAAAATCTATACAACAAAGAAAACTCTGACCTAAATAATGAAAAGAATAAAACTGAACAACAAATCTCAATTGAAAACAGCAAATCTGACGTTGCTCAAAAGGAGTTTTTTAAGGAAGATAATGACACTCTGTCTAACGTAAGTTTTATTTCAAATGCAAGTCACGAAAAATCAGCATTAACGGAAATAAAAGATTTTACTTTTAAAGGTGACTATACATTTTCACCTTTTTTAAAAAAAGATGTTAAAAAGAATAAAGTATCAAGTTTTAGCGACTTAATGAAAGACAATGGTATTGCTAATGCTTTGCTTTAACATCGAGAAATGTTGTCAGCTGACAGTGTTGTCATCTTAAATGCTACTTTGATTTATTCCTTGCACTATTACGAATAACATTTCATATTATTATGTAAAAAATTTTTGTGTTTTTTAAATTAAATTTTCTAATCTTAGAGCTAAATATATTACAAAACCTTTATTATACTTAATTTATAGAACGGTGTTGTTTACTAAATACTGCATTTATATCTATGCACTATGATTGGATTAAGTTTCAAAATCATCTTTCTTAAGAATTATGCAAACATGATTTATGATTATAAATATTGTTATTTCGATAAGAGTACTGTAGTTATTTATTTAGTGGGTACACCCATAATATTTTTCTGTTTTAAAAGTTTAAATTTTTTCACCTTTAATCAAAAAGCTTTGTTTTTCAAACTGTCACAGAAATGATAAATATTTTTAAAAAGTTAAATAATGAAAAAGTTTAATGTTTTTGTGTTCCTTCAATTCCTCCATAAAAGGTTTCTTAAACTTAAGTTAAATTTAGCTATTGTTATATTTATTTTTAGAATTATAGTTGGTATTATATATCACATCAAGATGTCTATTTTTATTTATACAAATTATTTAAATATTTTATAACATCATTAAAATGGAACTATTTAATTAAAAGAAAAATGAAACCTTGTTTTATAGTGGTGTGTTTAGCCATTTATTAACTGACTTGTTAAGACTGGCTAAAATAGTTTTAACTTAGGAGATACCTCTTATACAACTTCCATATATTGCCTGCTACTCTATCTGCACAACTGTCCTCTGTCTGCACAACTTTTTGCATCTAGCCTCCAGTACTTTTTAAATAAAAAAAAATTAAATCTCAAAACCTTTTTTGGATAAAATTGGAGCTTCACCAAGTTGAATAGGTACCTAGAATTCTCAAAACTTAAAGTAGTTATAATTGATATATTTTATTTTATATATATATTAGATTTTTATCATACAAATACAAGTATATAGCAAATGTAAGAGGACTTTAAGAAAGTTTTTCTCTGAACTTGATGATACTAGTAAACGCATCAAGTTGCGCCATTTTTACCAGCAGCAACCATAATTTTAGGATAAAGATGATTATAATTATTATTCATGCTGATTCATGTTTTTAAAGATATGCAGCTATAAAATTAGCGTTTCATTTAATAAAGAAAAAGGATACAACAAAGCAGGCAAAAAAAATCTGAAACTATTTAAAAACATATTTATGCCGTTAAAGACACATACACTCGTAAAGATAAGATACCAAGAAGTCTTTGTGAGTTCAAATTTGCTTGATCAACTTTCATCCAAAACGTATCCATAAGTTTTTATCGATTAAGATATGTGTGTCATTATCATGAGGGTTGACAAAACTACGTTCGTGAATGACTTTGTGGAAATATTTTCATGTAACTTAAGCTCATTTATACTGCGATATAAGATTATGGAGAGTTTCTGATAAACAGGCCGGATCACTAGGATCCATAATAAGCCCTGAGTTTCACGATACATTGAAAACACAGTCAGATATTAGTGAGTTTAAGCATATAAGCGTTAACTCGAGTCAGTGCACAGTGGGAACCATTGAAATTGGTGGCTAAAATATAATCGTTGTATTTATGTGGATATTTTACATTGATATTTATCAAGCCTTAATTGAGTAAAACAGAGACTTAAAAAAGTATTTTTAATTTTTGTGTTTAACCAGCTCAGACACAGCAAGAAGGAGGGGGGGGGGGAGAGTAGATGCAGATGAGTTCTGGGAGGTTTTACCCAAAAAAGTTAACCCCACCCCAGATATGATTTCAAAAAAACTTATTTTGTTGCTATCATATACTAAATTTAAATTCATCGACAGGTTTTAAATTTCATCGAATAATCTTTTATTCTTTGAAAGTTATGATCATGTAAAGTTTGAAGTTGGGTGACAACCCCCTCTTTTTAAGGAGGGTGAAAACTTTATTCCGTTATATCTTTTGAATTTTAATAGATTATTAGTTGAAAATTAATGTCGCTTTAATTCTCAAGTAATAATAAATAATAATAAAACTAATAATATAAAAAACAACAAATAAATAAATATTTGGGATATTCTTGTTTTCAAACTCCAATGATTTGAGCCGAAGCACTGCAATTCTTGAAATATTTTATTTAATATTTTTTATTTATTTAATAAATTTGTATTGTAGGCAGACAAATATAAATTTATACATTATACAGATTATACAGTTTAGAACTTTATTTTTCTACATCTTTATCTAATTCTAGATTTTCGTCAACGTTGTTAACATTTAAATATAAATCATCTAAGTTATTGATTTCATCTGATTCCATATCTTCTTCAAACATCCTATCATGAATAATTTTTTTTCTCAATAAATATTGATTTTTTAAAACCTTTTTTACTTTCCAATTTTTGTTTCAATTTTATATGAAAAATGTAAAATAAGTTCAAAAAACCTAATCCAAGCATGTAGTGGTGAAATGCCATAGAACAATAACTTCCCATCTGTCACAAATCATTCCTTAAAAGTTTTTAGATTGCTCGTCGTGTTAGGTGTGGCATGACCAAATCGAACAACGTTGTGTCCATGGTGTAAACTAAGATTTTCTCATCAATAATTGAGAGAACAAAACTATAGTTGATCAAAACATACATAAGTCCCGGAAAGTTATCTTTACCAGGGTATAAATCGAGAATTTCTTTTTCAATGCATTAAGAATTTTATTTCAATGCATGTTTCTAGTGGTATGTAGCCGTTTTTTATTTCGGATATTGCTCAATAGAAATCTGCATGGTGCTCCTTTATGAGTATTTTCATAAGTACTTTTTGAAAGTTTGTTATCCAAGAAGTATTCAAAAGCTTCTTCAGAAGGCAACGTGGTTAGCTGAGTGTAAAGCAACAACGATTTGTGTTGCCTCTTTCTAACGACGCTAAGTAATTTAACAAAATAAAATTTGCGTTTATTAAATGCTGTTCTTTGTGCTACCAAAAATATTTTTTTGGCGGATTTCGTTTTTGAATCAAACGATATATTTGCTATAAATCGTCTTCAAGTGCGAGAACTCGATCCATCGAACTCTGTTGTTGGTCGACTTCTTTTGCTGATTATTCAACTAAATCATTTGTTTTGAAAATTATATTAAATCAAACCTGATTTCTTCAACCAAATATTTCTTTTTTTAGAAATCATGCATGTCATAGTACAACATACCTTGCAAGAGTTAGTTTTAATTTCATTCTTAATAAATTTAGTTTGTCTTCTCTGACTTGAATCTTAATAATAATGTATTTAAACCTACAATCTAAAATATCAAAAGTATTTTCAAAACCTAAAAGCATTCCACATATAGTCTTAAATTAATTTCTTCCATTAAATTAATTTACAACAATATACTAGCAAAGTAAAAAGAAACTTTTTAACATTATTTAAAAATTCATGTGGTTTTTCGTCGATCAGTGGGATATCAAAAATGCATTTTAGAACAATTTTTTCTAAAATTAATTGTGTATTTTAAAACCGTAAACACTTATAATCAAAATAAAAAATAACTTTTTTCCTTTCAAGAACACTTTCTGGCCTTAAAGTGGTTTATTTTAGTTTTAGTAATGAATGAAAGAAGAAATCGTTTTTATTCGTAGAAATATTTTAATTGTTTGAAAAAATATCAATTTTTCAAAACTACTCAGCGCTCAATATGGTAGATGATCGCAACCATTCTTCTCAGGGTAGACACTGTAAACTAAAAAATGTTAAAAACTGGTAAAGGTACAAATTAGAACAATTTTTGAATTCTTCACCTTGAAATTTAGTACTTTTGTAATAAATATTTTAATTTCAATGTATAAAAAATTGTAGCACCAACTTTTTCAGGAAAAAGTTGGTGCCAAACAATTTTTTTGTTTTGCTTTTAACAGACTATATTACAGCCTTTCCAATGACGTATATAATGTCAATTTTTCAATGATATTTAAAAATTAATATTGATAATATTAAAGAAACAGTAAGTAGTAAATTCATGCATTTTAAGAACTTTTATCAAAAATACATGAAAAATCAAACTTCAAAAAGCCACTATCATCGAGCCTGTCACAATTAGAAAACTATTTGTAATTAATAAAGAATTTTCCAATTTATGAAATTCTAATTGAGACAGGCTCGATAACATTATGGTGTTAGTAACAAAACCCACAACCAGACATAATGTTTGGTTGTAAACTTTGGTGTAGATTTTCTAATAGAATGCTTTGTTTGTTTATAGCGCAGATTTTTTTTAGAAATACTTTTAACTTTAAAATCATGAATAATTAATGAATGAGACGCGCTTGACTTGCCTAATGTTTTTTAAATTTGCAGCGGTAGGAAACTTGCCAGCGTTTGTACTAACACCGCCTGTAGATAATGCACGTATGCTTCAACTCAACTTAATCACTAATAAAATTAATAACTAAAAAAAAATTTTTTAAAAGAAATGTACGAATAACCGAAGGCGTCATACATAAATCTAATATGTAAACAAAATGCACGAAATTAGTTTATTATTAATTAATTATATTTCACCAATTTGCATAAAATTAAATTAGAAATGAAAGCAAATAAATAAAAGAAATATAGCTCAAAAACGTACGCTACATGAATAATTAGTGAGTTTAAAATCCATACTTTTGTTTTTAGTGAATATTTTTGAAGTTAACGTCTCTCGTAAATATCTTTAAATTTAAAGTAAACTTTGATACAGATTTTCTATTAGATTGCTTTGATTTCTTATTGCGCAGATTTTTTTGGAAATACTTTTGCAAGAAATTAATTCATTATTAATTAGTTAATTATATTTCACCATTTTGCATAAAATTAAAATTAAACAAAAAATTAAAGCGAATAAATAAAAGAAACATAGCATTGTTTACCTTAATATTATTATTTTGTAGAAGTAGTTGGCGATCCATATCATCCTAAGTGACACATCCACATCATCCTAAGTGACACATCCACATCATCCTTAGTGACACATCCACATCATCCTTAGTGACACATCCATATCATCCTAAGTGACACATCCACATCATCCTTAGTGACACATCCACATCATCCTTAGTGACACATCCACATCATCCTTAGTGACACCTTATTCTCCTAAAAGCCATTTTTATAAAAAAAAATTAACAGAATTTTAATGTATAAATATGATGTTGTATAAATATGATGTTGTATAAATGTGTTGTTGTATAAATATGATGTTGTATAAATATGATGTTGTATAAATGTGTTGTTGTATAAAATCATGTAGTAAACGATATTTTGTTTAAAGTTATTAAAATATAATTATTTGACAAAGACTCTAGAGTTTAAAACCTTGATTTGCCGATTTTTTTAAACAACTTATGTCAGAAAATCTATTTTACGACTTTCTGACTTCCTACGAAGAACAACGTGGTGTTCTTGTCACGAAACGGTCAATTAATGTGTCGCTTTGTATTTGTTTGAAGCAGACATTAGCAATAAAGCATAAAAAATAAAGTAATAACTTACATCATTAATAAAAAGAAACTAAATAAAAAAATTAGATATTAATAAATAATAAAAAGAAAATGTATTGTTTTGGCAGCAAAGATCAAAACCATGGTAACCATGGTGCGTTATTAAAAAAAAGATTAAAAAAAAATTGCATTAATGTTTTTTGCTTTAAACTTGTAACTTTTAAATTTTCAATTAGACGGGACATGTTGTATGTCAAAATATAGGTATGAAGTGTCGGGGGATTCAAATCAGAACGTAATTGGTCTCCAGAAGTGGTCATGACTGCATAGGTGGTCATTTTAGGAGTGTTTACGGAATGTTTAGACAATTTTATAATAAAAAGGGTTTTTATGCCTAAAATATAGATATATGAGGTTTTTATGCCTAAAATATAGATATATGAAATATAGATATATGAATTTAATTTCTTTGGCATTGAGAATATAAACATATAACTTACAACAACACTGAACTTTATTTACATTAAAAAGCATAAAGGTAATTATATAAACAAGAATTTTGATGATGGTATACATAAACTTGTCTTTGAAGAGTTCCTTGGTAGATCTCAGATAGACTGAAGTCTCTGTACTTTCCCTGGCTCCTCTTCATTCAGGACACCTTATGATTGGAGCTACAAAGCATCCTTACCTCGAGGTTATTGTTTGTCTTGGACCAGTATAACTTCCTGATGTGGTGTTTCCTGTTGTGCTTGAAGACTTTGTTTCAGGTCTCCTGCGGCTGCCTTTACACTTATAACCATAAATCTAATATCTGGAAAATCTGCCACAACTCACACCAAGTCAGTCATGTTGGAGCTGGTCAGGCTGCATATGCTGCAACTAGTAGTTGCGTCAATTACTTCACTAAGAATGTGGCAACTTTTCCATCAACCATAGTCAACCTCCAGTTCATGGTAGATCATGAATCTATTTATATTAATTTTGCAGGGACAGCATGGAACTCTTTAAAAAGTTAATCTTCTCCGATACAACATCTTTTCTCCCCTTTATGTATTGAAATCTGATTGGCTTGCAATGTAGTGTGGAGAATTTTAAATTTGTCCAAACAACTTCATCTGCCTCTTTGATCCTTATCTGTGGGGGAACTGGACAGACAAGAAAAAATGACTCTTCTATTGCTGACTCCTCAGATACCAACTGTTTATAAACAGATTGTCCAGTGCAACCATCATATATATATATATATATATATATATATATATATATATATATATATATATATATATATATATATATATACTTACTATTCATTTATATTCAATTTTTTTGGAATATACCAAAGCGATTTTAAAAACAAATTGTCTCAAGATTTGCCATGGTTTTCTCATGGTACCTCAGCAACAGGATACTTAACTGGATAACCTTGGTAAGCTGATATTAGAAGCTAATATTGTTATATAATTATGTAGTAATTATATAATGGGTATATAACTATGTTGGAACTTTTTTCTCTATATGTTATAGTTTTTTTTCCGTTTTGATGTAAATTAAATAAACAAATTTAAAATACAATTTTTTTAAAAGAAAACGACATTTTAGATATAAAAGTTATTTAGACAACAAAAATTAAAATTAAAACCTACTAGGTGCTATCTGAAATTGCTTTTAACGAGATTAAAAGCTATTTTAAGAAGCACCAATCAATAATTCTAAAACCGTTTTATATGCTTCTTAAGTTTTTTTAAAGCAAAGTGTATGATTGGATATCACTTACAAGGCCGGCGAAGGGGGAATGTAGGTAGTGTGACACCCTCCACCACTCCCCCTTCCCCCCATTAATGAATTTTTTGTTCATTTAGTCAGCAAATCTGACCCTTTTAGAAAAATAGAATGCAAATGTAGACCTTGTTGTCAGTCGGCAAATGCTGGCAAAAATTTTAATGCCCCCTCCCCCCTCCTACGTGACACCTACTCGCGCCGGTGTCACGAAATAAATTAACCCCCATAATAAATTAACTCCCGTTGCGTAAAAAATTACCCGGGGAGTTAATCTATTTCGAAATAGATTAACTCCCCTTGAAATAAATTAACCCCTGTCGGCAAAACAAATTAACTCCCCATAATATTTTAACTCATTGGAACAACTTATACGAATTACAAAAAAAGTGTTTTAACTTGATGTTTTCCAAATGTGTTGTTTTTAAATCTGTTAATTAGTTATTGATATGGATATAGATTATATTTCTATTACTATTATATCATATATTATTAGTAACAGTATATATATATATATATATATATATATATATATATATATATATATATATATATATATATATATATATATATATATATATATATCAGGCGCGGATCCAAGGGGTGACCATTGTGGCCATGGCCACATAGTTTAAAGTCAGAATAATTTCTTAGAAAATTTATTTAGTATCAATTAAATGTCTTTCAAAATTTTTGGTATAAGATATAGAAATACTTTAGCAATATATTAAGGAAAATATTATAAAGACGTGCAAAATATTTTTTCGTCTAAATACACGGCCTACTTAATAACAGGCCTGAAAGACGCGCAAAAAAAAAAAAAAACTGTAGGCGGATGTTTGTCAAAACAAAAATGGAGAAAGTTTTGTGGTTTTTTTAGTTATATTTTTAGTGTTTATATATATATATATATATATATATATATATATATATATATATATATATATATATATATATATATATATATATATATATATATATATATATATATATATATATATATATATATATATATATATATATATATATATATATATATATATATATATATATATATATATTCAGTCATGTATATAGATATAATGCAGTAATGTATTTACATAATATGATATACTACACAATATATATTTAAAATCAATTGCTTATAATTATTTGATAGTCAATATTATTTTATTTGTATTTTATGTATTTAGTAATCTTTCAAAACAAAAATTACTATATCATGCCTTTTAAATGTTGTGTGACTGGTTGTAGAGGAAACTATGATAAAGAACATAAAGTTAAACTTTTTCGATTACCAAACAAAAACCGTAATCCTCAAGAAAGAGAAAGATGGATTAGATCTATTCCAAGAGAAAACATTCCAAATAGTCCAAATACATTCATTTGTGAAAATCATTGGCCAGTTAATTATGAAACTTGTCAAATTCATGGTAAAATTCGTCCCTTAAATCCACCAACTATTTTCATCTGTGTATTTCAAAGTCAAATTCCTACACCTCCACCAACAAAAAGAACAACAACAAAATCACTACCATCTACGCGTAACATGAAACCTGATGAAATTTCAGCTCACTTGGATTTGTATGAAATTAGTTGTTTTGATGATCTTTGCCTAAAAGTAAGCAAAGAAGTTATTCCATTTCCAGTAACATCTTTTACAGTGGATGATGGTTTAATAATCCAAAGTAAGGATTATATTGATACCTCTGCTATTCCACAGTTTCTTTTAAAAGTTAAAATTGATATGCGATTTGAAGGTTTTCATTTTGGATCTAGATGCTCTATTATACCACTGTGCAGTAATCGAATACATAAAATTACATCTTTCTTACAAATTTTAGAAGCTATTAGATATTTACATTCCGTTGAAATGGATCATAAAAAAAACATTATCCTACAACAAGTTGTTAGCATGCATGCATTAACATTTGTTGGTAATAAAAAATATTCTCCAGAAATTCTAAGTAGGGCTTTTGAGTATTTTTCAATTTCAAGATCTCTTTACAGTCGTATTAGAGATGACTATGAAATGCCAAGTATTGTAACACTTGGTAAACTTATATCTAAGGTTAGTAAGCTAGAGGATTTTGATTTCCTCAACAAATATTTTATGCAACTAGAAGATCCTCGTCAAAAAAATGTAATTATTATAATCGATGAAGTTTATGTAAAACCACAACTAACGTATCAAGGAGGTAACTTATTTGGAAAAGCAGTAAATAATCCAGAACATTTTGCAACCACTGTTTTGAGTTTTATGATTTGCTCATTATTAGGAGGAAAGAGGTTTTTGTACAAAGCACTGCCAGTGTATCGTTTAAGTGCTGATTTTCAATATGAACAAGTTGTAAATATGTTAAATTTGATTCGTTCATGTAATGGCATTACTGTTGCAATTTTATGTGATAATAATAAAGTAAATCAATCATTCTTTAAAAAATTCAATTTGATTTCTCCATGGCGCACAACTGAAAACATTTTTTTGCTCTATGATTATGTACATCTAATCAAATCTATCAGAAACAATTGGTTAACTGAAAAAATGCAAGAGTTAAAGTATTCTGACTGCGGCCTTGAAAAAACTGCAAAGTGGGTTGACTTGAAGAAGCTGGTTGAGTTAGAAAATAATTCTATTGTGAAACTATCAAAGCTTAATGAAATTTCTATCTGTCCAAAACCTATAGAACGACAGAATGTTGCTTTATGTCTTAAGATTTTTTGTGTTGAAACGTTAACTGCATTAAAAATTCATCCAGAAATTCAGGATTCAGGTGGAACTGTTGATTTTATAGAAAAAATTGTAGACTTTTTCAAAATCCTAAATGTAAAAAGTCAGTTCGAAGACGTTAAAACTAAAGACTTAAAAAGGGCTGTCTTTGATAACCCTAACGATCAACGATTAGATTTTTTACTTGATATAGCAAGTATGTTTGAAAAAATGGTTCCTAAAAAACAAGGACAAAGAGTAAAACAACTTACCAAAGATACTGCTCTTGCTCTTGCATACACGAGTAGAGGACTGGTTGAGTTAACTAAGCATCTCCTCAGCACTTCACACGAATATGTATGTCTAGGAAATTTTTCTAGTGATCCCATTGAAAAAATGTTCAGTAAGCTACGTCAAGGTTCTGGTGGAACATATTTTATTAATGTTCAACAAGTTTTACAAAAAGTAAACATTAAGAAAACAAAGCTTCTCCTTGATTTAAACACAGATTTTGATGGAATTCAAACATGTTGTGAACATGCTTGTTTGAAATGTGGATTTTTGCTAAATGATGACAATACCTTCAATGTGTTTCATAATCTTTCAAATATGGAGTTAGCCTTGTCTAAGTCTGTAAAAATGGCTTTAGTTTATATTGCAGGATACATCAGTAGAAATGATGTAGATGAATATGATACGCAGTTCTATTACAACGAATTTGGAGAATTTACTAAAGAAATCAACAGAGGAGGCTTGAAGATACCTGGAGACAATATGTGTCAATGGGTGATTTATTGCTATGTATTTTTTCATCACATCATGTCATCAGTTTGTAGGACAAGTTTTATAAATATAACAATGATGGTAGCAGAATTTTATGGATTTGAAAACATAGATAAGTTTCATGGAAAAATACTATCTAACATATTATTTAACAACTATAGCAAGCTTTACTCACCTCGATCGACAAAAGAACCAGCTTTAAAAGTACTTAAATTGTCACAAAAATGATCATTGCGGAGCAGAAATGTAAATGTATGTAAAATATGTTTTGTGAAGTTGTAGGGTTTGTGAAATTTGAAAAGATATTATTAAAGAAAAGTGTTGTTTTTTTTAGTAATCGATTAAAAAATGTTATCTTATTGTAAAAGGTTTTTAAAATAAACAGCTCTCAAAATTTGAAAACAAGCAATTTAGCAGCTAGTGTAGCGAATTTTAAATTTTAACTCAACTTATTTGTTTACAAAATTGTTTAAATCGACATATTTGTTTACAAAATATCCGCCTACAGTTTTTTTTTTTTTTTGCGCGTCTTTCAGGCCTGTTATTAAGTAGGCCGTGTCTAAATAGTTTAAAATAAATTACGTCACGCTAAAGTTAAAATTTGAAACTTTGCGCAAATGATTTTACTTTCAAATCTCTGCGAACGAGAGCTACTTATTTGTTAAACCATTATTTAAACTCTGCGTGACGTACTTTACGTGTATAACCCTTAACAGTTTATTGCCATAGAGATTAAAGTTAACGGTAGCCAAGTTAGTTTTTGGTTGTTTTGTTGAAGAACTATCACTCAAAAATTTATTTGCGTCTGCCGTAATTTACGGAATTTGGCTATAGAATTCCTGCTGTGGCCACAACGGTCCCTATTATACGTTACCGAGGTATTATTCTATTATTAAAAGCTGTCAAATAAATATTAAAATATCGATCTTTCAACCGTGAAAATAAAACTTGGCCACATAGTTGGTTTTGACGTGTCCGATATGGAAAGATACTCTGTTAAATATATGATTACATATTAAGGTTTTTTGATCGCTACCGTGAGATTACCATTAATTCGTTTTCCTTATTTCTTCTGCAGAAACAAAGATAACGTGGCTTTAGTTATTTAATATTTTAAATATAATAAAATATGAATTCATATTTAACTGAAGAATTAGTTGCTTGTGCAATAGAAACAAAGCATAGGCCTAATGTATTAAATTACAAAAATAGACTCATTAAAGAGCTCTCAGAGATTAATTTAATGCAGCCAAGAATACCGGATTCTAACCAAGTTAATACAGATATGATGGATTTTGTACCCTTAATTAAAAGAAATCTTGGTTATACATCATTAAGGTATTGTTTTGTTTGTTTTGAGTTTTTTAAGTTTTTTATTTAATGAAAATAATATCATAATATGGACCTAAAATTCTGGATGTTAGATCATCTAACATCTAACAAAATTAAATCAATATAGATTATAATCAAATAGATTAAAACTTTTGTTGTTGTTTCATTAATTGTTAAATCCTTTTACCAGATTTATACAGATTTATACTCATTTTTACAATGAGTATAAATCTGTATAAATCTTGTATAATATTCATAAATCTGTATAAATCTTTGAAACACATTACCATGATTGTAATTTGTTTCAAAATGAATTATTTATTAACCAAACAAATGACCTATGTCATAAGTCATTTGTTTGGTTAATAAATAATTCATTTTGAAACAAATTACAATGAGTATAAATCTGTATAAATCTAAAAGGATTTAATAATTAGTTACAACAAAAAAAGTTGTTGTTGGATGTTAGATCATCTAACATACAGAGAGTTTTAGGCTATGATAGATTTATTTTATTTCTTAAAGAGTTAGAGTATATACTCTAATTCTTAAAGTGACCAACCGTCCTCCTTTAGGGAGGGCAGTCCTCCTTTTGTAGATTCTGTCCTCCCTCGATAAGTGTCCTCCTTTCTGTCCTCCTTTTCGATATTTTAAAACTAATCTGTTAATCTCTGAATTCAAAGATGCCGCGTCGAACTTTTTTTCACCCAATCATTTTCATAAGCTGTAAATATTGTATTTAAGATAGCAAATACAAAACAGTATCATAAATAATTGTATTTTTTTGTCAAAATACAAAAATAAAATATTTTCAAGACCCCACTGTGTCTGTCCAGGGTTAATTTTATTTATTCATAATGCGCTTGCATCTTTCGTGTAGCCCTATATTTTATTTTTAATTAAATTTTTTTATCTTAAATTTTTTTTCCTCCTTTTCATTGTAAAAAAAATGGTCACCTTATAATTCTTTATGAAAAAAAAACTTTTAGTTAAACTAAATCTTTATCTTTTTTTTTATCAATATTATTAATAATATTATATTAAATTTTAGTATTTTATACCTATTATTACATTTCAGTATATTTTACTATTTTTCTCAGATCTACTGAAGATGGAAATTGTCTTTATAGCTCAGTCTCTTTGCTTTTAAATGACAGTAAGCATACTTCAAAAATTCTAAGGTTACTGACATCAATTGAGTTATTCGAAAACATATATTTTTACACAAGGTATGATTATTTTTTGAGTTATTTTAATCAACGTAGCTCTGAATATTCTCAGCTTGCTAATTTATTTTTTATCGCTGTTTCATTTAAATGCTCTGACAGTTTTTCAACGATTAATGATAATATGATTTCTGAACTTCTTTTAAAAGAAGCATATTTAAATTGCTTTGATAAAACATTTTCATCTTTCATTTGCCTAATAGCATTATCTAGTGTTATAAAGCAACCTATTGAATCTATCTATCCTGAAATTGGTTTTAAAAAGTATCATTGTTTTTTTAATACAGTTGTAAAGCCTCGTATCCAAAAATTAAGTTGTCCGATAAACATTCTGTGGTGAAATTTAGATAAAATAAAAAAAAAATGTTTTTTATTTTTTAATCCAAATAATTTTTTACCACTTATTAAAGATATTTAAAAAAAACGACCAGCTGTTGTTTTGAGTGATGCAAGTTTACTTGATATCAAAAAAATAAAAATGTCTAAGTCTAGTTTTCCACCTACAAATAATAAAATACAAAAAGCAATCCAGTCTAAATTAGTTTTTCCTACTGTTTCTAAGAACTCTTTAGATTTAGATAAGTCTGGAGATTGTGATAAAACAGTTAAAACTGAATTGATTATCTCAAAAGACGCCAACAACAGTGATAAAAACACTCTTGACTTAAATATTCCACTTAATGAAAACATGGTTGTTGATGTTAGTTTATTAACTATAAATCAGGTAGCATCTTATTCAAACAATGATGTTTCTTCATATCATCTACAGGTTGAAAATTTAAAATCAGGATCAAATGATAGCAAACTGTTATCTCTAATTAATAATGTCTGGATTCCTGATAAATGTTTCCAATTTTCCCTAACAGGTAAAAGCAGAAAAAAAAAATTCTTGCTAAAATGGTTAAGTGATTTTTCTTGGCTTTGTTATTCTAAAATTAAAGATGGAGCATATTGTCTTCTGTGTACTCTTTTTGGTGCAAGCTTACCAAACAAATATGCATTATGTAAATTATTCAAAGAACCATTTAATACCTGGCGTAATGCTATAAAAGTTTTCAATGATCATGAGAAAACTGTTGACGGATTGCACATCAAGTCCATGCATTGTTATAATATGCTTTTATCTAGAGTTAAAAATAACACTTTTCCTATTGAAGTTTCTCTAGATTTTTCTAGGAAGCAGCGTATAGAAGAAAACAAAAAAAAGCTTGCATCAATTGTCAAGACTATAATCTTTTTGGGTCGAAATGATATGTCTCTACGAGGTCATAGAGATGATAGAAAATATCAAGGAGAAATTGGAGAATCTTCAAAAATTTCAGGGCTGGGTAATTTTATTGAGCTTCTAAATTTTAGAGTTGATGCAGGTGATTCAATTCTAAAGGAGCATCTTCTCTCTGCCCCAAAAAATTCTACATATATTTCGAAGACCATTCAGAACGAGTTAATTGAGTGTTGTGGAAATGCGATTGAAGAGATATTAATAAATGATATTAAAAAAAGTAAGTACTTTTCTATTATGGCAGACGAGGCTTCAGACTGTGCAACGCTAGAACAACTTTCTATTGTCATACGTTATGTTGACTTGAACAGTAATATAAAGGAAGTTTTTTTACGCTTTTTCGAATGCAAAACAGGAACAAGTGGTTTAAACATAGCTACCAACATTCTTGAAACTTTTAAAGAATTCGGCCTAGATATACAAAGATGCAGAGGTCAATCTTATGATGGAGCTGCTTCAATGGCAGGTGAATACAAAGGTGTTTCATCTCTTATAAAAAATGTTAATTCTAAGGCATTATTTGTTCACTGTGCCTCACATAAACTTAGTTTAGTTGTTGGGAAAAGTTGTCAAATCCAGCAAGTAAAAAATTTGCTTGAGCAAGTTAAAGACATATCTTATTTTTTTAACTTATCTCCTAAAAGAAGCAATTGCTTAAAAAAATACCTTCTTCCTGCTCAAGCAAAACTTATTGACACATGTCGAACTCGGTGGGTACAAAAGCTTCGTGGACTTGATGTGTTTTTTGATAATTATTCTGCAGTTTTTTCTGCTTTTGAAGAAATGGAAGACAATAATTTAAAAGAGTACAATAAAGAAACATCTTCAAAAGCGTCTTCTTTTATGAAGTTGTTGTCAAATTTTTCTTTTATAGTTTCTTTAGTTTTAACTAAACAGCTTATGGATTACTTTTACGGAATTACGATCACCCTTCAAACTAAATCTTTTGATATTTCCCAGCAAGTGGATGAAATACAAAATTTGACTAATCGTTTAAAAGAAATACAAAAAAATGCAGATGCTTACCATAACAAATGGTATAAAATTGCTCTTGCATTGGCAAAAACATTTGATATTGAGGAAAAAAAACCTAGAACTTGTGGTATTCAGAAGCATAGAGATAATCAAATATGTGATACTATATCTGATTATTTTAAAGTTTCTATTACACTGCTTCTTGTTAATCATCTTCTCAATGAACTAGAAAACAGGTTTGATGTTGAGAGTATGATTGTTTATAATGGTCTTAGTGCTCTTCCTGCTAGTTTAACAAAGCAATATATTAAATTTTGTCCATGGAAGGAAAAGTTCCTTAAGTTTTTAAATTTTTATAAATCTGATCTTCCTCATTTCTCATCAATTCATGCTGAATTAGAGTTATGGGAGGAATTTTGGAAAGAAAAGACAGAATTACCATCTACTATTTTAGATACATTAAAGTTCATGGATATGAGAGGCTTTCCAAACATTTTAGAGGCTTTTCATATACTTGCTACAATACCAATTACAACTTGTGAGTGTGAAAGGTCAATATCTACTCTTAGAAGAATAAAAACTTATACTAGGAGTACTATGTCAGAAAATAGATTGAATGGACTTGCCTTAATGTCTATTCATCAGGAAATAGTTCCTGATATTAACAGAGTTATTGAAATTTTTGCATCAAAAGGAGACAGAAAATTAGAATTGTTATTCAAATAAAAATTTAGTAAAAAGTAATTAGTAAAAAATTTAACTATCATTTAATAAGTGTCTTTTAAATAATCTGTAAATCGTTTCTTATTAATAATTTACTATTCATTGTTTTAAATATTTTTAATATAAACTACTAAAATAATATTTTCATTTTCTGCTTCTATTAATTCCTAATGTTGAAAGCATTTTCAGGTGAAATCTTTTTTAGTTATTATTTTATTTGTTGTATTATATTCTGTATATATTGTATTTTATATTATTATATTAAAATGTTAAAAAAGGAAAAAAAACTATAAAATGTTATCAAAAAATTTGTGCATAACTGCCTATAAAAAAAAAAGAATCCAGAAATGGAGGGCTAACCTTAGGCTACATTACTAGTATTTTACTTAAATTGCCTATCAAAAAAAGGAAAGAATCCAGAAATGGAGGGCTAACCTTAGGCAATACGACAGTTTACTGATGGAGTGCAAAGTCCTATGGCTTACCTTCTCGTTGGTGCACTTCGTTAAGTGAATTAGACAAGTATTATGTCTAATTTATGAACTAAATAGCCAAGGCAACATTTTAAATAATTTTTCAATAAATAAATAACTAAAAACCATGAAAAGTAACTTTTACCAAGATTTTTTTTTTACCTTATAATTTGAAATATTTTATCTGAAATGATTTTAAAATTTTTTTACGGTTGTTTACGGACTTGATTTCTAACAAAAGATATCAAAATCAACTTTGCTTATATTCCAGCAGAAAATTATTTCTACTGAGTAAGATTAAAATAAAATGATATTATTTTTGTCTTTTATAAGTAATTTATTGTATTTTGTAAATTTGAACATTATTACAATAAGTATAATAATTTTTACGCCTGTTATTCTTTCACGCCTGTCCTTATGTCGTTATATAAAAATTTGTCGGAAACGAATCATCTTAGAGAAATCAAATGTTTTTAGACACATTCTTGAAATTTGTTATACTTATTGTTTATTGCTCTGACAACTTTTTAAATCTAGGGTGGTAAGTAAAGAAGAAAACCAATAAATCAGTCTTCGCTGAAGACGTACTAAAACATAGCGACTAAATAATAATGATAAATGTCATTGTTGGTAGTCTTCAAAATTTGCGATTTTTAATGAGTGAAGAATTTATATCTTTTAATGGGTTGAACCGTAAATTTAGAAAGGATTTATTTCTAAAAAAAAAATTTAACGACGTATTAAAGAAATGATACATACGGCATCCGTAGAATTAATTTTTAACTTCCCATAGAAAAAACAAAATGAAAAGTATTTCCACTCCCGAATAGGGGTGGTGTCACCTCTTCTTTCCCACTTTCTATAATGGCATTGAATTCAGCAATTTTAAATACAGTTAGAAGATTTCGACATTTTGAAGTCTGGAAATTTAAAGAATTCGTCTAGTTGGCAAATGTCGGAAAAGTGCCCCCTCTTCCCCTCCCCCCTCACCCTCTTTCAAAAAAAGCTCTTTGCGCTAGTCCCGAACCCAGATTTGGCCACACAGTTAAAAATTCCTGGATCCGCACCTGTATATATATATATATATATATATATATATATATATATATATATATATATATATATATATATATATATATATATATATATACATCGGTGGCCAAAAATTAAAGCCCACTCATTTTTTAGTTAGTTTCTTAATCTTTAAATTAAAATTAAGAAGATTCTAATTGACATATTAAATTTTTTTTTTAATATCTTGTTAATTAAAACATACGGATTAAAGTGGTATAATTTTTTTAATCTAATTCTAATTAGATAGCGTTTAACTTATTAAAAAACTGATGAGTACTTATAAATCTTCTTTAAACAAATTGGACAAAATTTAACGACCACTTTCAAATCTTTAACTTGCACTTATTAAAAATAATAATGCATTATTTTTTTTAACTTTCTTAATTGCTTATTACGTTGGCTATAAAATAAAATGTCGAAACTGGTCTTAAAATTTTGTCCAATTTTTTTTCCCATTTATATTTTTTACTAGTCAGTTTTTTAATTTTTTAACATTATTTTGTAAAAAAATTATAAATTCTTTTATAATAAATATAAAATACAATAAAAATTCTTTCTAAAAATGTTTTGTTTTTTTTGATACCTTTTTCCAAAATAAAATTATACTAAGGTTAAAAATAAATTTTGAAAAAAAAATGAGTGGTCTTTAATTTTTGGCCACCGCTGTATATATATATATATATATATATATATATATATATATATATATATATATATATATATATATATATATATATATATATATATAGAGAGAGAGAGAGAGAGAGAGAGAGAGAGAGAGAGAGAGAGAGAGAGAGAGAGAGAGAGAGAGAGAGTATAGTATAGATATAAACTCTATAACCTTAGACATTATTATTAGCAAAAGAGAATGTTTCTGAAGTATTAGTATCAAAACAATAGTAATAGTAATTGTAGATCAAAACTTGTACGAACTTCAGTTTGTGCAATACTATTACTATTGTTTTTATCTCCTTTTTATATATGATATAAAGGCTTGTCAAAAATAAACAGTTATAAAGTAATTTTATTCAACGCTCACTAAATATTTATATATTATATATTTAAATATATATAATACTAAATATATTTTAAAAAAATTTTAAAATACTTACACAATTTTGTAGATATAATTATAAGTTAAATTATTTAAAACGCGTATTAACGGGGTTTAATTTATTTCAGTGGGAGTTAGAAATACTTAAGCCCCCGGTTAATCCATTTGGCTATATTTTAAAATAATTTAACTCCCGGGGTTAATTTATTTCAAAATAGATTAACCGGGGAGTTAGAATGTTTTAACCGGGAGTTAACTTTTTGGGGAGTTAATCTATTTCGCGTCACCGGCCCTGAACATTTATAAAAAAAATTTAGCATCTACTGCTCTCGGTTAAGCTTATAAAGTTTGATCTTTTAAGTTAAGTTAAAAAAATAGTTGGGTTTATTAAGGGATTTTAATGAAAAATACTTTGAAAAAATGCATATAATAATTTTTTATGTTTTTTCTTCCTACTTCAATATATATCTATGGACTTTTTATGCATTTATATGCGAATAAGCATTAAAATGTTCGAAATTCTTTATTCTGGCTTTATTTGTTATTTATCTACGTTTTATATATATATATATATATATATATATATATATATATATATATATATATATATATATATATATATATATATATATATATATATATATCAATTTTGTTGCAAAATGTAGGATGTACTGAAATTGAAAATTGTATTAGAGAAAAAATTAAATTGGTTTTAATGTGTTGGTTATTTCTTAATTACATTTAAAAAATAAATTACCTCATATATATATCAATTTTGTTGCAAAATGTAGGATGTACTGAAATTGAAAATTGTATTAGAGAAAAAATTAAATTGGTTTTAAAGTGTTGGTTATTTCTTAATTACATTTAAAAAATAAATTACCTCAATATAGAAGTTGGTTTTGGAGGATTTTGCTTACCCTGGCGCAGAGTGCATTGGTTACGACAGTATAATATTAAAACGAGTCTTTAATAAACAAATTTCTCACATCCCATTTTGAGTCAAATAACTTAGTGTCAGACAATCAATATGATTTTCGATCCTCTCGCTCTAAGGCTGACTTGCTTACTACTGTGACTGAAAGATTTTATCGTGCATTAGAAAGAGGCGGAGAGACTAGGGTTATTGTTCTTGACATATCAAAGGCTTTCTACAAGTTTCGGCAAGGGGGTCTTTTCTATAAGCTTGTTTTATATGGTATACTGGGAAAGTTTTTGATATTATCAAATTGTTTCTTTCTAACCGCTTTATTAAAGTCATCCTTGCAGGCCAACACTCTTTTTTATTTCCATTAACTTCTGGGGTACCTCAAGGTTCTTTCCTTAGGTTGTTTTTCACAAAACCAGGTCTTATTGATTATGGACAACCATGACTCCCATTTATCTGTAGACGGACTGAATTACAGCAAGGAAAATGGAATTAACTTTCTTACGCTGCCAACATAAGCATTAAATACACTTTAACCATTAGATAGAACTGTATTTAGGACGTTTAAGCATTTTTACAATACAGGTATGAGTTCATAAATGTTATCACACCCTGGTCAAACTGTTAGCATTTATGATATTCCACAAATTTGTCTCCAAGGTTGGGATAGAGCTGCTATTCCTACAAATATAAAATCTGGATTTAGATGCACTTGTATTTGGCCTTTTGATAAAACTATATTTACGGATGAAGATTATTTATCATCTTATGTGACAGATTGACCAGAAACTGCATTATCAAATAGCCCTATAAAATCTCATAACAGCGTTGATCAACGTGTATCATTTTCACTAATTTGTCAACCACTAGCAATAGCTTCGTTGGATGATAAAGATAAAGTTGAACTAATGCGAGTAACTAAAACTATCAATAGTGCTCATATGCACAACCTCATGATAATAATCGAGTTTCTCATCTCATAATGTTAGTCATAACATGAGGATGCAATCAACTCTTTCTAATTTTCCAGAAACATCTCGTAACAATGATGTCTCAACTTTATCAAAGCAACGCAACTCTATTGGTTCTCATGTTACCCCACAAAAAGTTCATCCGTATCCTAAAGCTGTTTCACGGGAATCAAACACTGATAATCAAGGACGACGTAAGGGTAGATTGATAATAGCCACAGATACCCCGGAAATAGAGACACTTGCAGCTGCAAAAAAGCAAGAATGGCGAAGAAGCTTACAAAAAAGACAACCAAGAAGAAAATTCTACAGAGAAAAACCTCTAAAAAAGCAATCCTTTGAGAACCCTTGTCGGATAAATCAATAGACCTACAAATTTCAACAATTGAGAGGACATATGACCTTGATGACGATGGATTTAATAATAGCAATGCTGATACATTTGATGTGCCGTAAGGAAGGTTTATAATTGAAATTGTATATCGATGTGGAAAACTTGTTAAAAAGTAAAAGGTAGTTATGAAGTGGAGTTTTACAAAAGGAAAATCCCTTTTAATATATTTATAAGAACTAATGAAAAATTTATATTTATTGCCTATACCGATGTAGTGCGTGCATTGCCAGTCACCCCGCATGCGGGGTAATTTCGGACACTTGACTAACATTTTTTAAATAGTTTTTAAACATTGAAAATCAAGAAATATAAAGAAAGTTAAAATGTTAAAAGATAATCATTTTAGCTTGACAAAAAAATATGTTATTTTGAAAAAATGCAATAGTTATTAAATAAGCCCAATTAGAGTAAAAACTTTCCAAAGTCTCCCCGGTCTTCCCTACTCAAAACCAAATGTAATAACATTTTGAAAAGGTTGTAATAACTTTTTATAAATGTTGTAATATTTTTTTGAAATTTTTTTGAATTGTGTTGTAATAACTTTGCAACATTAAGTACAAGAGCAACTGTTTAAGTCATGCGCAGCACAGTGAACTTATACCGTATATGGCTCGATATCTTTTATGAGTTTTTGAACTCCACCATTTTGTCTTTCATTGTTTGATCCTTGTCCTTAACACTTAATTAGAGGCATATTTTTTTTATTTATGGGTTTAGTAACTTGGTTTTAATAGTTATGAATTTAATAATTAAGCTGGACATTGTTTTAGCAGTATAGTCCTTAACTTCACAAATACTTAAAATTGACTCTTTAATGACAAGCTCATTTTCTAGTAAATTTTATTGCTGTGATTGTTGTAGATCTGAATATACACTGGCGTTGATTCTTACATCTGGTATACCGTTACTTTTAGGTTTGTCCAAACCTTTACTTTCGGAGCAGTATTCACTCGCTTTTTTATCAATAAAGACATAGTTCTTAAATTACTTACTAATTTTATGTAACTTTTTATAATATTCTTCAGACTTCATCTTCCTCTTTCATTTTTCTTTTTCACTTAAATATTTTCTAGAACTAAACATATCTAACTTTCACAACTAATTTTAGTTTTAGTTTTAAATCTAATATCATATATCTAATATCATATACAAAATCATTGGCGTCATTGGAGTTGGTGTCACCCAGTGCGTTAAACTTTTGGAGTCACCCCTCTAGACTTTCACTAACAAATTTTTCTTAAAAAAAAAGAAAAAAAAAAGGTCTTTAATAAAAAAAAACTGGAGCATACTATGTTTAATCTTTTTTTAATCTTCGTGAATAAAAAACGAAAATTTTTTGTGTGAAATGAAGAAATAGCAGAGTTATTAATAAAAATATCGAAAAATCAAAACCCGAAAACTATTAATTAGGTCAAACGCAAAAATAAATTAGCACAAGCATGAGAACTTCTGTCATATTTTCTTTTTTTTAATATTGGTGTCAACCTTCTGGTAGGGTCGTGATTATAGCACCCAGTGCGGCCCGCATCCCCAACACCTCTTGTGACGCCACGGTACAAAATAATATAACAAATTTCTAATTCTAACTCAAAAAAAAAATGTGAGTAGCTTCCTCGCCTATAGTAGCTCCCTTAATCTTTTAGCGGCTCCCTCAATCTTGTCGTGGCTTTCTCAATTTTGTAGTGACTCACTTAATTTTTTAGTGGCTCCCTCAATCTTGGGAAAGCGAGTGCAGTTTTAAAAAGATTGCATGTTCAATAAAACTAAATTAGTTTTAGCTAAATTTTATCAAATGAAGTTAAAAAATTAGGTAAAAGTCTTTCATCTTTTATTAAAAGATGAAAAAATACCCCAAAATTTTATTACTGGAACCAAATCTTGGGTCGTGAAACCTAAAATAGTCAAAAATTGTTCCAATGTTTATAGAGACAATAGTAGACGCTATAAAAAGTGGAAATGCAATAAAGCTCGAGTTTCATTGTTTACTTATAATATAACAATGTTTTCACTAACGCTTAATAATAAAGTTAGGTTGAAATTATAAAAACTAATTTTTTATATTCTTTTGTGCTACAACCTATTTTCTTCAATATTCAGTGAAAACAAAATTATAAAGTTAGATTGAAACACAAATGAGTTATAGCATGAAATAATACAGCCCTCTATACTCCTCTTTTATATTTTCTTTGAGTTTACAAGATTTGCATTTTTTTGTGCGAACACTTCAGTCAAGACATTTTTGTGTGCAAATACAATAGTCAAGACATTTTTGTGCGCAAACACTATAGTCTCAAGGCCTTCTTAAACCGTTTAAGAAGGTTTTGTATAGCCATTTTCCTTTAATAACATTTACTTACCATTAAAAAAAGTTATGCCCTTGTCTCTACCACGTACCATCACAAGAAACAGTAATATTTGAAATTCATCTCCTAATGTAAACTTAAAAGTTGGATTGGTCATTTATTATTTTGCAATATATTTAAAAGTTTGACTTTTAGAAGAATTAAAAAAAAAAAAATTGTTTTCAATTTCAAAATTTGCAATTACTGAACGCAGATTTATATCAAAAATGATATTGCAAAGTTTTATTTAAAACATTTTAACTGGTTAAAAACTTCATACTCTATAATTACTCAGTGCAAACGTATAGCAACAAAGAATTTAATAGTTACAGGCCACTGAATAAGTGAGAATTTCAAAAGTGCGAACTGGCATAAATGTGAACTGGCGTAATGTTCTAAATAAAATAACCTAAATTAACCCTAAATCTTGCCTTCTTTTTTCTATTCGCGAGTACATTGTTTCAGACGTGTTTGTGACAAGCGCGAAAAAGCAAATAAATAATTTTACGCCGATTATTAACAGAGGACCAATTGATAGTAAATAGATAAATAAGATATATAAATAGTTTTATAAAATACCGTTTTATCAACAGTGGCTACAGCCTTTCTAACTTGAATTTTTTTTCTGTGCCAAAATTAGTGACATCATATGCATTATAGCTCGTACATTATTTTATTTATGAAAATATTTCTATCAATAAGACTATTACTTGTTTTAAATTTATATTAAGAACTAATGAGGGCTTGGCATTACTTTAAATTTCAAGTTCAAGTGACTAAACTATTACTTGTTTTATAAAACAAGTAATAGTCAAGTCAATTTTTGTTATGATGTCTTATATTTCTATAATTTAAGAATATTTTAACTTAGTTTTTTTTTTAAATTTAAGAATCTTTGATATAACTAAAAAATTTAATTTTAAATCAATTGAACAATTTAAGTTCAACTTTAATAGCTTGTAATAATTTAAAATTTTTATTTTATAATTTACATATTTACTGTAATTACTTGAAATTAATAAGATAATCATATATGATTTTTTTAATTTTTTTTTCTTTTTATGTCTATTTTTTTTTAATTTTTTTTTTAGTACTAGAAATTATTCTGTCCTGTTAAGAAATATCATGGTAGGTAGTTTTTCTATATAAAATATTTTTTCAGAATTTCATTCAATAAGTGTCAAATTAAATTTTAAATGATAATTATTTTGTATCAATATAAAAATAGATTCAAAAATGTTTAGTTATTTCTGTTCAATTCTCTGTTCTCTTCATTAATCTTTCAGGGAAAAACATTTAAAATATATTTCTAAAACTTAAGTTCTTGATTTAAAAATATTGAAAAACATTACCTTTATAGAAATGTTTTTTTGTTTTTTTTAGATACAATATATTTTACTGTTCAGTCGTCAAGGAAAGTTGCGTTTACAAAAATGGTATTTTGCAATTCCTAGTAAAGATAAGAAAAAAGTTATAAGAGATCTAACTACTCTAATCCTCTCAAGAAAACCAAAAATGTGTAGTTTTCTTGAATATAAAGACTTAAAAATTGTATACAAAAGGTTTGTAAAAGAATTAATTAATTTTTAAAATGAATAAATTTAATTTTCTTTAAAATCTGAACTGCCCTAACTAGAAGGTCTTTTTGTGTGAGAAACCAACATCAACTTTCAAAAATTTCATTATGAAGTTATTATTTAGAGGTATTAAGTATTGATGGGGCTGAAAATGTGTTAAAAGTAAAGCAAATTTTTTAACTCTTTTAGTTATTGATGATTACAATAAAAATATTAAAAAGTAGCCAAATACAAAACCTCACTGAAATCTATTCAAAATTCTCTAAAAAGACTTTTGGGGATTTTCATTTCTGTGCATGATTTTTTATTTTACTTTGTTTTAGCAATTAAAAACAACTAAAAGCAATATTCATACTATTATGATTTTCTTAAAAAATATTTATAACAAAAATATTTTTTTCACCTTTTAGGCTACCTGAATAAATTAAATATATATATTTTGATCATTTTTTTTTTTTTGCGTAATAATATCGCTACAGTTTGAAAATAAACAACAATTTTCAAAACGCAATACTTTAGCTAGAAATAATTGATGACTGATATTTTTCATGGAAAATATATTAAATTATATATATATGATATTTAACTTAAAATACTCACAAGCAATTTATTTTCCTGAAAGTATCTACATGAAGTTAACAAATTTGCAACTTCTGTATGTGATCATTTATGAACTGCATTTATTTGACATAGTGCAATCCTTTAACTTTCTGGAAAGCTTTACTAATGTATAAAGCATCATTTAAAAATATATATATTATACTGAAACTTACATTTTTTGAGGAATTAAAGTTTATTTATCTAGTAACTAAAATTTCAGTTTTTCTGTTCTGTATGTGATTCCACTTCAAACTTAATTTATTCTTTGTTAACATTTTTAATGTATACTGTTTTTTGTTTACAAAATATTTATATAGGTTAGAATTAAATGAGAGCAAATTGGAATTGCCAATTTTATTATTATGAAATTAATAGACAAAAAATATACGTGTGTTCCGTGCATGATTTTTTGGAAATGCCCTTTTGTATTTTAATTGTATTGTAATTTTTGTACTTTTTAACCACTTTTAACTTTTTAATCGTTTAATGCTTTTAAAATTTTGTAAAGTTATAAAATTTGAGTAATGTAGTACATATTTTTATGAACTTTTTTATAACTGTTTATATTAAAAGATATTATTCAAATTATTAAATATGCAAATAACTTTTGTACAATATTTAAACTATTTATATATACTTTAGTACTTTTTTGTATTTTTTTAAGTGGTAACACTTGCCTAAGTTAAAATATGGGCATGGTACCTAAAAAAGATGTCTTTTAAACATTCCAAAGATGTTTAAAAAATGTCTTTCTTAAGTCCCGTACCCACTGAATACCCAGTGGGGAATATTCCATGCCTATTGGGTAATATAATTTTCAAGTTATGAATAGCCTTTGATCTTTAAATTACGCATCAAATATTTAACAGAATAATATCAATATAAAAGTATAATATAAAACAATATATGTAATACTGTAAGGGTGTTTCCATGTTTAATTTACTTGTTATTGTTTTTTTCTTAACAAAATATATCAAGAAAGGCTGTTAAAGCATAGTATTTTGTTGAGTACAAAATTGTTAAAATACACAATTTTATTATGTTTTTGTGAGACTGTAATTGTTAGAAAAATATTTTTAAAAACAGAAATTCAATAAATAATTTATTCAACAACTTAATGAATTAATAATATTTGTTTTCTGTAAAAAAAAAAAAATACACATTCTGTTCCTTAAAAAAAACATGAGAGTTAAGAGCTGCTAGATTTTTTAAATTAAAAAATTAAAAATTAATTTTTACCTTTTTAATCAAAATATTTATCAACAGAAGAATTTGTTAAACATTTTAATATAATTTTGATAAACAAAGGGAAAAAAAATTATTATTTAACAAGCACAAAAATGGTTAGCTAATAACCACATTTAGATTTCAATTGATTATTCTATGAAGTGATAAGATCTTATTTGTTTTAAATTTTTGCTGCCTAATTATTAAAAAAATTTCTTTTTTAATTAAGCAACAAAAAAAAAGTAATTTTATTCCTTTTAATTAAAAAAAATATTTGAAAAGTATTTAGCTAAACATTAGGTCACATTCATTGCACATAAATTCATTACAAATCAATAAAATTAAAAAAAAATTTAATTAAAAGAGTTATTTAGATTGAATAATTTTTTTAATTTGTTAATGGTACACAAAATTTGAATGTCACTCCAATTTAGGGAATACTCTAACTAATGAGCTTTTTTTTTCATTTTTTTATTCTGATTTACTCCCAACAAGGCTGCAAGCAACCACTATTAAATTGGTAGTTTTTCAGAAAATTGAAAGCAACAAACTGTTGCCCTGTTTCATTAACGTCTGTTGTATGCAAAGTGATGGAGAGTATAACAAGAGACACTTTGATGGACCATCTTGTTGAAAATAAATAATATCTGATTTGCAGCATGGCTTTGTTCGTAGTAAAAACTGTTGCACACATTTGCTAGAGTCTTTAGGTTTAATTACAATGGAATGTAGTTTTTCAGCTTTTTTGGACTTCTTCAAAGCATTTGATACAGTTGCACACAAAAGATTGTTAATAAAATTAAAAAAATGGTGAAAATGAAGTTTTAGTAAACTAGTTTAAAGCATATTTGCCTAATAGAATTCAAAAAGTTGTCCTTGGTACTTATAAATCAGAATGGAAGGAGGTAAAAAGTGGAGTGCCACAGGGCTCAGTAATAAGCCTGCTATTATTTGTTATCTATATTGATGATATATCACAAGAAATAAAAAGTTGCTGTAAGTTGCATGCCGACGATACAAATTTATTTTATGTGATTACAAATATCAACGATAACTATACTATGCAGGTGGATTTATTGAACCTTAGTAAATGGAGTAAAAAATGGTTATTACACTTTAACAATGAAAAATGCAAAATTATGCATATTGCGAAAAAAAAACCTTGCTATAATTATTACATGAGCCAACCAATGAGCAATGAAAATCATTACACTATGATAAAAACATCTTTGATCTCTAATGGTATAAAATGCAAAAATGATATAGATATGATTGCAGGAAAAAGCAAACAGAATACTTGTTCAAATAAAACATTGTTTTATATACTTAGTTAAAGACCTAATGAAACTGCTGTATTGTTCATTAGTTAGATCCCACTTGGAATTTGCTTCACCAGTTTGGAAATCCTTATTACAAAAAAGACAAATAGAGCAAGTAACGAAGAGCAACAAAAATAAGATGTTTAAAAGGTATGAAATATAAAATCAAAGGCTCAAAGTCTTTGTAATAACATGAAGAAGTCTAATTGAACAATAACTGGAGGAGACAGAATGTTCTCCAGAGTTTTTAAAATTCAAAAAACAGATGCCATTTTCCAGCGGGTAGGAAAATAAGATACAATCAAGCACTTATTAAATAGATTTAAAAGAATTTAATAATTTAATAAAGAGAGTTCTGGAAAACAATTTTGTAAGACTATGACACAAATATTACCACAAGCCGTAGAAGAGTTTGAGATATGACTTTGGTAACAAAAGTGAGAGTGATTTTAATGTCTAACAATTGATCAACCTGTTTGAATGGAAGGGAGAGAATGGCCATAAGTTTCAAGAGCCGAATAGAAGAAAAGTTATTTGGAAATAGTTCTCAATAATCTTAAAGATGTTACCTGAAACACCATATGAAGAAAGCTCATGGAGAAAACCAGGATGCCAAACTTTATTAAAAGCTTTAGAAATGTTGAGAGCGATAGCCCTAAATTCTCCTTATTTATATAATGCACAATAAAACCTCTTGATTATTACCATTAATAAATCAGCAGTAAAACGAGAACATCAAAATCCATATTGATAATCAGAAAGTTATTAGATTCAAGATGAGAGATTAAGTGTTTCTTAATTAAAGACTCAAAAACATTGCTTATGATAGGACGAAGGCTAAATTGACGGTAGTCAGATGAGTCAGATTGCTCTCCAGAATTTTTGAAAATAGGGATTTCCAACAGGCTTGAGAACAAGATTCTGATAAGCACTTGTTAAATAGTTTTGAAAGTTTAGACAACAGCTCTGGAGAACACTTCTGTAAGACTATAATAGGTATGTTGTCCAGACTATATGCTGTAGAAGAGTCTAAGCAGGAAATCACTTTAGATGCACAAGCCGAAGTGATGCGAAGGTCGAGCAATGGATTAACCTGTTTGACGACAATATCAGGTAGAACGTGACTGTTGGAATCAAGAGATGATATTGATGAGAAGTTCTTAGTAAACAATTCAGCTTTGTCTTTAGGTGAGGTGACAAAATCTGAACCATACAAGAGAAGTGGAATAACAAATTTACCCTTGTAATAGATACTGTTAGAGATTCTCCAGAAGTCATGAGGGCCTAATTTTTGAAATGAAATATAAGATTTCGTAACCTGAGAATACGGGCTTTATCATTTGACAAAATCTTTTTACAATCATTTCTAGCAGTAGTAGACAGACATCTGCTTTTTGCAGATAAGATAGATATGAAAGTTATGGTTACAATTGGAAACAGCAGCAGCACAAGAAGAGGAAAATCATGAAAAAGAGTGAGGCTTGACTTAAAATTGTCAAGTGGGAATATAAAATTCCATGCTAGCTTGAATCCAAGAAGTTATGTAAGAAGCACATTTTTGAGCAGGAAGACAAAAGAATTCTACCCAAGGGCCATCAGGAAGAAAATTCTGTAAAGAGTCCCAGTCAGCTTTAAAGTAGTTGTAAGAGGTACGATGATAAGGGGATTCTGATGATGAAGAAGAATGAGATAATATATTTGGAGAGATCAAACCGTGACTAGAAACACATAAGGGTGAATGTGGAGAAACTGAGCACTGTCTAGGATCAGAAACAAGGTTTAAGTAGAGTAGAGCAATAAATGACTCAGATTGTCTGGAAAGACAATTCGAATCATTTATCTCTTGATAATTTGATTGGCTTGATCAATTTGATCAGAATTAATAGGTGTATGCATATGAAACCGCTGTTTTTTCTTTGAATTAGAACGTTTGTTTTGGAGATGTTTTATTTATATTTCTTTGAATGTAATTTCCATTATTTTCTACTACTTTTTGCCAATTTTTTGGTAACTTATGAATTCCATCCCAATAGAATTTCTCAGGTTTAGAAGCTATCCAATCATCGAGCCATTTTTTGACCTCTTCATAATTCGAGAAGTGCTGATCTGCCAAGCCATGTGACATTGATCAGAATAAATAGTAATCTGATGGAGCAAGGTCTGGTGAATACGGCGGGTGGCATAAGACTTCCCATCCGATAGTTTTCAACGCTGTTTGAACAACTTTACAAACATGAGGACGAGCATTGTCATGTTGAAGAATTATTTTATCGTGTCTCTCAGCATATTCGGGTCGTTTTTCTTCTAATGCTTTTCTTAAACGGAATAATTGGAGTCTGTAAAGTGGCCCATCAATTGTTTCTTTAGGTTTTAGCAACTCATAGTATACCACACCAATCTGATCCCACCAAATAGACAGCAAAGCCTTATTTCCATGAATATTCCTCTTTGGTGTTGATTTTACAGGTGCGCCTGGGTCAACATAATGTGTTGTGCGGACTGGATTGTCAAAATAAATCCATTTTTCATCTCCAGTCACTATTCGATGCAAAAAAGACTTTCTTTCAAAACGATTCAATAACATTTCGCATGTCACTAAACGCCTTTCAATATCACGTTCTTTCAATTCATGTGGAACCCATTTTCCTTCCTTTCTTATTTTACCGAGAGCTTGTAAACGTCTTGAAATTGTTGCCTGATCAACATTCAACTCTTCTGCTAATTGTTCTTGGGATTGAGCATCGTCTTCGTCCAATAAACTTTGCAGTTCTGAATCTTCAAATTTTTTTGGAGGTTTACCACGTTCCTTGTTGTCAAGATCGAAATCGCCACTTTTAAATCTTCTAAATCAATCTCTGCAAGTTGTTTCAGATAAAGCATGGTCAGAATAAGCTTCTACAAGCAAACGATGACTTTCTGCAGCAGTTTTCTTTAAAATTAAATAGTGAAGTAATACTTCCCGCAAATGCATATTTGAAGGCACAAAGTTGTTCATTTTGAAAGATGTATAAAATTATCTAGATATGAATAAAATCAAATTAAAAACTATGATATTTAAAGCAAATTGAACGTAGTTTCACACACATAATCATCCATACATTAATTTTGTCTTAAAAAGAAAATTAACTTGTCTTATTTTAAACAGCGGTTTCATATGCATACACCTATTAATATTGAAAAGAGTGCAGACTTGAGATGAAAGAGAGCAATATATTACAAAGAGAAAGGCATAGAGTAAAGTGGTGTAAATGAAAGCACATAAAAGAATAGTCTGTGGATTCAAACTTGTTTACCGACAAATGCATGATTTTTTACAAAAGTAAATGCCCAGGCCAGTTTGTGACTGTTGGAGTCTTTACGAATTAAAGGAAGATAATCATCATGTTAAAAAATCCTCTGAATAAACACATGTAAACTTTAGCTAAAACTGAAAATAAACAAACTATATACTGGAAAGAGAGGAAAAATTAAGAAAAAAATACAAAACTAAATTAAAAATTTTAAAGAGATCCCAAACCTCTGAGAAATGTTGTTCTCATATTAAAGAGAATGATAAAAATAAATTTCATATTAAAGAGAATGATAAAAAAAAATGTTTGGACTAAATTTTATTGGTAAAAAGAAAAGAATAAATGCACACCAAGAAAAAATAATTTTTTTATTTTAGTCAAAACTAACCTTCTCCAATTTGTTATAGGCCAAAAAGTCAACATAATATATGCCGCAATCTACAGACTTGTTAATTTGTTTAATCGCATTTTATTCTTTAGAGTTTAAATACTTGATCTCATTGATTTTTTTGTTTGTTTACATAATCGATCTTTATTAACATAAAACACCCATTGGCAGAAGAAAAAATTACTCTGACAAGCTCCAGATAAACACTTTGGTGGAAGCAATTTTGACACTTTCCTGATCTCAAAACTATAAAAACTGAAATCATTCATCACCGTCGTGGAAGAAATTTCATTTTTAAATTTTTGCTTTATAAAAAACAGCAAATGATAGCATTAAAAGTTTTTGGCATTTTTACAGCAGCTGTAAAATTTTCAAATTGTAAACAATTAAAACATATAATCTGGTTAGAGTAACTAATTAGAATCTAAAACTGCAAATAATTTCATCTTTACTAAATCTGAGAATGAGCAATTGTTAATGATTTACATTGCTCTTTTGTTACGTTAACTTTAGATATTCAGTATAAAATTTTGCGATCATTAATTAAATATTGTTTGTAACTTCTATGCTGTAAGTTAACCAAGAATAAAAAATAATTTTTAATTTTGAATCTGTATAATTTTTACCAAATCCAGGAAACAGCAATTATCATTTTTAAAATTTGAGCTTTTACTCAAATGTTGAACTTTGTACTTAAAAAATCTACATTTCAGTATTGTTATAGTAAAAAAAAATAATTTCTTCAGTTTCTAAACTTAAATTAAAGCAAAGGAATGCCAAATTAAGCCAAATCACACAATGACTGCAGAGAAACCGTCTGTTTTCTCTGCATGAGAAAGTGCTCAAGGTATTGTGTCATTTTTTCCTTTTTCTTTAATACTTTGATTTATTTATAAAACATTTATTTCTTCATTTGAATATTTAACATAAAATTCTTTTGATATACATTATCTGATGAGCTTTATGTAATGTTTTCAGAGTTCTCACAAAATCTATGATGGATGTTGTGTTGAGCATACTTTCATCAAGTCTTGATTTTGCTGACAACAGAGTGCCTCTTGGAATATGTGATACTTGCTGAATCACCACAGGAAAGAAAAAGATTGAAGCAGAAGTCAATTTACCACCTCTTTTTGACTTCACATCTGTCAAAGTTTTACCTTCAACAAGAGACAACAACTGTGAATGAAAGTTTTTGAAAAGCACAATTAAAGATCGAGAAAAATTGGAAACAAGCCAAACTCAAAGAAGATGCTCAGACTGCCATGAAAAATTTTGTGGTGCAGGAAAACAACTCAAAGATCATTTCATCCAAACAAAAATTGAGGTTAGTAATGATAAGTTGCAGAAACCCCAACAAATTGTTGTGCATTGCAAATCTTCTCAATGATGTTCTGTTGAAAAGATAAATCTATTCATTACACATTGTAAAGCTTGGTCTTGATGGTGGTGGTGGTTTCTTGAAAGTAAGTTAGGGCATTCAAGAGGCAGAGCAGAGCATGGAGGCAGGGTCACCACCAAGCAAGAAAACTTTAGCCACACCAACTGCCAGTGACAGTGGAGTCAAGAAGCAACTGCTAGTTGCAATTGCTGAGGACATGCCTGAAATTACAGTGATATTCAAAAGGTCTTCAATCTTCTTGGAATCGAGAAAATTGACCTTCTCTCAACAGATTTGAAGCCAACATTGTTTGCGACCTTCAGTCACATGCCAGCTCTCACCCTTGCACATGGTGTGATGCCTCACAAAAATTTAGCCCAATGTGGCACCCCTCAAACATTTGGCTCTTTGAGACAATGCTTTGAGGATTTCAATGCAAGTAGTCAGAATTTGAAGAAAGCTAAGCTATTCAAAAATGTTGTCAACTTGCCACTTCTAAATGTACTAGACAGCATTCTTGTCTAGGATATCATTCCACCAATGGAACTCCACTTACTTCTGGGTGTTGTAAACCATCTTTACAATATTCTAAGGAAGTCTTGGCCAAAAGTCTCAGCTTGGTTAAATGATCTGCATATCAAACCACAGCCAGTTTGCTGGCAACAAATGCAGAAAAATCTTAAGAATGTGGATCTTCTTCAGACAATGGCAGAACAAGATTACGCATTTGACATCTTTGATATAATTAACACACTGCGAAAGTTTGGTTTTGTGGTTTCTGGATGCATTGGAAACAAATTGGAACCTGACTATGTAAAAGAATTGATCAATTTCACTCTGCATACTTGTCTCTAACAAGAGGAAGCATCACTCCAAAGGTTCATGCCGCATTTTTCCATGTGAAAGAGTTCCTTGGAAAACAAAGGGAACCACTAGGAAAATACAGTTAGCAGGCATAAGAGGCTTTGCACCGCAACTTTAAATTACACTTGATTAGATACAAAAGGCCAAATGATCACCTTGAGTATAGGAAGTGGCTGCAAACCTGTCTGGTTGGCTACAACAGCGAAAGCTTGTAAGGAAGAGAAAAGTATGAATACTAGAAAATAGTGCACATTTTCTAATATAATACATGATAATATATAATAATATATAATAATACTTCAATGAGAAAAACTGCTTTTTTCACTCTTGGATAACTTGTTGAGTAAAAGCTGTTTACTCAACCATAGCCTAAGGATCATTGATGAAACTATCAAAGATGCAATTTTCCATTGTAGTTTCTTCTGATTTTGCAGATTATTTTATAACAACTATTGAATATCTTTTGTTTTAGAAAAAAATAGTATTTAAAAACTTGATTTGTTATATAATCTTTTGCAATTTTTTGTTAAACAGTTACCTTTTGTGTTTTTTATGCCAATCTAGAATAAAGAATATTTATAATACTGTGAAAATGCCAAAAAATATTGAATGCTGTCATTTTCAATTTTTTAAGAATAAGCAAAATTTTAAACGCCCTTTTCTTCTGCGGACAGTGATAGATGATTTCAGTTTTTTTAGTTTTGAGATCAGGAAAGTGTCAAAATTGCTCCCACCAAAGGGTTTTTCTGGAGCTTGTCAGAATAATTTTTTTCTTCTGCCAATGGGTGTGATAAAACATCTTTAAATTAAAATTCAATTTCAACCTCAAAAAAGCAGATGAAGCTACAACTAGATAAAGAAAAATTGTTAAAACAATTGCACAAAGCTAAAGAACTGCCCAAAATTGTGTTTTCTGATTCACCTTCTTGAGTAATGGTTTGGACTGCAGCGACCTCTGATTGGCCATTCTTAAAATTATGAAATGTTTTTTTTTTAAGTTTTTTATTAGTGGTCATAAAGTATGTCATGCTAAATTTATCTTTTTAAATTAAAGTCATTTGCTCTTGTGCGCAGAGAGTTTTATTCAAAATTTTGAATTTAAATTACATTAAATCTCTGCGTGGAAGCTTATAATATCAAACTTCTATTTTAAAGTTAAAAATAGTTTGTTTTACTTAATGGATAAATACATTACAGTAAATTTACCTAAACTAAATTAAAAAAGCCAGTTAAGTTACTACGGTTAAGTTACTCAACTATTAAATTTACTTAATATACTCAAAGACTTGCAAAAGTCTTTGAGCATATTGCCATACAAATTATTTTTGTTGTTGTTGTTGTTGTTAACACATAATAAGGTTTCAACTAAAAATTAATTTAACAAGAAATTTTGAATATAATATGAGAAAAGCAATTCTTTTTTAAAATATTTTTATTTTATTTAAAGCAATATCAAGAAAAAACATTTTCTATAAAAACGCTAAGGATTTTTTTTTAAAGAAATGGATTTGAACTAGTGAATTTTTTTCTAGATCATTTTGAATAGTTATATAAAGTTTTTATTAAAGGCGTGTTTTTTTTAAAGGCGTCGTTGTTTTTTGTTTCTTGAAAATAGTTTTAAAAGTAGAAACATTTTATAAAGTGTTTCTGTGGGTCAGGTGACTCGAGAAATGAGAGGATAAAAATGTAAACAAAGCCGATATTATAAAAAATATACCATTAAGATTTTTAAATTGATTTTCAGGGTAGCGATTTATTACACATAAAACTTTATAAAATATATAATAAAATTTATAAAGTTAATGAAGTTTTTTTTTTCTCAGCATGCTTTTTTTTACTTTTAGAATGTTTGTTTAAATGTATATTATTGCTTGTTACTGTCACATCAGTTCAAAAGATGGCGATATGATTGTAAGATGTACCAAGGTAAAAGTGTAAGGTAAAAGGTTTTTTGTTCCAAAACCATTTACCTTTAGGGATTTTTAATTTTGCAATGTATATTGGTGCATCTTACAATCATATCGCCATCTTTTGAACTGATGTGACAGTAATCAGCAAATATTTTTATGATTACTTTGTTGTTCAAAGTTATATATTTTTTAATACACGTTTATCATTCATCTATGATTGTAAAATTATATATTTATATAAATTATATTTTAAGCTTTGTAACAATTTTTAATTATTTCCAATATTGAATAATACACATTCTTTTTACATAATATTGAATGATACATCTTCTTTTTATAATTGATTTATGAATTACTATTATACTTTTTTTTGTTTTTTTGTTTTTTTACACAAGATAAAAAAAATTTTAACTTTTAGATATTTTCTTTGGTTACATTTTAATTTTGTTACAGTATAATGGTTGCGATTTTAGTATAATGGTTAAATTTTTAGTATAATGGTTACATTTTTAGTATAATGGTTACATTTTTAGTATAATGGTCTGTAAATATTGCAGCTGCATGGTCAGAATTTAAAAGAATTTTCCAAACTTTAGATTGATGTTGAAGTATTTTATTTTAAGTATTGTTATAAGTATTTTAACGCAGGTGTATTTTATTTACTTTACTTTTGAAGTCTTTTGAAATGAGGTTAAAAGGTTTGGTAAGTATACTTTTAATACAATTAGAATGGTATTAAAGTGTGTTTTTAAATACTTTTTTAAATGAGACAAATTTTTTTTAAATTACAGCATATGTTTTTTTCTATTTGAAAAGTTTCGAACTTGTACTTTCTATTTTTATTTAAAAATTTATTAAAATATATTTTAAGAATCAAATATTTTTTTAGATACGCTAGTCTTTTTTTCTGTGTTGCTTGCGAGCCAGGAGACAATGAACTACTTACTTTAGAAATTATTCATCGTTATGTTGAAGTCCTTGATAAGTACTTTGGAAATGTATGTGAATGTTTTTTATGTACATGTATTTATATGGCGCAACTTTTTATAGTGTTTTTGTTTATTTTAGTTTTAATGTTGAATTATCTTTTATACTCAAAAATAGTTAAGATCATTTTCTTTGAATTAAATTTTTTTATACAATCAGAGATGGAACTCCAGGGATTTTTAATTTTCTTTTGTTTATCTATAGTTCTAAATTCCTAAAGTCCTTTTTTACCTATTGATTTCTGAAGTTCTTAAACATTTTTGGATCTTTAAATGTCCAAGTTAAATTTATTTAATTCTAATCCCTGGAGTCTGGAACTTTTCATCCCTTTTTATGATAGTAAAATAAACTAAATTCTATTATAAAATCAAAATTTATCTATTATAAAATCAAAATTTCTATAAAATGCTAGACATATGCGTTAATGGTATAGCAGTTCTTAGTTGGTCATAGTACTATATTTAAGCTGTATCCCATAATTCAGTGAGTGTACAAAGTACTTAGCTATAAGTGTTGTATTGGTGTACTTAGCTATATTAATATTCAACATAGTTACATTATTTAAAATCCATTTGTAAAGTTTTAGCTTTATAAGAGTTCACATAAATAAGATAAACAACATCAGTAAGTGGTCGATTTCAATAAAAAGATAATCTGGTTTAAATAACTTTTTTAATTTTATTGAGTATCTTGTATATTTAAATTAAATTGCCCCCGCTTTACTAAAGAAGTGAGGTTCAACTTATCTTTTCTCATAACATAGCTTTTTTAGTGGCGATATCAAGTGGCACAATGCTGAACCTTTTCTATAAATTTCATTCTTAAGATATGGAGACTACACAGATACAAGTTGTGTATAAAATTTTTAGTAAATCAGTGTTAAAACTTTAGCATAACCAAAACTTTACTTGCTTTACTTGCATATAAATTTGATTTTTCTATTTTAAGTCAGAGCTAAATACTACACAAAGGTCTTTTTCAGCAACAGTTTTTTTTCTTTAATGATTTTTTTTCTTTTATTATATTCACTTTAATAAAACATATTTATAATGCCACAACTAACTGCAGCAAGTTCGAAGTATTACAGTTTATAATGTAAACTAATGTTTCTTGAATCAAGTGGAATTGCATTACTAAAGGATATTTTTAGTTTAATTACATCATAATAATGACAAATAGTAAAAAGAAATTTTTTTTTTAATATCAGACTCTATGATATTAAAAAATTATCAAAGTTTTCAAGAACTACTGTCCTACTTTATTATTATTTATTATTACACGCTGCATGGAGAGAAACTCCTGGAACAGAGCATGATTACATATTCTGCTATAAGCAGATCAGGGGCATAGTACCAGTCATTGTTAATTGTTATATCTTAGTTAGATTTTTCTTTCCGTCAAAACTGTTCTTAAAACTTTCAACACTCTTCTGGAACACAGTCAAATGGTCCAAATTATTCCAGTGATTGACAACTCTGCTAGAGAAAAAGTTGTGTTGGTATGCACAGTTTTTTACAATTTTGCAATGTAATCGTTTACGATGTCCTTATTGTGGAGCAATAGTTTCTGGTTTGGTATACCAGTTAACATGGTCTGATTTATTCTCAACTTTGTACTGTCTAATGCAGACTGCACACACTCTTCTATCTGTTAAAGTAGTAAAATAAAAGAATTTTCAAACTCTTTTCATAATCAAAATTTTTAAGCGAGTGAGAGACTTTCATGGCCATATGTTGAACATGCTTAATGCATTTAATATCTTTTTTTGAGTAAGCATTACATGCAGGCACAGCAAACTCTAAATGAGGTCTAACATAGGTTATGTATAAATTTTTCCAGAGGTTTATATCCTTACACAGGAAAGCGCTTTTCATCCATCTCAAGATACTGTTGGCTTTGGAAGCACATTTTGTTGCATGCGTTTTCCAATTAAGATTAGAAGTGATTGTCACACCAAGGTCGCAATCAGAGTCTGTTGAGACTAAGGCATGAGAAGTTTTTCCAAAGGATATATTGTAACTAAATTTAGGGTTACCATAGCCAAAATGCATAACTTTACGTTTATCAACATTCAGTTTCATAAGCCAAATTTCTGTCCAAGTTACTATTGCATTTATTTCTCTTTGTAATTTTTGGGAATCTTCTTCATTTGATATCCTGGCTATTAATTTACTATCATCAGCATAGAGCTTACAGGAATAATATTTTTAGACATTTGGAAGATCGTTTATATAGATTATAAGTAACAGTGGTGCCAGCACACTTCCTTGTGGTACGCCGCTAGTGACATTGGCCCAATTTGAAATTCTACAAGCACAACACGTTGTCTGTTTACTAGAAAGTTTAATATCCACTTTAATAATTTTCCATTTATGCCATATGCTTGTACTTCTTGTGAAAGTCTTAGATGTGGCACTTTGTCAAATGCTGTGGCAAAATTTAAAAAAACAACACTGGCCTACTGTTTTTTTGAGAGTTTTCAATAAATTAGTAACACAACCTTTATTGTGAACAAACCCATGTTGTTGTTTGGCTATAAGTTTATTTAAGTAGAAATGATTCATAACTGTGTCTTTTATGATTCACTCCAAAACCTTACATGGAATTGAAATCAAGGAAACTGGATGATAGTTTGGTGGTTTTCTACGGTTACCATTCTTATGTAACAATGTCACATTGGCTAATCTCCACATGTCAGTGATAACTCCTTCCTGTAAAGACCTTGAAAATATCATAAAGAGTGGCTTGGATAATTCTAAGTGGCATGCTTTTAGTGCCCAAGGGTGAACTCCATCGACCCCTGGAGCTTTGTTAATGTCCAAGTTGAATAGACATTTAATATTTCATTAATGAACAGAGTAGGAAGTCTTATATTTGCTGATGTACGATTCTCAAAATGTGGCGCCAGTACTTTATTTGATTCCTCTACAAATACAGATTTAAAATAATCATTAAGGATGTTGCTAATGTCTGTTCCAGATTTTGATACTGAGTCATTGGTATTAATCATAATGCTTATCAACTTGGATGCTGTTTACTTCAGTTTCACATAACCATATAATCGTTTTTTATTTGATTTATTATCTACAATATATTTTTCATAATCTAACTTTTTTTTTAATACTCTTTTTACTTCTTTTCACACTGCTTTATAATTGTTGACAATGGATATAATTTTTGAATGTTTTAGTGATCTGTTCATCCAAGGTGGTTGCATTTTGAGATTTTTAGAGCATTTTACAGGTATACAAACGTTTATCAGCCAATTGTACGCTTTTAAGAATATGTTATAGTGATCATTAGTTTTTTTGTTGATAAATAGATGATCCCAGTCAACTTTGCTTAGCTCAAAACTTAGATTTAGGAAGTTACCTTTCCTAAAATTATAACTTGATCTTTTGAATGTCTGTTTATGAACATTGGCTATAAATAGGTTCCAGCGAATTAATACATGAAGTTGTTCAGTGTTATCACTTAGCGGTGGGTTTGACTCTACATCAAAAACTCTATTCATGGACTCTGATAAAATTAAATCAAGGTAATTATAACAATTACCACTTGAATTAACAAATGTTGGAAAGGTGAGTGGTTGGTGAATAAAGTTCTTACTTAATGTACTGATGAACTCATGATCTGGTGCAGCTGGTTTACTGGAGAATAAAGGAGTGTTATCCAAGTCTCATACAGTTTTGTTGTAATTAAAGTTCCCAACAATACACATACCCGAAAACACCCTCTTTTTAACTTAGTTTGAGGCTGCAACAATAGAGCATTTTAAAGCAATTTCACATAATTGTATGTCATATTGCATATCACTTGGTTTGGGTAGAGGCCTATAAATGCAACCAAATAGAATTTTTTCCTTATTAAATCTGTTTTCGCACTCCCCCGCCATGACTGGGTCTATTTTTATCTAGCAGTTTGTAATTTATTAGATAAGTGCATTTATATTTGTCAAACCATGTTTCGGTAATAGCAATTATGTTTGACTTTAGTGAGTTTGCCAAAGTATTTAATTGTGTCATCTTGTTATTAAGTAATGTGGCCTTAGTTTAATAACATGTGACATGGTCGGTTGAAAGATATTTGGTTAGTTATGACAGTGGTTTATTATTAATATGCTTGGATAAAACATCTTGTTGGCCTAATTTGGTTGACAATGATATGTTGTTTATACTACTGCTGATTGATTGGTGCAGAACATGCGCTTTAGGCTGTTTTCTAGTCCACAAAAGGATGTTTTGGTTGGCCATTGATTTCGAGGGTCCTAGACACATCGATGCAGTGGACCTTTTCACAGTGGATGACGAACCGAAAGAGCATGTTGAGATTTCCATATTTTTCAAGATCGTTATTTGCGGCTTTCTTTTCACTTATCAGCTTGTTATATTCTGCTCGTTCTGCTCTAGTTCTATCGGGTCAAATAAAAATGTTCTTGTGATCTGTTTGGGCAATCTTTTCTGCAGCTACTAATACAAAACTTCTTGTTTCTAGATTTTCAAATTCCACAACTACCAAAGTTTGATTATTTATTGAAAATGAATCATTTCCCAATTTTAATTTTGGTTTTATTATATGAGTATTCGTAATTTTAGCATTAATGTTTAAACAAGATAATATTTCTTTGACTTTGTCAATTACAATGGATTCTGCAGTTGTCTGGTCTTTGGTTTCTGGAAGAGATAAGCCTAAAAACACAAATTTTTTGGCATTGTTTTCTGTTGCTCTAGCATTTGCAGATATTCCACTTAAGAGAGATGTACTCGCTTGTGACCCAGGTTTGGCTAAGGCTGCTGCAAAATCACTTTGTACTCTTACTATTATTAGAATCATTTTCGTAAACTCTTTTTTTACTCCAGTATTTCAGCTTTCAATTTAAAATTGTTGATTAATGCATCTTTATCAATAAGAACTTGCTCCAAATTATCAATCCTCTCCATTAGTTTGCTTTTAACTTCCTTTATAGCTATTGCAATTAGTTCTTTTACCTTCTTTTCCTGGTTTGATCCAAGCACCATTTGAACTTGATAGGAGGGCTACCACCCTAATCAGTGGATTACCTCCTGGTCGTGAGTTATTCAATATATTATTAGTTACTTTATGAAAACATATACTGTAAGAAGTTAATAGCTTAAATAATACTTAATAAATTCTTAATTTAAAATTATAATTCATAAATTATCATGAATCACACACACACACACACACACACACACACACACACACACACACACACACACACACACACACACACACACACACACACACACACACACACACACACACAATATATTTTATAATTCTGATTATTTTTTTTAGGTTTGTGAACTTGATATAATTTTCAATTTTGAAAAAGTATGTATTGTTTTTTGTAATAAAATTATGTTTATTGCTTTTAGCTAATAATATACTTAAATTTTCCTACTGGAATTAAGTAATGCTTTACTAATCACAGAACAACTTAAATTTTATATTTAATGAAGTTCTCTCATTTCATGGATAATCTTATAAAAAATTAATTCAGAGTTATATATATCAACCAAAAAAGGAATAATAAGCTATTATCAGTTTTTTCAGTTTTATGGTTAAGAGTCTTCAAGTCCGAGAAATGAAGTTTAAAAGTTAATAAGTAATCGTAATGCTAACAACCAAAAGTTAATAAACGGTGCAAACAATCAAAAACATATTTTATATTTGTTGTTAAATATAATTAGAAAAATTATATTTTAATAATTTAAATAAAGTTCTATTGCTTATCGTTTGTGTTTAAAATGTTTATGCTTATGTGTTAGTTAGACTAATCCTTATGTTTAGGCTTATTACGTGTTAGATGAACTAATCCTGGGTGGAGAAGTACAGGAGACAAGTAAAAATACATTATTAAAAGCTATTGCTAACCAAGATGTTGCACAGGAGGTAAATCTTTTTAAATGAGTATTTAAATACAAAAGTGTTTTAGATGTTTTAAATTCCTAAAAGGGCTTGGTTGGGTGATTTAGATTATTAAATAGAATATATTTAAAAAAAATTTAATGTGCTATTTTTATACTTTTGTAAATATTAAGTTGTAAAATTAGAATTTCTAAATAACAATTGTTCATTCAAAATAATGTATTATTTGCAGAGATGGAGGGTTCCAAAAGGACTCCATCTTTTTATCTGTTTTTCTAGGAGCACTAAAAATGTTGTCTAGGAGCTTTAAAAATGTTAGTTAACTGATCTGCAATAAGAAAAAAATTCATGAAATTTAATAGCTTATTAATTAAATGTATTTTTTGACCGAGTCTAATTATTGACACTAGATATTGTTTATGAGATATACAAAGATATATATTATATAAATATTTTTTATATGTATATATTACAGACAAACACACACACATATGGATCCATTTATTTATGTATTGTACAATACATACATACATACATACATACATACATACATACATACATACATACATACATACATACATACATACATACATACATACATACATACATGCATGCATACATACATGTATCCATCCATGTATGTATGTATTGGGGCCCTGGGAATCATTGAGAATTTAAGATTAAATCACTTTTTTTTTAATTCAAAAAATTCCATATTTATAATATTTTGTAAAGTAATTGATCTACACTGCACAATGTAATTTAATGAAAGTTAAGTATCTTTAATTATAAGGGGAGTTATAAGGGGAATTAGGACAAATAAAGGCTAAACAACTAAAGGTCAAACAAGTAGTTAAAAATATTGTGATTTCTGCAAAATGTCAACATAGCTTAAACTATTTTGTGATGATAATGAATGTTACACTACACTAAGTTATAAATTAAGGTCTTATAATAAATTATTACCCTTATCTAGAAGCCATATCGAATACATTCAGCATGTGACATTTTCTTTTTAAACATTTTTATATGTTTTAGAAATAGGGAAAAAACTAACTTTTTTAAGATTCGAGATTCAATTCGATTTGCAAATATACAGGCGATTTGATACCAGATTCAAATTTAAAATTTCTTATTAGCAGAGACCTAGTATGAATGTATTTTATGAATGAATATATATATATATATATATATATATATATATATATATATATATATATATATATATATATATCAATTATAAAACAATTCTTTATAGGATGGCGAAATACCTACTCTGAAAAACGTGTTAGATGAATTAGGGTTGTCCTAGATGTGTTTTAGAAAAAAACTACTTTTTGAATTAAGGAGTCGACTTGTTGACAATTTAGATGAGATTTTTTAAAAACTTCTGAATTTTTCTACTTCTTTTTTTATATTTAACTGTTTAAGCACATTTTTTGTGAGTTCATGTTGAAACGTGATCACTCATGGGTTGTTACTTATCAATGTATTTATGTTATTATGTATTTATTATTTTGGTTATTTATATTGTATTTATATTACAATGTATTTATTAAAGTTTCATTAGAACTTTTTGATGATTCATAAAAAATTATTATTTAGTTTTTTCATTTGTTTATATTTAAAAATTTCTTAACTATTTATCAAAACATTTTGGTCACTTATTAAAAATGATGTTTCACTTTTGTAAAATATTTTTATATTATTCACCAATATTTTAATCATTGATATTTCAAATCTGAAACCTTTCCAAATAATAATACCGAATCAATAAAGAGTAGTACCGGGCCAAAGAAATAACAATAGTCAAAAAAAAAAAAAAAAACCGAGTCAACAAAAAATATAAGTTGGTGCAGTTTATTCAATTGTCATTTAGTTTAAGAATGGTTTATAAGATCGTATTTATGTCGTATGACGTAAATGTTTTCTAAATAACATATAAGAATGTTACATAAATGTTTAAACTTTTACATTTGAAAAATATTAAGTTAAGATAAAAATATAGTTAAGATATACATTTTAAGAATCTTCTCTATATAATAATAAACTTAATAGTAGTAGTTTGTTTTGTGATAATACAAAACTTTTTTTTAATAAATTTTTTAATTTTAACTGTTAAGTTGTAAATAAAGAGTATAAATATAAAATCCATAAAAAGGAGTTTTATTGTAATATTTATAGTTTATTTTAACTTATTATATTACAAATATAATTGTATTAACATTTATAAAATAAATAATCTATAAAAAAAATATATATTTTATCATAATAGATTATTAGCTCTCAAAATATGAAAATTTAAACGTAAGAATTTAATAGATTATTAGCTCTCAAAGTATGAAAATTTAAACGTAAGAATTTAATAGATTATTAGCTCTCAAAGTATGAAAATTTAAACGTATAAATTTAATAGATTATTAGCTCTCAAAGTATGAAAATTTAAACGTAAGAATTTAATAGATTATTAGCTCCTAAAATATGAAAACGTTAGTTATTTTTTAAATTGTTTAGAAAAAGTCCGAACTCAGTGGTGGAAAAAATGAAAGTTTTTAGTTGTTTAAACTCAAAAATTATTTAATTTTAGTTTCCATATAAATTAAGAGAAACTTATTAATATTTATATTAAATCCCTTAGTTACGGGGACTATGAGTATTTGAGTATTGAAATTTGAAGAGAAAAATTATTATATATATAAATAGTTTCGGTCAACGTAGCGATACTTCAATCACATCTGTGTTGTCAAAACACCAAATAGGTACATGTTATTATAGAGTATTCAGAGATAAGAAAATGTATTTTGTTGCATAAGTTTGTCATAGCATGTTATCTCAGAAATACTTTGAAGATCACAGATTTTAAAAAATAAAAATAAAATATTTTTTTTTTGCTGCACTGTAACTAATGATTGACATATATTTAGATGTGCAGCACATCTAAATATATGTCAATCATAAATAGCATAAATATTAGACAGCACATCATGTGCTGTCTAATATTTATGCTGAATGATGTTTAAATCGAGTTTTCGTTAATTTCCTGTATTGATTGTTGTTGATTTTGTATGTTTCGATTTGGTTGCTAGACGTTAGCGGATCTCCTATTAAAGAGAATTGTATTCCCATCAATCATTGTAAATTCTTTTGAATTTACTATAATTGATGGAAAGGTTCAAGCGATATTATCTGGAACAACTAAATTATCATAATGTTGTTCAGTGTGTGGTGTCTAAAGAACACCAATAAAAGGTCTAAATAGTCTTTGGAGTTCTTAAAAGATAAAAAATTTAATCAAGCGAAATCAAGAGGATCGAAATCGTTGTATAATTCTAATATAAGTTCAAATTTAAACAATAAATCGTTTTAAGTTAAATCTTATTTATCAAATAGTTCGTTATCAGTACTAAAATATGTTATTGCTGTCACAGAGACCTGGTTCACACCTCTCTGACTAAATTAGACAGTTACTCTTTATATCTACGCAACAGAGCTGAGAGGTGGTGTTATTCTTTATATCCACCTAAGAGAACTGAGAGTTAATAGAGTTGCTATTTATATCAGAAAAGATATCAAATTGTTCGAATATAAATTTAATACCGAAAAATTAGGCGAACAGGTTTGTTGTCAGGTTATTATTAGCACAGAGCACATACTCATTAGCTTTACCTACCGTCATCCACACACTAATCATGAATCTAATATAGTTATTAAAGAATCAAAAAAATATCACCTGCTCTCGGGTGCAGGGAGAGAGGGAGTGATAAAAGAAGGGGTAGGGACACAAGTGAGGGAGGAGGTGGTAAAAAAAAGGGGGGGATTTTGGTCCAGATTTAATAAATGGTGGGAGGGGGACTTTTACAGAACACGAAAAAACAATTTAATTTTAGTGTGGCTTGCGGTCTAATGCGCATTTTTTTTGCAGCTGTTTTAATACAATTTAATAGGATTTAATTTGCTTACATAAGATGGTCATACACAATAATTCAGAGAATAGCTATATTTTTTTCTATTGTCTACCAAATCTTTTTCATTACGTTTTAAACAATGAAATTTTCAGATATGATTTAAAAATATTTGAACTATAATTATTCACAAAAAAAAATCTGAAATTTTCTTGAATCGAATCAGGATGTCGCTTGAAAAACTTAAGGCTCAAATATAGTGGTTGAAATTGTGTATAATTATCTTCAAAATAATTGTATAAAAGGGATGTAGGATAGGATAGTTGTATAAATTATTTTGTATACAAATTGTTGGATAATTGTATAAATGGGATTTAGGATTTTTTTTTCAAAAATTTATGTTCCAGGGGGTAATCTCTTAAAAACAGGTTTTTTATAAATAAATATTATTTATTACAAAAAATCTCAAAATCTGCTTCCTACATCTCATGCAAAATGTCTATGTAGATGTATGTTTGAGCAGCCGTGGCGCAGTGGTTAGAGTTCTGGCTCAGAACCCAGAGGTCCGAGGTTTGATGCCAGCTCTAGCCATATAAGCGACATTGGTACGGAAGGAGACGTGAACTTCTTGTTAAATGCTCTCCCGCGGTGCTCTGTGATAAGACCGTAAGGGCTTCTGGGAGCACCTAAAATAACTACAAAAAAAAAAAAAAAAAGTTCAAAATTTCAATCAAAAGGGAAAAATACTTTAATTAGGGTTTTTCTGCACAGTGATGCTACCCACAAAAATGTTTAAACTGAGAAAAAAGTGTTTTATTTATAGAAACTTTAACCTTAAATCCTAACCTTCTAAAAATATAACAAAAACCCAATTTGTCATGATTTTACATAATAGGCTGGGTGAATAAAAATGAGCAATTGCTTTTACTCAGTAATTGGTCAGCTTTACGTAAATAAAAACTCTAGCAATTTTAAATAACTTTTTATTCACGTAAAGCTGAACAATTACTGAGTGAATTGCTTAAGTTTACGTGACTAAAAATTTAAGCAAAACTCCTTAGTTTTTATTCACGTAAAGCAGATCAATTACTTAGTAAAAGCAATTGCTCGTTTTTATTCACCCGGCCTAATAAGAACGCTTTCAGTGGATGAACGTAACTGTATAATAGGTCAAATGAAAAAATAGAAACCCTTAGTAACCAAAATAAAAAATGGTAACAAAGGAAAAAAAAATGAATGGAAAAATTTCGTCTATTTAAGAAACTCTAGAGCGTTTCAACCAAACATAAAGATATTATACGCGTTCTTAATAATAAAAAATCTTGTACCGCCAAAAAACTAGTTACAGCAGGTATCAATAAATATGAAAGTTACATTATCTCAAATTGTTAATCCAATCCAAAATGGCTCTACTCATTTGTGAACAGTCAAAAATCTTTTGAAACTTTCAAAATCTTTTGAAAGTAAACTCTTTTTGACTTGAATGGTTATCAACTAGATGATAAAAAAGTCGGCCGTGGCGCCGTGGTTAGAACCACAGCGCCACGGCCGTGGCGCAGTGGTTAGAGCGCTTTCTTTCAAAGCAGGAGATCCAGGTTCGGAACGAGCTCTGGACAAATTTTCGCGTCACGGTAAGGAAGGAGGCGTGAACTTCCTGGTTAAATGCACTTCCGCGGTGCTCTGTGATAAGACCATTAGGACTTCTTGGGGCACCTAAAAAAAAAAAAAAACTCCATTGCAGGTTGTTTCAACTTTTATCTTTTCAAAGTATTTCAAATCGTTCCTTCTATCACAAGTAACATAAGCTTACCAGTGTTCAATATTAGAACTAATTCAATCTGTTCTCCAAATGTTAGCTCCCTATTTTCTAGAAAACGTTTAAAAGCTTTATTATCTTGATACTTCAAAGGATATGGGTATTGATGGTATACACGCTTATGTTTTAAAAAGTTACTCAGCTAGTTTTAGTAGACCATTTTTACTAATATTTAAATGTTCGATACTTTCTGGTCAAGTGTTATGTTGGAAACTTGCAAATATCTCGCACATTCACAAAAAAGGTCCTCGTACAGATCCAGAAAACTATCGGCCTATTTTGTTTGTTTCTGTTGTTTGTAAGGTTTTGGAAAAGTTACTTTGGATAACAAATCATGTTTTTTTCTAAACACTTTTTTTAAAACTTTTCTAAAAACTTTTTTCTAAAAAACTTTTTTTTTCACATATAATTTGTTATACTGTCATCAGATTAGTCGTACACAAAATTGTTCGTGACTAATCTTTGAGCAAAAATCAAATCCTTATCTAATCTAGATAAAGTAAAAAAGAATACGGATGTCTTCATAGATTGGTCTGAACTTTGGATCAAGAAGTTCAATATAAATAAATGCAGAGTAATGAGGTTTCATGGTTGTTTTGATGTTTTAGATCTTTCGGTATGTTTGATTCATCAAACACTTTTATTCCTTTTGAAAAGTTTGATATTGAAAAGTCATTGGAGTTTCATGTGATCAAATAAATAATGCAGCAATAAAAGCTAACTATATATTTAATATTCTTAAAAGAACTTTTATAAATTGGAACACACTTGTGTTTATAAAACTATATACTACCTATGTACGCAAGCTGCTTGAGTTTTGCGCTCCAGTATGGAGCCCCTATTTAAAGAAAGATACTAGGCGACTCTAAAAAATTCAACTCTCGATTGGCAAATTTGGGACTTCACTCTAAAATACCACAAGTGATTTAAAGTACCGCATATGACGAACGTCATCATAAATGCTTCCAAGTAAGAATTATTTACAAATAATTTAGTTTATAAAGTTTTTAAAATATTTATATTGCTTGCAATTTAAACTTGAGGTTTACTGTGATACAAATGTTGAAACTGTGTTTTGATTAGGGTTGTTCACTTTTGCAAAAGTTGAGTTTTCGAAAGAAAAAAAACTTTTAGAAATCCTATTTTTGTTTCGGTAAGTTTGTAATAATTTCTAACTTCTTACTTTTGAACAGAAATGAATTTCACTTTACGAAATTCACGATAGTCTATTGATGAATTTTTTAACTGTCGAAATCCTAAAAATAGCACCAAAACTATTTTCCGCTTTTGAAGTTTTGAAAATTGTACCGAACTATATTTCCATTATCGAAAATTTACCGATAAAAATTTTCACTTTCGAGTCTCTACAATTTGTATCGAAATATTTTTATACTATCGAAATTCTAAAAATGACACCGAAACATTTTATCACTTTCGAATCTCTGTAATTTGTAACGAAATATTTTTATGCGATCGAAATTTTAAAAATGGCACTGAAGCAATATTTTACTTACGAATCTCTATAATTTGCATCAAAATGTTTTTGTATTATCGAAATCATAAAAACGGTGTCGAAACAATTTTTTACTTTCGAAATTTTTTAAAATCACTTCAAAATATATATTTTATTACATCAATTCTAAAAACTGCTTCTAAATGTATATTTATAATGACAAAAAATTAAAACTCCTAAAATTAGGATAAAACAATTTTCAAAATATCCTACTCATTTTTAAATACGCTCTTCAGAATGAATATTGATGGCTAGATGTAGTCAAGGCCGGCGCGAAGAGGTACGAAAGAAGAGTAAGATGGTGACACACCCCCATTCAATGAATCAGTCGAAAAATTGAGACCTTATTTTAGATAGGTTCATTTGGCAAAATAGGACTTGGATATTTATCACACAGCAGCAAATTGGGTAACTTTCGGCCATTTTTTTTTTCTTTTTTTTTTGGGTTTCATATAGGTTTTATATGGGTTTCAGTTTTATTTTGTAAGAATTTTTAGTATCCTCATCTATATCGCAAAATGCTATAAACGTTTCAACTCCGCTTTATACATCTTATATCGTTATTACGATAATGGTCTATTTGCACGTGGTTTTACTTAATAAAAGTAGGAAAATTTTCAAGATTAAAGGTAAGTTTCTACATTTTATTTTTTTGGCTCTCGCAGTAAAAATAATTTTTTTATCACCAAAAACTGCCTACATTATTTTCCACAATATGGATATATTTATTATAATAATTATTCCAATATAAATGTATATTATATATTTAACTTGTTTCCAGTTTTCTTGTTTTTCACAAAATACGTCGTACGTTTACATTAGCGCTTTTATAGAAAACTTGTTAACTCATTTTAATTTCTCTATTTTCAAGTTTAAAAACTCAATTTATTATCAACAAATTTTTATTAAATAGAAATCTGACACACAGCGATATCATTAAAAAAAATGTTGTTTTAAGTTTTGCTCGTTTCAAAGAAAGGCCACAGCAACATATTTGTTCCGGTAGATAGAAAAATACAGCAAAAAATCAAAGATTTCTTGTCACACTTCCCTCACGTTACAGAAAAAAGCCAGACAAAAAATCGTCTACTCTTATTACAACAATAAGAAATTAACTACATATTTATCAAATAATTTCACTATTAACAGAATTATTACACATTTATTATATAATTTCACTATTAACATGCATCCAACACATGCAAGGTGAAAATCCTTTTTACCTCGTTTGTGTTCTGTCAACTTTTCTAGATATAAAAATCGTTCCTAAGATTATCATATCGAATATATCTGGGTAACAAACAACATAACGCTAAATTATTGTTGTTTTTCTCTCCCAGGCAGAATGTTTTCATACATATGAACAGCCCATTAGAATAACGTCATATATACGTTTTGCAAATTTTAATTTGCAAAAGGAATATATAACCACATTTCTATAACTCTCCCTATAATTATATCAACAATTTTTCTTGTTTTTCAACAGTTCTACAAACTGGGAAAAATATTTACAAATTCAAAACGTGGACATAGCCTGAAATGGTTTTTTTTCAGATATATCGAAATCGCAATCAGTGACGGATCCAGGATTTTTTGGTGTTTGATTGCTAACTTTCAGATGTGGAGTCCAAACATTTGTATATTTATATTTATGTCAAATAATGATGCTTTGCAAAAAATTGCGATCATTAGAGACTGGGAACGAAAAGCCTTTTAACTTCAAGTTAAAGGGCTTTTTCGTTCCCGTCCTCCAATCATCGCAATTTTTTGCAAAGCATTATTATTTGACATAACTATAAACGTACAAATGTTTGAAGTTTGCTCCATGTCTGAATGTAAGCTCAATGTAATCTCAAACACCAAAAAATCCTTGATCCGTCACTAATCGCGATGATAAAGCTTTTCCGGTGATAAAAAATATTTTAAATACTAAATCATTCAACAATCGCAGGATTACACCAGCAGTTAACAAAATCATTTGAAAAAAACAACGTTAATAAGATGTATTAAGTTAAAAAAGAGTTATAATTTTTTAAATAACTTTTTAATGACTTACTTTGGAAAATAATTTTCGTTTATAAGTAGGGTTCATTTTCGAAAACTCAATTTTCGAAAATTTTCCCTTAAAAAGTCATCATTAAAAAACTTTTATTTTGGATTTTGTAAAAACTTTCAAAAACTATCGAATAGCTAAAATAAATTCAAAAAATTTTATTTTGAAAACTCATTTTAATTTCGAAAAAAAAAATATACTGAATTAATTTCGAAATATAAATTGAATTTCGAAAAGTTAAATAAACTTCGAAAAAAAAAATGAGTTTCGAAAAGTTAGATAAGTTTCAAAAAAAAAAAAACCCATTTCGATTAGCTAAATTATTTTCGGAAAAAAAAAAGTTTTACAAAGGTAAATAAATTTCGAAAAAAAAGAACTTCGATAAATTAAATTAGTTTCGAAAAATAAAATGCTTTTCGATTAAATTAATTTTTTTTTAAAGAGAAAAAAATGAGTTTCGATAAGTGGAATGTCTATTTGCGCATTCAGTGAAAGTGGACGTTTACAAAAATTTTTAGTAGCGCGGACGCCTACAAAATCAAAAGTACATATAACGTTCGACTGTTGGGGAGTATATGCAGGGAATTATCTCAAATCCAACTAACTTTAAGGATTCTGTCTTTTTCTTTCCCCTTAAAATTTATTTTAATCCTAAAAATAGCTTCAAACCTATAACAGCTAATACACTTGGTTTAACAAAATCATGGGCTCAGGTTAAATTAGGGATAGAACTTTTACTTCCTTTTAGTAAAAAAGTCATTTTTAAATGTAAAATATTAAATATATTTACAATTAAAATTAGATTATTAAATAATAATAATAATAATATAATAACTAAATTGCATCTAAAATTTAATTACATAAAGTTGATTTTAGAAGTGCGTAGTAAATGTAGTTTATTTTTACAAATAAAAGTAGTTAACATAAATAATTAACATAAAAAAGTTACTTATAAATGAAAATTATTTGCTAAAGTAAGTCATAAAAAAGTAATTCAGATGTTACTAATAAAAATAATTTTTATTTTTTAACTTTAATGCATCTTATTATCGTTGTTTTTTTCTGGTTTGTTGCTGCTGGTGTAATCCTGCGATTGTTAAATGATTTAGTTTTAAAAATATTTTTTATCACCGCAAAAACTCTATCATTGCGATCAGTGACGGATCCAGGATGTTTGAGATAGCTAACTTCCAGACATGGAGCAAACTCCAAACATTTCTGTGTTTATACTTATGTCAAACAATGATGCTTTGCAAAATATTGCAATGATTGGAGGCTGGGAATGAAAAAGTTCTTTAACTTCATTTCCCCCTCCCCTACTCCAAACGTGAGAGGTACCAAGTTGATAAATATTTTTTGTACTTTTCTCAACTAGACTTATATTCATTGATAAATTTTAAGTTTCATAGTATTATCTCTCAGTTTTTGAAAATTATGACCATATAAAATGTGTAACCCTCTTAAATTGAAGGGGGTTACAAATGAGAATTGTTTTGCCCTAATAAAAATTAGAACAAAACAATTCTCAAAATCTCCTATTCCTTTTAAATACGAATGAATATTGATGGCTAGATGTAGTCAAGGCCGGCGTAAAGAGTATGTGTGGGAGGAGTGTAGGACGGTGACATACTCCCATTCAATAAATCAGTCGGTAAATTGGGACCTTTTTTTAGATATGTTCATTTGTGAAAATAGGACTTGAACATTTATAACACGTCAGCAAATTGGGAAATTAGAGGTTTTGTTTTTTGTTTTTTTGTTTGTGGGTTTCATAAAAGTTTCATATGGTTTTCAGTTTTATTTTGTAAGAACTTTTTGTATCGTCCTCATCTATATCGCAAATTGCTATAAACGATTTAACTCAGCTTTATACATCTTATATCGTTATTACAATATTGCGTTGTTTTACATAATAAATAATAAGAAAACTTCTCAATTTCATTTGCAACACTGAAGGTTTCTACATTTCAATTCTGCACAAAATTTGTTTTGCTTCAAAAGTTAATTTTTACTGCGCAGTAAAACTAAGATTTTTATAGCCTAGATTATTTTCCATTTATATTTAATAGGTACTTGCTTTTGAGGAAATTTTTGAATTTCAATAAACTACCCCATGAAACGTGGGACATTGGTGCTAAAACTAACTTTGGAAAAAAATTAACCTGATCGGACCACTCTTGTGCCTCCCCCAGAGCCCATTTAATTAAAAAAAAATGGTCAAAAAACCGCCAAAAACGGCTATGTTTGATAGGTTAGGGGAAGGTGATAATATAAACATTTTTAACTGATTTTTTTTTTATAATACAGCTATTGATTTATATTTTTAATAAAAAGGGTAGTTAAGGTAGAATATGAATATTTTGCTATTTTATTGTGTTAAATAGTGTTAAAAATCGCAACAAAAAAAAAGAATTATTTTGCCGCGAATTATAAGAATGATGAAATACTTTGTTTTACACTTTAATTTTGTTTTTGATCAGTTATTTTCTTTTCTCTATTATATTTGTGAGACCATAACAATTTTACTTGTTTAGATTATAATAATTAAAAAAAATACTTATTACCCTATCGAATTTTATTCGTATTATTGTTGCCGAAATTTATGAATTTGCAGTTTTCTTGAATTTACTGGTACGTTAACTAATTGTCTTTCTTTCTTTTTCTTTTTTTGAACATACAGTAAAATTTATTTTTGAAAGTACTATTTATTTATTCATTTATCCATGTTTTATGACTTATGGTATTTTAGGAAAACAGAGATGAAAAAAGAAAGCTTAGGTCAAGAAAAAAAGTTTTATTTCCTTATTGGAGAAGCTAATCCAGCTATATCAGGTGCTATATTGTAATTATTTTGATTGATAATTATATACTTTTTATTTTGCATTAAAATGATACATTGTATGCGTAATTTAATGCGTACACGAGTACTTTATATAAAAAATGATAAGGCTATTGTTTATATTAACATGCTTTTCAAAAAAAAAAAAGCTTTTAGTGTAAGTAATGAAATATTGAAGTATGTATATTATTCACATCAATAAATAAACTTTTTATATTGTTAAGGTATGCAACATCCAACAGGAATGGAAGTATTGAAAAACTTTTACTATATCAAATCTACACTGGAAAAAAATGTGAAAAAGTCATTAATACTATATTGCATGCCTAATACGATGAAAAAGAATCGATGTAAAAATGACAAAAGCAAGTGCATATTATCTTTGATTAAAGCTCCTTGGAATAAAGCTGGATTTCCAATAGTTTATGAAAAAACTCTTAGAAAGCATCTAAATAGCTTAGAAAAAGAATACTACAATTTAAAAAAGCATGAAAAGAGAGGATCATATTCAAATTTAAAAAAACAAAACTATTTTATACAGAAGACAAAGAAATTGTTCTGGATTCGTACACCAAATCTTAGACGTACCATAATGAACGACGAGAAAAGATTAGATAAAGACAAAGCCGAAGATTTGAAGTTTTTAGATGATCAAGAAAGCGATAGAAAGTTTATTCTCGGAACCGAGGATAAGAAATAGTCAAATGTCTAGAGAGAGTATTAGAAAGAAAAAATGCAAAAGCACAACACTCCAGGAGTTACAGAAAATTTAGATCAGGAACCAATTTTAGATGAAAGCGATACAGAAATGTTGAATGATATAGACTTTGAACCTGGAGATTGGACAAGGAGAAAAGAAATAGAAAAACCAATTACGTGCACAATTCCTAAAGATATTTACAGTGGTATTGTTGCTCTTGCAGCATCAATTAATGATATATCTCCTGCAGTTCTCCAGAAAATTGTCACTTCTGTTGTTCATAAATCTTGTGTGGATGTGAGTAAACTTCATTGCAGCATTTCAGCAGCCTCATCACATATGAAAAAGGTAAACTTAATAATAAGTAAACAAGCCAGAAATGCCATTAAAGCTGCTTTAAAAGCCTCCAAATATCCACTTATCATTTATTTCGATGGTAAAACCTTATTTGAATTAAAAAAAGGCAAGCGATTCAAAAATGATAGATTAGCAGTTCTTTTAAATATTAATGGAGAGTTTTATCTTCTCGAAGTACCTTCCCTAGCATCATCCCTAGGGGAAGATCAGTATAAAGGCGTGATGAATCTCCTTAAAGAATATGAAACCAAAAGAAACATCAGAGGGTTGGTCGCGTCCTGTCATGACACCCTTTAGCCACACAATAAAAACACGTTAAAACAAAAAAAAAAACGTGAAAGTTAGCGTAAACTCTGTTTATGCTAACTTTCACGCTGTAGTTGTATCACTATGCCAAAACGCTAGCCAAAAAAAGTTAGTTTAAAAAATGTGGCAGAAAAAATTTTTTAAACATTTTTAATTAAAGGGATACTATATAAGCATCGATAAAAATTCAATAAAAATGTATAAACAAAGAAAAACTTTTCTATTTATGAAATTTAAAGACAAAAAAAATTACAAGGACATTCAATATTTTTAAAAAACATTGCGAATCGGCGCGTTCATTTTTAAATTGCACATGTTGCCATCTAGTCGGAAGTAGCAAAACTTAAGCATTACTTAAAATTAAAAAAAGGATAAAACAGGGTTTGATTTTTGAATTTAAAGTTTGTGTTGCCAAATGGCAACATTGGAAAAGACAGGGTTAAATTAATTTCATACCCGATAAATATATTATTTTTTATCATATTGCAGTTGTAAATATTTGAATTAATTCTAAACTAAACTTTTTAAGAACAACTAAACTATAAATAAAACTAGCAAAAACAATATTTTAATGTGTGTCTAAGATCAAAGAAAGGCCACAGCTGCATATTTTAATGTGTGTCTAAGATCAAAGAAAGGCCACAGCTGCATATTTTAATGTGTGTCTAAGATCAAAGAAAGGCCACAGCTGCATATTTGTCCCGGATGGTAGAAAGATGCATTAACAAAAAAATCACGTTACAGAAAGAGACAAAAAAACGTCTACTCTTAGCACAACAATAAGAAAATTTATTTATTATGTTATATATTTTTTATGCAATTTCACTGTTAACGCAATAATTACATAGTTATTATATAATTTCACTATTAACATGCATCCAGCACATGCAAGGTGAGAAATCTTTTTACCTCGTTTGTGTTCTGTCAACTTTTCTAGATATAAAAATCGCTCCTAAGATTATCGAATTTAAGTCAAATACATCTGGGAAACAAACAACATTACACTAAATTATTGTTGTTTTTTTCTTCCAGGCAGAATGTTTTTCATACATATGAACAGCCCCATACATATGAGCTCGGACAAATTAGCAAAATTTGTCCGAATTTATGTGTATACAAAATTTATAAATTAATATGTTCATATATTTGCAAAATTTGCCCGAGTTTTAATTTTTTGTTATTATAAATATTCATTTACATGCAGTTTCAAAATTAATGTAATAAAATAAATATTTTAAAGTGATTTTAAGAAATTTCGAAAGTAAAAAATTGTTCGATACCGTTTTTATGATTTCGATAATATCAAAATATTTCGACGCAAATTATAGAGGTTCGAAAGTGAAATATTGCTTCAGTGCCACTTTTAAAATTTCGATCGCATAAAAATTTTTCGATACAATTTTTTTTTTTTTTTTTTTTTTTAGTTTATAAGTTTGCCGTTTAAAATAATTACAACTCTCTTATTGGTAAAATATACACATGGCGGGGGCAAGAAGAAGACAAAATAGTCTTATCGCCAAGCTCCCAATAATCCGTAAATAATATAGCTATCAAATCTTGTCATTAAAAAGGTTATCAAATATAAAAAGAAAAAATAGAAAGAAATTTTTTTTTTTTTAAAAAAAACAAAACAAAAAATAAAAAAAACAACAACAAAACAAAACAAAAAACAAACAAACAAAAAAAAAAAAGACAAAAAAATAAAGATAATAAATTCTAAAACTTATTTTCAAATATAATTAAACACAAAGCAAAAATAAAAAAGAAACAAACAAACAATAAAGATATTCGAAACTATATATAAATGTTTTTAATTATTGCGATTAAGAATTCTTAATTAGGAATTTTTAATTAAGAAATTTTAATTTTTAATTATAATGAAAAGAATTTAAACTTCTATAGCAAGACCTTTAGTTTTTCATAAAAAGAAAATAAAAAATAAAAAATAAGTTTTTGAGTGAACTAAGTTTTAAACCTTTGAAAATAAAATGAAAATATACTATACAATATTTTAAAGGCCAACAAATAAATATAGCTCTAGAAGAAGTCCTTCAAGTTTTGATTAATTAAAATTATTTCTTTTAGTTTTGATTTAAAAATATTTATGTTTGCAAGCGTTTTGATGTCATTTCTAATTACTTTACTCCAAAGTTGTGGGCCTCTAGCTGTGATAGAAAACTTAGTGGATTCAAAGTGATTTTTAGCTTGAACATAATTATTGTTTGCATGTCTGGTAAGGTATTTGTGCTGTATTTTTTAAATAGCGTTTTAAAAATATTTGGTATCGTATCGTTATTGTATTTATACATAAAAATTAAATGATGATATATATTTATTTGGTAAATATTTAAGATTTTTAGATTAATAAATAGTGGTTGTGAATGAGAGAGACGGTCTGCGTTGGATATTATTCTTATGGCATTTTTTTGTTTGTTAAATAGTTTGTTTAGTTTTTTTTTATTGGTGCTGCACCAAGCAATGTTAGCATAATGGAGATAACAATGAATAAAAGAGAAGTAGATATATTTTAAGCAAGTTTGATTTAGATAAGGGTTTACCTTATAAAGTATGCCAATATTTTTAGAAATTTTATTTTCGATTAATTTTAAGTGGTTTATCCATGTGATATTTTCGTCAAGAAGAACACCTAGAAACTTCATTGAGTGTTCTCTTTTTATAAATTGATTCCCGATGCTAATATTTGGGAGCTTTAGAGGAATTTCGTCTCTTTGATAAAAGCGATTAAAAAAAATATACTTAGTTTTGGTTAAGTTTAATGACAATTTATTTGTATTAAACCATTCAGTTAATTTTAACAGTTCTTCGTTGAGTGTTTTAAATAGAGTTTTTATGTTACTATGGGAATAAAATAAATTGGTATCGTCAGCAAACAAAACAGAGTCTAAAATATTCGAAGCTCTGTTTAAGTCGTTAATGTAAATTAAAAATAAAAGCGGTCCTAAAATGGATCCTTGAGGAACTTCACAAGTGATTGTCCTATTGTCAGTTTTACCACCATCGTAAGAAACATTCTGCTTTCTGTTAGAAAGCCTCGAAAAATATCATGAACAAGTTTAAGAATAGCATGATCAGTTGAATGACCTTTTTTGAACCCAAATTGTTTGTTGTATAAAATATTATTTGTTTCTAGAAAAGAGAATAGTCTATTATACATTATTCGTTCCAGTATTTTAGAGAAGCAAGGAAGAATGGAAATAGGTCTATAATTAGAGACATTAGAAGGATCACCCGATTTGAAAACTGGTATAACTCTTGCAGTTTTAAAACTTTCTGGAATTCCTTGTTTTAAAGAAAGATTAAAAATATGTAACAGTGGTGTTATTAAATAATGCATAGATTTTATTACAACATTACTGCTTATTTCATCAACTCCTAATCCTTTGTTTAGTTTTAAGGATAAGTTTTTAAATAAAATAAACGATTTGACATTTTTAAAACCATTATGAATGGTTATAGCGAGCTTGCCTAAGGCAAGCTATGATTTTGCAAGTAATTTGAGGGAAATTTAATGGAACCCATGTTAAACTTTCTGAACTTGTTGGTCAAAAAATTATAAATATACAATGCCAAATATTTTTGAGTAGAGTAAAGTACTTATGTTTTAATAATAAAAAAAAGAAAATGTTTGAAGAATTCACTTTTTTGGGACTTTCGACCACGGAAAAAATATTCTGGCCTACTGAGCATTGGAGTAATAACTATCATATATGAAATGGGCGTATATTACGATATCAAAATACAGTTTTAATACTGTAATACTATTTATTAAAAGAAGATTATTAAAATTATATAATATCTAAACAATATTTCTTGACGTTAGCAATAAAATTTTATAATAAATTGTTTAAACTTCTTAAATTTTTATACGGCGGTTTTTTAAAATCGACCATTGATGTGCTGTTTTATTATATATCCAACTGGTCAACAATATCTTTTTCTACACCCAATAACACTAAATTCAATCTCTCGTCAGCTATTGTTGATCTAAGATGTGTTTTTACCAATTTTAGTTTACTGAATGTTCTTTCATTTGTTGCAACAGTAACTGGAGTTATAGTCAAGGCTAAGGCGACAAATTTTGATTAGCACATGGTAAAATATGCTTTACTTCTTCTGATTTTTCCATTAAGGAATTAAATGATGTTTCGTCTTCTTTTAACATATTAAATAATATTTCTAGTTCTGTTTGAACTAAGTCATAATCTTGAAGATTTGCACCTTGACTGGCTGGTGGAAATATTGAAATAGATTTTTGTACATTATCCAATGAAATATTAAGTTTATTAAATGGTTGAGAAAACAATAGATATAATGGTTCAATAGAAGAAATACATGTTTTTAAATTTTCATTTGTTAGTTTTAAAACGGTATCAAGAACTATTTTAAACTCTTTTCTATAAAATAAATTCATTGTAAATTCTGTTTGTGTTGTAGAATTACAATCGAATCGTTTAGGAGCTAATCTTCTGCGATGATGGTTTCGAAAATCAGCTTCAGAGTCTATTCCAAGTAAGTTGGCAAACTCTTTAGCACTATTGATGAAATTGTTCATTGTATAATTATCAGAGTTGATTGATGCTAAAATTTTCATTGTGCTGTCAATTAAAGTTGTTGCATCAATTATAGACAAATTTTTTGCCTCAATAGTTTCAGTAAGATACTTTAGTTTGTACATAATGTTCTTAAATTTCCCTGACATATTACTTGCAAAATCATAGGATTGAAAGGGTATTAACTCCGGATTTAATAAATTATATTAAAAATTTTCTAAAATGTTGACTATTTGTGATGCTGTACCCGAACCAGTTTTATCGTTTCCTTTTTCAATTCCCAAAAGTCGCTCAACAGATTTGCCTTGACTATTAACATATCGGACACATACTGATAAACGATCCTGATTTGATATATCTGGTGTAGTATCAGCAGATACTGAATAAATGTTTGCTTCATGTATCTCTTTCATTATTATGTTATGTGTTTCTTTAGCTAGTAGTTCAATAAATTCATTTTGAGATCGTGGACCTAAGTAAGTAACTTTATGTGATCGTAAAGAAGACTCCTCCATCCAGCATTTCAATAAGGGATTATGCCTAGAGAGTAATTGAACAAATTGCATAAAATTTCCTCCACTTTCATCACCATCACCTCGAAATGCTAATCCTTGTCGTGATAATGTTCTAGCAATATCAAATAATATAACTACAATTTGTTTATTGAAATCTTTTTCTTGTTCTAACTTAATTGCTTCTTTTCTATTTGATATGTTTAAAATTATATTAATATGATTTTCAGTTGTCATAAATTGATAATAATCATGTAACGCTGCTTTATGAGAAAAACAAGAAAAATGTTGCTGTAATTTACCTAATTTTTTAACTCCACAGCTTTTCATTTTATGCCATTGACGAACACCAGGTTTTACCCATGCTGAATCTTGATAAGATCTTTCTGAACCATTTGAAAATAAAGTACATACAAAACAGTATGCAGAATCTGTAACAATACTATATTCTAATAATGGATATTCATTGTACCATTTAGGATTAAAACTATGCTGTTTAATGTTGTTAACTGTAGTATTAACTGGATATTTAGTTAATTTTGGCTGATGTGGCCCTAAAGCAATAAGGTATTGATGCTGAGATGCTGAAGCAACCGAATCACGACTGCCTGGATCATGATTAATTATGTTATCAATAATATTGTTAATTGGTTTGGAACTTTCAGGTGATTTTGAGATTTGTTCCGATAAAATATTTGCATTTTTTAAGAATTCTTTAGAACTTGATTTTATTCTACTAATGACCTGAAGCTTTCCAATAAGAATATCACAGGATTTGGAAATATTTCAGATTTTAATTTAGACAAAATGGTACCACACTCGTTTAAGTCTGTGACAATATTTTCTAACAGGCCAGCACACGATAACCAATTGACTTCATCATTTTGTATGTCAGGTTCATCTATTGGAGACATTTGAATTGAATTTTCTTGAAATAAATCCTCCTCTAACATTTGAAAACGACATGTTTCATGGTTCTAAATTATATTAAATTATATTATACTTTATATCATATAAATATACCAAATATTTCAATCTAAACCAACAAGTAACTTATATCTTTAATTTAAAAAATAATAAATAGCAAGTTATAAGGAAATAATTTTAATTAAAAAAGCTTAATAAGTTCAATTAAATTAATCCAAAAGAAGTTATAAAATAAATGCTTTTAATTTTTTAAAAACGATTTTAGTATTTTTATCTTTGAATAAGTGATCTTTATTCAGAATACATTAGGGATTTGTTAAAAAATACATAATAGATCGATTTCTTAAAAAATACATAATGGATTGATTGATTTTTTTTTTAAATGCATAAAGGATTAATTGATTTGTTAAAAAATACATAATGGATTAATTGATTTCTTAAATGTTACGTTTTAACTTAAATTAAAACTCAGATGTTTTAAATTATTCTACAAATTTATTAGCATAATTATCGTTAAAGTTAATATTACATTAAACCAGGTACATACCGATTCTCGTTTCCCTGCAACTTTGGAAGTTTTAACTGCACTTTGAAAAGGATTTTCGGGAGCACCAACGTGTTTTATATTTACTGATATCCCATTATGTACTTTTTCTTGGTGTTTGTTTTTTAAAATCGTTATTAAATATACTGCCACATTTTAGACATTCAACTTTAAATCTTTTACGTTTTGCCCCTATATTACTCATTCAAGAAATCAGAAATTTAAATATTTAAAAATGTAACAGAAATTTAAATATATAAAACTCAAGAAAACAAAACATCAAGTGCAACTTTGTTGTGGTTTTAAAGACCGCAGTTCCTTAAGGGATTGATATGCCTAAAAAGTAATTTTTTTAACGTCACCAAAACGGTACCCTATTTCATTTCCGAAAGTCGTAAATATCAAAAAGTATATAATATATTAATATGGAATTTACATTTTTTATTTAAAAAAATATTTAACAAAACTCAAACACTAAATGTACAAGTTGGCATCAATGCCAACTCAAATACTAAATGTACAAATGTCCCAACTGACATGCACAAATAACAGCTTTGGGGGGGGGGGGGGGTGACACCCCTCACAACCCCCCTTCGGAACGGCCCTGCCTGGTCTGGCGGTCTGTATAAAATATGCACAATTATGTTTTTGGTAGTTTTACTAAATATTTCAATTGACAATGACTCACAATCATTACTTGCTGTACAATAATCACTTCGCGGTTTATAAATTATTGAGTTGTGGATAAAGATGCATACTCCTCCACATGGTTTTTCAGAGTTTCTAAGTTGATGAACTACTTTATAATTTTTTAACTGAAAATTTGAATTGTTTTCAATTTCAATATTGTGACACCATGTTTCTGAAAGGCAAATAATAAGCAATATAATAAGCAAATAATAGGCAATATAGGCAAAAATTAGGCAATATAGGCAAATAATAGGCAATATAGGCAAATAATACAAACTATAGAGATTCGAAAGTGATAGAATGTTTCGGTGCCATTTATAGAATTTCGATAGTATAAAAATATTTCGATAAAAATTATAGACTCGAAAGTGAAAATTTGTATCGGTAAATTTTCGATAATGTATATATATATATATCGATACATTTTTTAAAGTTTCGAAAGCGAAAAATAATTTCGATGCTATTTTTAGGATTTTGAAAGTTAAAAAATGTATCGATAGAATATCATGAATTTCGTAATACGAAATTCATTTTGGTTCAAATTTAAATAATTAGAAATCGTTTCAAACTTACTAGTCTGGACGCTACGTGTAACTTTTTCTTGGAAATGAAGTGGACATTACAAAAACTACTTAAATAGTTTAAGGTTGGTATCTTGAATGAGAAAAACTTTACGTGCTTGTCTGAAAGTGCTTAAAGGGTCAAATTTGGGCCCTTATTTGGTACTGATGACGTCATGCTGATATATTTTTTAAAAAATCAAACTAAAAAATACATATTTACGTCAAAAATTACATAACCTCTTGAGAAAACCTTATTATAAATAATAAAACCTTGAGAAAAACTTACGAGCAATCCTAAAAGTGCTTTAAGGGTCAAATTTGAGCCCTTACTTGGTAATGATGACGTCACGCTAATAATTTTTCCAAATTTCGTGAAAGAAAAAAAAAATAACCAAAAAGGAATTTCGTGAACAGATTTTTTAAAGGGAAAATATTAAGGGTCGAAGTTCTTGATTGATGACTTCATTTACATCAAGGATAAACACATTTTCGGTTTTTTGCATGCGTGTGTGTGTGTGTGCGTATATATATATATATATATATATATATATATATATATATATATATATATATATATATATATATATATATATATATATATATATATATATATCATAAATAAATATTCAATCAGTTTCAGAAAATCCTGAACTTGCATCGGAATCAGTCGAATAATGTGTTTTCACAAGATGAACAGTTGCACAAATCCGTACAAGTCAATCCATGCGATCGACAAAGACAAACCAGTGTTTCACATTTTGACTTTTTACACGCATAGGAAATTAACTGCAAAACGTCTTCTGGAGCAGGTGGAATGAGCATCCATTCAACCTCAAGTTGATCGCCAATTTCTCGCCATCTATATCCATTGGGTTTTGGAATATCGGGATTTGCCTCTAGTGATCGTTTGACAATTGCTGTTACATACGAAACTCTCTTGCAATGACACATTAGAACATCCCTAGTAGGTGGAAGCTTTTGGGGTTCCGGAGCTTCTTTCTTGGCAATAAACTTGAGGTATCTTCCTTTGTTTGTATCACTGCATTTCAATCCATATAATTGGCATATAAACTTTTCTATTTGGTCGAAACTGGTTGTATTTATTAATTATTTTAGAACGACTAATATGTTCTTAACAAACAAATGATTTCGGCTTTCAGCAACTATTTTAAGTTAAACTGCTAATTGAATAAGATGATTTATCAATACCTATAGTAACAGTTGTAAATTAACTTACGAAGAAGGTTCGTCTTGTTTGTTTTGACGAGGCTACCATCAGGTAATCCCAACGTCCATGGGGTAGGACTCAAAGAATAAAATAGTATTTGTTTCAAAGTTAGACCTTCTCTACCTCTTGCAATAACTAGCAATCTCCCAAACATGCTTCGTTTGGCTGATATAGTGAATAATTTCTCTTAAAGAAAATAAATTTTTTTCAAATTTAAATTGTTAAATGTTTGCAGACGACACTTTTTGATTGGAGCGTAAAAGAAAACTGTTGAAGATTGAATGCGTTCTCTAAAGAATCTTTGGAACTCTGCTTCCCCGATGGATTGTGCATTCAATAAATTATCTTTTAACTCATCAAGTGCTTCAATTCCAGAACAAATATTCACCAAAGAATCTCTTTGCTCAAAAGGACCCCAATTTGTTATTAGTATCAAAGCTCTCTCTACACATCCGTTGTTGAAATCTTTTCTTGATGGTTTTAGATCTTTTGGTGTTTGTTTCTCGGTTGTGATTCCCATGTCATTTTTTTTTAAATTGAAATACATTTTGAAACAGTATGACTTGTAAGTACCCAGCGTTGAATGGTTCCTTCAGACGCACTATACCCTTTTCCCCCTTGGCATTTCTGATCACGATTAATAGTTTGTTCAATGCATTGGTCAGATGGAACTTTGTTTAACGTACTGCTCGTTCTTCTTACGTTCTTCTTCCATCCCTGCTTTTAAAAAGATAATAAGTTATAAAGATTTAATTTGAAACTATTTTTAAAACTAAAATTTGTTGAAATCCAAACGAAATATTTTGGAGTACAAGCTTTCATAAACTGTTGATAAATACTTGGATGAGTTTCAGGAAGTTGCATCATTTCGGTCCAATAGAAAGTTAAGGAAGCGAGAATAATTCGGACGATCATATGCAAAAAACCACGGTAGCATTTGGCGTGTTGCCTCCAAATGAAGAGTCCAGTTACCAACCTTCGTTGAACGGAGAAAAGCAAAAAAAATATTTAACATTTCAATTAAAGAAAACCAAAAAGCGGAAGTTGGTCCGGAAATATCAATATCTTTTAGCACATTTAAGTGATCATCTAAAGTTTTGAAGAAATCATCATCAAAAAACGATTTCAAATTGTCGTAATTCGTCTAGAAATAATCAAAGTACAATTTTAATATCATCATTAAATTCACAGACATGAAGTATACTTAGGCAAATTTATTTACCTCCTTTAAACAAGTAATGAACTCAGGTGAGGAAGAGAAGTTATTCAACGAGGAAGATTGTTTTCAACTAACCAACTTTCAAAATGTTTTATCCTCAGCTGGGTTAGTGCGTTATACAGATATTGATAAATTCGAACGGCACGGTTATATTGCTTTTCCTTCATAATACGCTCCAATGAACTTTTACCTTAAAAATATATAAAAAATGTCTTTAGTAATTCAACCTTCTTTGGTCAAAAAAAAATCTGTTGCAATATTTGCTACGTAATATAATGTCAATAAAATTTAAAAAGATAAAGAAACCACTCACCGGGTATATCAGCTTCAATTATCCAGTCTTGTAATCCGGCATCATTAAATATTTTGCCAATAACAGCTAGAAAAATACAAGATGTGTGAAATGCACCCATTCGGAGAACAATAAATCTTTTAAGATCAATATGACTAGGGTTCATCAGGATTTCCACCGCTTTTGCATATATCGCTTGATCCATTACAACGTCAGTTTCTGAGAGACCAAGATTCTCGGCTTTAGCTTTGGACTGGAGCAGAACTTCAAGCACTGTGCTTTAGTTTGTAGGCGATGAATTAATAGCAGGAAGATAGCTAATAGTGTGGATGTCTTCTGATATCCTTTTAGGTGTAATTAGGTAGTTAAACCCAGTCCAGCTTGGGATATCACTAGAAAAATGATACAGTAAAGTCCAAAAGAAATCCAGTTTCTCTGAAACTACCAGTAACTTACTGTCTTTAGATAACGCGTTTGTTTGACGTAGGTAATCTGGTTCTTCTCGATTATACTTTACGTACAGAGGCAACTCTTTATCAATTGCTTTAAAAGATCTTTCTCTTTTTCTTGAAATTATTTCGTTAACCTCGTTTTTGTGTACTTGACCAATATTTTGTAACTGAATGACAATACCATTTGTGACGTGCATAGAAGTTCCTTTTAAAGTTTCAGGATTTATGTCGTTGTTGTCCCAAACGAAGGTCACAAATTTTGAGGGCCGGAGAACAGAAGGACAAAAACTTTTAAAAATTTGACTTTGCATTGTATTTTGTGCAAGAAATGTTTCTAAATAATTTACTTCATCATAGGAAATTCCATGTCCTAATTTACTTAGTCATTTCATTAACTCTTTTGATCCAGTTTTTCGTTTGGCACTTAACACGTGTTTAACACGGCTAATAACACGTGTTTAGAGCATCGATGATGGCCGTTTGTTACGTTATAAATAACATCTTCACAAAGAGAATTTACTTTGACAATTCCTCTTTTACTAACTGTAGCACAAAATAGAATTTTTGCAAAAAGTTGATGCAGAAGAGGTGGAATTTCAGTTTTAACTCTTAGTAACTCGTCTTCATTAGGAGGCCATTTAAAGTATGTTTTTTTCATAGACAAAACCTCGCTGCGAATCTCTTTTGCGACATGATCGATAAGCTGTTCAATCGGTTTTGGATTATTCTTTTTTTCTAAATTCTCAATTGTTTTTTAAAAAAACTTCAATGATTTTTCCCTTCTCAATAGTATCGTTATATAAGAGAGAATAGCCGTATTTTGGTGACCACAACTGAACAGACCCGCCGAATTCTGCAACTACAGCATCCGGTAAAGTCCTTCTATCTGGAATCTTTGTTCGATCTGTGCAGTTTTCTTTGTAAAATTCAAATAGCTTACTTGTATAAATAATCTCTAAGTTGTCTAATACGTGTTCTTTCACATAGTCGAAGAGCAAACGCATATTTGCATCTTTTGTTGTAATAAAAGGAGTTTTTTTGGGTCTTGTATATTTAAGGTAACAAGACCGATGACAATATAACTCTAAGGAAATTATGGTTTGCCATTCTGTGCCTGATATACTAGCCATGAGTCGTGGGTTGTCAGCTTTACTTACAGCGTTTTCTTTTAACACGTTTGCTGCACTTTCCGTTACGCATTTTGTAAGCATTTCATATCCGTTCCTATCTTTATTAGTCTTTTTGCAATAGCTAATGCAACATTCTTCATCCGCAATAATTTTTCCTAAAACAAGGGAATTATTTTAACTTTGAAGTAGTACATAAAACAATGAAAAACGTGAAAACTGAGGGTAATATTTTTTGCTTTGCAATTCCCACCCAAAGGTTTTTTAATTTACCTGATCTATCACTTTTCCGAGCTGAGATTCTGCGCTTAGATGAGGATACATTATTCACGCCTACATTCTCGTTGACTTTTTCTGCTCTGCTTTTCCAATGTTGTAGAATGTTTAATGTTTTTATATTTACATACTTATCGTAACATCTTTGATGGAACAAGAGAGTTGTTGGGCACGTATCAGGTAGAATGTTTATGATTTTAAAGTCATTTCGAATTTGACTATAGTAAAAAGAAATATTATTATCAAATCCATGCTCTTTATTGTTTTTTCCGTACCATTGTTTTAGGCATATATAAAGAAATAAATTGAGTTGGACATTTAGTTTGTGACTTACCAAGCATTCTTCACTTTCGCAAGCGCATGTAAAACCCCGCAGTTTGTTATTATTATGGGCAACTTCTCCTTGATGAAGTATGCAAGCATTTTTAAGTTTTTTTTAGGAACTAGATTAAGATGCTGTGTTTTTTTTGCTACTCGCCATTATTTACTTTAATATTGATAAATAAATAAAAATTAATAAAACACGTTTTTTTAGTAAACAGTTTTTGAAAAGTAAACATTTTTAACCTAAACAAATAACGGGAACAAATTTTCTTTTTTAGATTCATTAAATTACAACTATTTTATTATTTTAATACAATATTAAAAAATAGTTTAAAAATTTTTTTGAAAAAGATTTATGAAATTTTGATTAAATATATTTTAATAATTATACTTAAAAAATTTAATTTTACATATTATCAACCCCCTGTCGATAATTTGTAAAAACTAAATCAATGCTTTGCAGTATTCGATTTGTAAACAACATGGCGGATAATTTATACTTGAAATCCTTTCAAAAAGTTGCATTTATTTTTGTCTCTAACTAAAGTTATAAGCAGTTTCCAAGTGGCACGTAAAAAATTTTAAACTTCTTAAGTTACAAGGAACAAGTCTATATAAAAATTAAAATGTCCACTCAAAATGTTTAGTTTTCCTTTTTTTTTTTACATGTAGCGACCAGACTATACCAAAACAAAAATAGAATTTCGAAAAGTTTTTTTTTAATCGAAAACTCAACTTTTGCAAAAATGAACAACCCTAATTATTATTATTTATAAGTAACTTTTTTATGTTAATTACTAATGTAATAATTACTTTTATTCGTAAAAATAAATTACTTTCACTACGCACTTTTAACTTTATGCTTTTAATATGTAGTTATTATTATTATTATTATTATTATTATTATTATTATTATTATTATTATTATTATTATTATTATAGCTATTATCATTATTTAAATTTAATAGTATTTAATTTAGTAGTATATTTATTATTTTACATTTAAAAATAACTTTTTAACTTAAAGGAAGTAAAAGTTCTATCCCTAATTTAACCTGAGCCCATGATTTTGTTAAACCAAGTGTATTAGCTGTTGTAGGTTTATATTTATTGAATTAAAATAAATTTTGAGGGTAAAGAAAAAGACAGAATCCTTAAAGTTAGTTGGATGTGAGACAATTCCCTGTATGTACCCTCCAACAGTCGAACGTTGCATGTACTTTTGACCTTGTAGGCGTCCGTGCGACTAAAAGTTTTTGTAAACAGACACACGGGTTTCAAAGTGGAGGGGCACAGTCGTCAATTTCTGAAAAAAGTTGTTTATATCTATAATTTAAAAAAAAAAGCCGTTTCTACCCCCCCCCCTTCCCATCTCCTCTTCGGCCCTGGTAAACGTCCGCGTTCTCTGAATGCGCAAATAGACTTCCACTTTTCGGAACTCTTTTTTTTTTCAAAAAAAGTTCATTTAATCGAAAGCCTTTTTATTTTTCGAAACTAATTTAACATTTCGAAACTCATTTTTTTTTCGAAATTCAACTCAAACTTTGAAATTAATTTAGTATATCGAAACCACTTTTTTTTTTTTTAATTAAAATGGGTTTTCAAAATCAAACTTAAATTTTCGAAATTATTTTAGCTGATCGATAACTTTCGAAAGTTTTTACAAAATCCGAAAAAAAAGTTTTTTATCGGTAACGTTTTAATCGAAATTTTTCGAAAATTGTGTTTTCGAAAATGAACCTTAGCTTTGATCAACAAAGTCACTAGCAAAATATTTGAATACAATATTTTATAACTCATAAGTCCAGGCCCTTAAACATAGCCAGGCCCTAGGATAATATACCCTCTGACCCCCCTGTCTCCATGTGTTTATTGCTGTACCAAGGCAAAGCAATAACATCATAAAATCAACTCAGTTTGATCAGTATTATCCTGACAATTTGATTTGAACAAGCTTATGCTATATAAAATTTTTTTTCAATTGTTGATGAGTTAAGAGCGAACATTTTTTGTTGATAAGTTTAGAGCGAACATTTTTAGAGCGAACATTTTTTGTTGATAAGTTTAACAATTGTTGATAAGTTTAGAGCGAACATTTTTAGATGTTTTGATATTTTTGAAAAAAAAATTGTTGTATTGTAAAAAATGTTGAATGATAAAATAGTGTGCATTATCGACTGTAAAACATGGTGGATGTAGTGTTAAGGTCTAGGGCTGTTTTGGTTGGAATGCCACAGTTGACATTGTAAAAATAGAAAGAATAATCAAAAGTAGTTTATTTGGACAATTAAAAAGTCATGCTATACCTTTGGAAAATTAGGTTAATGGGAAGCCATTTAATTTTTTAGAAGGAATTGACATTAAGCTTAAATCCAAATACGAATGGAATAATTTTGGTTTCATTAACATTTAAAGTTAGCTTATTTCATCTAAACCGATTTGATACATGTTTTAATTCTTTATTCAATGCGGTAAAGAGCTCATATTACTGCTTGAGAGGAATAAATTGGTATCATCTGCGTATATGATGCTTATAAGGTTAGAAGATTAATTCAATCATTTATATTTAGTTTTTAAGTAAAGTAGGTGTCCGAGAACTAAACCCTGAGGAACACCGCATACGATATCAAGATAACTGTTTTGATAACCGTCGTTACTAATTGCAAATTGTTTTCTTTTTGCTAAGTAGCTTCTAAACCATTTTAAACCTCTAATTCCATAATATTTAAGTTTTAGAAGTAAAATATGATAATCAACTGTGTTGATGATCTACTGTTTTGATAGGTCAATGAAGATACCTAAAAAGTACTCTAATTTTTCAAAAGATTTCGAGATTTTATGCACAAACTGGATTATCGCATGCTCTGTTGAGTTACCTTTTTTAAAGTGAAAACTGTTTGTTGTATAGAAAGTTATTTTGGTTGAGATGTTTATATATTCTATTAGACATTATTCTTCCTAAAATTTTTGAGGTGGCACGATAGTTGCTAAAACTTGATATGTCACCTTCTTTAAAGATAGTTATAACTTTAGCAACTTTTAATTGCTCTGCAAATATTCATTGATTATTAGACGCTTTAAAAACTTTAAAAAGAATATATTTTAATATATCGAAACAATCTATAATTTCCATAAGTTTCATCTGCTCCTGTTGCTTTTTTTCGTTTCACAGAATTCAAAGATTCAAATTCCTTAAAATATTATTCTGAGGTTAACTCATCAAAGCAAATGCAACTATCCATAGGTACGAGGAAATCATTAAAGGAGGCCGTCGTATTTGGAATCTTATTTGATAAGGAAGGACCTATCCCAATAAAATTTTTTGAGTCATATAAGCTTATGTTACCAACTTTAATCATCTGCGGCAGAAAACCTGGGAATGATTTTTGTTTTCCAGTAATTTCTTTCATAATTTCCCATGTGCCTTTCAAATTGTTTTTAAATTTATTTATTAGTTCTGAGTAGTAATTTCTTTTTAAGTTTTTACGTATTTAATAGATATTTGTAGTTTCTATTTATTTTTTCGCTAGCAGGTGTTTATGTTTTTAGATATTTAATATATAACTTCTGTTTAACTTTTGACGATTTTTTTAATCCCTTTGTAATCCAGGGACTTTTTGAGCTTTTTTTTATTTTATTATTTTTTCAACAATTGGAAAATTAGCGTCGTAGACACATGTCAGTGAAAAAAGTTTCAGCAATTCGTTTACTTCTTTCACGGTGCTTTGGGCTAAGGACAGAAACATTAAATTTATTTACAACAGGCTTCATTTTATTACAACAGGCTTCTTGGTGTGAGGCTTCTGTTGATAGTTCATTATATCTATGAAGGCTCCTAGATAAGAACTTGTTGCATGTACTTTCTATGACACACAAAGGCTTTTATTCAAGAACTAAAATATATAAGTTTATATAAAGAAAACATTTAAAGTAAAAGAAGTTATTAAACATTATAAGTTTATATCATACTTACTTTTAAACAGTATGTTTGAGAATGTTCAAAACTCTCTGTAAAGTCTTGGATAAACTTGTGATACTATGGATCTAGTGGTTCACTAAATGTACCAGTCACAACTCTGTCAAACTTCCTTAATGTATCAATTAAAGGGAACAGCTCTATCGGAATTACTAATACAAGACTGTTTACATTTTTCAATATTGCTCTTGAAACATAACCATTATATGTACCTCCGTGATAACCTTTCTGTATAACAACAAGGCTATTAACGTATTGTTTTAAACCTGCTCAGAGGGGTATGATATAACTACAAATGTAATTTACCAAACCCAAGAGAAGATGAAGATGAAGTTCTGGTATTACATTTATGACTAGGTTTTTAGGATCATCTTATAAGACAACTGGCTTCACTGAAAATAAATGGAACACAATATTAAGTTTTGTATAAAAAGCTCTTTATTAGATTACTAATGAATTAAAACTAGAAACCTTAAAACTTATCATTTGTTTCTCAGGAAAGCCTACATCAGTATACTAACAGTTACCTAGGTCTCCAGAACTTCTGAGATTACCAGATTTAAGAACAGCTTCTCCGTCACACCAGGAACAACTGTGAGTTTTCCACCGTAAGTCTATAAATATTTTTTAGTTTTAAAAATATTTATAGATTAAAAAAAAATATTTCATTTAAAGAATAAATTTTAGTTATTTAAGTAACTTAAATACCGAAATTCCCAACAAAATGTTGATGAGTTTGAGGTCTGATGCCAGAGAGTACAAGTATAAAGTTGAAGTTTTTCAACTAATACTGTGAGGTTGTTATGTGTTTCTTGCATGTCTTTACAGTAATAATAACTAATACAAGAATTTATTCTAGTTCTTAATTATTTTTGTTTCCGATTTCTTTTCCTTACTTTCAAACTGTCATACTAGTTTGACCTAAAGTTATGGGGACTTTGGAACCACCTATATAGTTGATAAAAATGTTTAGAAAGGCAAAAGTTTGAGCATATATCTTTCAGAATATTGGTCATTACTTGGCCTTAAACCTAAAACATTCAGATTTTAAATAATAGTATTATTTATAAAGATATTAAAGAAATATATTTTGTAAATATTTTACTTTAATATCTTTATTTATGAGATAAGTTTCTTTGATTCCTTTTCAGGGTAGCATTTATGACGTATACCTTTACCAATAACTTGAAAACATTTTTGACAAACTTTAAAGCAAGCAGCATTTGAACTCTTGCAAACACCAACTTTTACTGTAGTTATTTTCTTTCTGTTTTATTTGTCAATTTTTACTTAAAGAATTATTTGATTAATTAAATTCAAACTAGTTTAAAAAAGTAAGCATCATAACCTAAGATTTTACTAGTTGCTAATTTGCTAATTTTGCATTCTTTGCAGCTCCAACTGCAATAGAAACTGCATAAAGATTCTTTGTTCCATTTCTGTTTAACTGATGTTGAAAGAGGTTTTTCAGACAAAAATAACATACAACTTTAAACAATGTTTTACACAAAAAATAATGATCTAAATCCATTCATTGAAAATAAAAGATTATTGGTTAAGATTACTGAAAACAAAACAAAAACATTTAGTATATAAATAATTCTTAACTTTTATGTTTGCAGAAATGAACTTTAAATAATAATAGAAGAAAAAAGGTTAACATTAAAATAGGCTAAAAACATCAAGAAATTATTAAGAGTCAAAACATTAAATTTAAAAAAAAAAAAGTAAAATCTGTCCAATGGAACCACGTTTAACGGTACGCTTTTTGACACTTGTTTTAATTTTAACAAACTTTCTTTTTCTAATTGTTATCGATTTTGTTATTGATATCGATTTTGCTTCAATATATGTCTATTATTATTTTCAATCTTTTTATCGATTACATTCGTTGAAGTTAAAACTTTCTTTTATCTCCATTTTCAATGATATTTGTCTCAAATTTATCCAATCTTTCGTTTAATATTTTTGCGTTCGCACTAACTATTAATACCAATTACTGTTTTTTTTTTGGTTGTTAAATATAATTTCAGTTTCCTTTTTAAAATCATCCAGCATTTTTTTTATCATTTTTTTTATTTCTTGAAGTGTTACCGCCATACTTAATATTGATAGGACCTTTTTAGTCAGTGGATTCGTAGGTTTTTTAGTTGTTTCAATATTATCTTTGAACTTAGTAGACTTCATTTATTTACTTTTTTCTATTCAAAAACTTTTTTTTTTAATTTAGTAGAAGTTTGTATTACTTTTCTGCGCACAAAAGCGTTCTGTTCTCTTCGAAAAATTGCGTGAAAAATACCAATCAGTAATTCGAAAATCTTTATACATTCAAATTCGCCACCATTACGCACAACTTCATCTTTTAAATCAACTTGTTACAAAGCTCGAATTTTATTGAGCTGTTATTATACCTATGCAACATTCTTAAACAATAAAATGCAAAAGCTTTGAACAACTTCTCTTCATCAAATTCAATTTTGAAATTACTTTTATCTTTTATTACTATATGTATTTCTTTATATTATATTACCTATATTATATATTTGTCTTATATTAATCTTTGAGTTATTTAAAAAGATCGTGCTAGTTGCGGGACAGGAATATATGTTAATTCAAAATATACATGTACTGAAGCAAATAATAGGATACTCAATGATTGGCAAAGAAAAGTTGTTGCTACGTATATATAGGTCAATGATTCTCAATGCACAGGGCAACCTTAATACTTCTCTAACCACCATAAAATTTTTAATTTTTTTTTTGTTATTTAGGTGCCCCAAGAAGACCGAACGGTCTTGTCACAGAGCACCGCTGAAGTGCATTTAACTAGGAAGTTCACGCCTCCTTCCTTACCGTGACGCGAATATATGTCCAGAGTTTGTTTCGAATCTATAAGAGAAAATAAAATTGACGAATCTTCCTATAAAACTAATTGCTATCTCTTGTCTAAAAAATTCGATGGACTAATCATTGCAGGCGACTTTGATTATTGTTAAATGTTACAGTTAATTAAAATTAACTTTATATAAAGTTCCAACAATTTTTGGTATTAAGCTGAAGTAGATAGTTTATAAGAAAATAAGAGTCGACTCAAAGATTGAAAAAATATAAAGTTTACTAGTTGCTATCTTATTTGAAAAGTAAGTTTAAAAAATCAAAATAAATAAACCGGTTTAAAAGCGCCATTTTTTGTAGAATTAAAAATAAGTGGTTATTTAAAATAAGTAAACGTAAAACTTTCCAGCGGTTTATAACTTTTTTTCTGCATTAAGTTAAAGTTTTCAAGCTAAAAAGTTGCAACCACGTTTTTTTAAATTTTTTATTTATATAAGTTCAACTTATTATATGGCTTTTCTGTAAAACTACCCATTTTTCCATGACCCTAACATGTCTAAAAAATTATAAAAATTAAAAAATAAATAATTCACGTTCTATAAAATACATAAAAATACGCGGGAAAATGTTTTACACTAATACTCATTTTGTAATGTAATGCAATTAAATGTAAAAAATAAAAATAAGAAAGACTTGCAACTTTCAAATTTTGCGCATAGTTTTTTGGTCTAATTAAGGTACTCTCGGTTAGGACAGGTCGAATTGCAACTTTTTTGGGATTTAAGTGTTGGCATTATGGAGATATTTTCTAAACAATCCAGGAAAATTTTATGAAATTAAAATAGTTTCTTTATGAGCGATTTTAGCTTTGAAGTGGTGTCCTGAGGCTTTTTGCGCAACATTTACTGCGGCCTTTTTGGCATATAAATTCAGGACCATACTAATTTATCTATATAAAATAAAATAATAAAAAGCAAAAAGACTGACAGTTAATAAAGAAATAAAGAAAAACAAAATAAAATATTCTAAATCAAAAATATTTTTTTTCTAAGTTAGATATTAATACTTTAACAAAATTCTTTTGTAAATTCTGGTCCGGACTTTATAAAAAAATGCTAATTTAAAATGTAGAAAATTTGTTACATGGATGTTATTAACCATGAGCGAGATCTCGTCTCGTTCTCGTTTCTCGTGAGAAATGGGACTTCTCGTGAGAAACGAGAAATAGAAAATTCTCGCGAGAAGTAGAACGAGACTTAAATATTATATTAATTTCCAAATTAGAAATTATTATAATTTACAAAATGCTTAAAAATTTGTTTTTTTAATTAATTAATATTTTGACTCCATGATTTTAATAAATCTAATTAAAAATTTAATTTGTTTTTGACAAAAACAAATTAAATTTTTAATTAGATTTTTTAATTAGATTTTTTTTTAAAATCTAATTAAAAAATTTTAATTAGATTTTAAATATTTTTAACTAGATTTTAAATACAAAAAGTTTTTGTATAAAATGGTGCACTTTCGACTTAATTTCATTAGTTTACCAGTGGAATTCAACTTGACACATATTGTTTATAATGAAAGGAAATATTCTTACCTCATTTCAACGATCAAAATTGTCATCAAGGAAAAAAAAATCTCGAGATATTTTTAAAAAACAAGTGACGGTGCTGAATGAAAGGCGTGCAAAATGTCTTCGAAAACAAAAGATGGAAACACAAGCGGACTTCATCGTCACCTCGAAAAAAAACACAGCCAAGCTTATGTTGAGTATTCTGAAAAAACTGACGACTCTCTTCTTCCTCCTCCTAAGAAGAAACAACGAGCCATGGTCGAAATGCTTGAAACAAAGTCCAAATATGACAAAGACAATTCCGTTCAAAAACAGTTTGACTCTGCAATGCTGGATTACTTTTGCACTGATCTGGCATCCTTTTCAGCAGTCGAAGGAATAGGTTTCAAGAAATTGTTTGACATTGCAAACCCTAAACCGAGCCTTCATAACAGAACAACGTCCAAGTCCAAAGGTCAAAAGTGCTGCATTTACTTTTGACCTTTGGACTTCTAGAGCTCAGGACAGCTACATCTCTTGGACTTTTCATGCTATTGACGGAAATTTGAGACTACATCACTGGACACCCCATGTCCAACAGTTCCCAGGCAGACACACAGGTATCTTAATTGAAGGAAAGCTGGATTCTTTCTTAGAAGAACTAAATTTGCCTGCTGATTTGCCAATGTACTGCGTGAACGACAAGGCAAGAAACATGAAACTTGCAGTCAAATTGTCAAAGCGCCTTGACCAATACTTGTGCAACAATCATATTTTGCAATGTGCAGTTCGAGACTCATTTGGAATGACTGCTGGAATGGATGATGCGTTGCAAACATGCAAAGATTTGGCTTCTTTAACTCACCAGTCAACAGTTGCAGTTGAGTTGCTTGAATCAGAATCAGACGCTCAAGGAATCAATTTTAGACAGTTACGCCAATCTGTTGACACAAGATGGAATAGTGAACTGGATTGCATGGCTTCTGTCCTAAATCTAAAGAGTGCAATTATCAGCTTATGTGCAAATGAAGATATTTTTTCTTCAAAGACCATCAGTGCATCACAGTGGAAATCAATCAAGGAGCAGTAGAAATTTTGGCACCACTTAAAGAAGTTACAGAAACGTGGTCGGCTGAGTCTATTCCAACAATTAACACTGTCGCCGATTCTCTTTATTTAATCTATGACAAAATTGATCAATTTATTGAGACGGATGGAAAAAATGGCTACGGTGTCTTGTATGCAAAAAACTTGAAAAGCTGAATTGAGAAAATATTTCCTCTTTGTCACAATTGAAACTTATTGAGTGCTGAAGCAAACTACTTAAATCCTGCTTTAAAGGGACTTCACTTGAAGCTCTTCAAAAAGTTTTAAACAACAAAAGAATGGTTAGCCTCACAGGTTAAGGATAATGTTGAGTGCCAACCTGTCGCCAGAGTCCTTTCAGCAGATTTGTCCCCTAATTCAAAACTGAAGCGCAAGTTAAACGTCAGACTTGAAACACAGGAGCCAACATCTGAACTGAATCCTATTTTGAGCGAAATGTGCCAGTATGAATATCTCCCTGATGCCAAAAAAGACTTTCCGATTCTTGATTGATGAAAATTGCATTCAAATACATTGCCAGAACTCTCTTCATTAGCTTGACAAATTTTAGCTATTCCAGCAAGTTCAACTAAATCAAAGAGAGTTTTTAGCTCAGGTGGAAATGTCGTCCGATCATCCAGACACAACTTACACCCAGAAAAGTAGAACAAATTATCTTAATTAGAGAAAACATTGTCTTGTTGGAAAAGTTTGGCAAAAATATTCTGAATTAATATTTGAAAAAGTTGTTTACATTTGACAAATGTCATTTGTGTCTATTTGTCAAAACCATGTTTACATTTTTTTTTTTACTTGGATTTTAATAAATTTGTTTTCAAAAATTGTTAAATTTCTTGTCTCGTCTCGTTCTCGGTCTGACGAATAGTACTAACTTCTCGTCTCGGTCTCGTCTCGGTTTGAAAAAACCTAGTCTCGCTCATGGTTGAATGTTATATTAGGAGTCAGCAACAAGCGGATTGCGAGTCTCATGCTACACTGTTATCTAAATTCCGTAGCTCTCCAGTCTGTCCAAATGACATAATAGTTTGATTTAAAACTTTATTTATAACATACTAAAATTGTAATACTGCGACTCTTTTTTTAAATTATTTAAGGAAGATATATTTTAATTATTTAAGGAAAAACCTCTCTACTTAAAATAGGTTGCCGACGCTTTGGTTATATAATAGAATATTTGTAAAATAGAAAACTATCCTAATTATTTTAGATAAGTTAAATTTACCTAAATAAGCTAAATTTTAATAACGCTTATCAAAAACCTTTGAAATGACTTTCAAAAATTAAAATTATATAAATACAAGATTCCATTAAAAAACTGCATTAAAAATAAATTAACAAACCGACAAGAAAGCAAGTTAAATAAAATATTGTAATCAGATCTTTTTATTTATTTAGAAATTATTTTAACAATGTACGCGAGGTAATGACTAAGTCATAAATTATTATACATTTTTATTAAATTTAATTTTTTCATGTGCAAGCGGAAATAAATTAGTTTTTAAATTAACAAAAAATATCATCATGTCTCACCGTAAAGAAATTTAGACATATAACTCTTTCTGTGTTTTCTGCTTAGAATTTTTTCTAAAATATGCTTATGACGTGCTTTCTTTCCAAAAACAGTATGAGAAGCCATGGAAACAATTTGTACAGATCTCCCAACACTCTGTGTATGTGAAGGAAGATCAAGGAGGTCAATTTTATTAATTCTGTTTATAGTTTGACCATCTTTTTTACGATTTCTAATATCAAATAATCTTTGCATTGCTATTGATCCTATATATATTTCCTCTGACTTTAACATTGAGTACAAAATATTCTCAGGAAGTAGGCAAAATGTATTGAACTTTAAATTTGCTAACAAATACCTTGCACCTCTTTTCCTTGGAGCTTGATTTGGTTAATCATAAAATGCATAATTGACGGAGCTTCGTGTAACTTATTGCTCTTTTTATGGAGGAACCATGTAAGAAGAAAGACTTGGAAAATATAGGTTACCAAAATAACTAATTCAGAATTAGAAACTAGTACTCGGACATATAAAGACATTAACAGTATTGCCAATGTTAACCAACAAGAATGATTAAGGAGACCAGTTTTTCAACTTGAATATTTAACACTCATATTTCCAGTGGCAATTCCAATGCAATAGTCATGAGACTATTACAATATTCATGTAATAGTCTCATGACTATTGCATTGAGATAATTTAAGTAGTGACCAGAGACTATTACAATATTCATGTAATAGTCTCTGGTCACTACATAAATTATCTAAAATTTATTTTTCTAAAACAATAATTGGAAACTTACCAAAATACCAAAGTTAACAACTAAATGAAGCTCATTATTTTTATATGTCATTTTTCCTATTGGTTCAGAAAAATGGTTTGGTGACTTAGTTGCTCCATCATTTTTTTTAAACAAAGATCTAAAGGGAAGCTCATGATGTTTTTTCTCTGTTGATCTCTTTAATACAACCTCACCATCTATTTTTTTTTATTTCTTTTATAACTAAAGTTTTATTATCAATTCTACCATCAACACCAAGGCAAACAAACTCTCTGTTATTCCTAACGGATTTTACGTCTGACAATACTTTAACTGACTGCTTTTGTCTGTCTATTTTGGATTTGTCTAAAACTAAAGTTGATATAATTGCTGGATTATTAAACAGTCCTGAAATATCGAGTATAAGAGTATTTCCTAATGCAGCTCCAGTCGAACTTCCTATATCGTTTCTGATCAACTCAATAGCAAACTTTGGAAAATTCTAACCATTGTAAATTCTTAATGGATTTCTTTTAGGCTCCCATATATAAAAGAAAAGTTATAAAGTTCATAAACAAAAAATTTTGATATAAAAAAGTGATACGTTGAAAAAAGAAAGTAAATTTTAAAAATGTAAAATAATGACCCAAATTTCAATTTATTAAATTACCTCACTAGAGCTAGAGATGACAGATTCTGAATCAGATTCTGATATGATTGTTCCACATTTTTATATTCAGTTTTATGTTTCTTTAAAGGTTCTTTTCTAGACCATTCACAATTAACTGAGACAAGTTGAAATGATCCTTTTGGACATTTTCTCTCTGGGTGCGGATTCACAACACTTTCGTAAGTCCAAAATTTGCGTAAAGTTTGCGTAAGTTTTGCTTAAGTTCAAAATTTCGCTAAGTGGTATTCGCAAACCTTGCGTAAAAAAAAACTTACAGTTTTTAATAGCAGTATATTTACCAAAAATTTAGATGTACTACATAAACTTGTTTTATAAAATTTGTTTTCACCTTAAATTTAAGGTTAAAAAAATATACACTCAATCTATATAATGGATAGTTCACTCTCTCATAGCCTAGCTAAAACAAGGAGAGCGACCATAGTACGGATATATCATATAGTTTTGCAGTATGCCAATAACTTATTAAATAAATTAACTTAATAACAAGTTATTGTCATACATCAATGCTATATGATCATCATATCATAATAATACATCATAATGATGATACATCATAATAATGCATCGTAAGGATAAAGGATACATCATAATGATGTATCCATACTATACTAACTTATGGTTGTATCTATACTACACTATCTATACTATATTATACAAAAATATATACAACAATATTATTGAAGTATATACTTTAACTTGCATAACTAGCATAAAGAGAGAGAGACTCACTCTCTCTGTGTGAGAGAAAAAATATTTGTCCTAATATAGATACAATATTCACAAAAATAAGTAATCAATTTATTAGTTTTTCAAATCTTTTTTTTTTTTAATTTATAAATGATAACAAGACTATTTCAAAATACAATAATGCAAAAATTATCTCTGAGTAATCAGGCTATTAAAGTAAAAAAGTATTATAAACTAAACATTAAACTTACTTTGAATAATGATGCTATGTTTTTCGTTAATTTTAATGATTCAAAGGTATTAAAGGTATAACAATATTAAGATTATTTTGAACAATAATGCTCTGTTTTTAATTATTTCAATTATCAGGAGATATTAGTATCTATGAATAATTTAAGTTATTAAAAAAATTAGGCTTTAAAATTGTTTTTTAAGGCCTAATTTCTTGGTAAATAATATTGTTATTTGCAAATAATAAACATATTCTGTTATAGTTTAAATTGTTTTGGTAGAACTTTTTTTTGTATATCTATATAAAATCTCATTGGTGTAGTTTGTTATTGCAAAGAGCAGAAATTCCATAAAAAGTTCCTTGATCCACCAGTTAGTCCAAATGGAGTGATAGTGCTTTTCACAATTCAGTAAAATTATTATCTGTTGCTGTTGAAAATAGTATTACAACTCTTGAGATGAAAGCATATTGTTCACACTGGTTGTAGCTATTAGATTATACTGTATTTGGTGTCTTGAAAACCTACTACAATACTTGTTGTTATGATTTAATCAATACTTGCTCTGTCAAAGAGTCAAACTTTTTTATACTGCATGTACCCGATTCACAGAGTTAACTTTATGCTATCCATCAAATACAAAAATCATGTTTTTATTTGTGCAAGTATGGTACCATAAATTCTCAATCTGAAATATCACTGAAAAATTTTTTACAAAAAACAAGTGGGTTTTAATTCAAACTCAACTTTTATTAATTAATACAATTGAAACATTTTCCATAACATATTATGAAAAGTACAATGTATTTTTCATAGTATGTTATGGAAAAGTTTTTGAACTTTTGCTTATGTTTTCAAAATGCTCCTTGTATTTCTGACAATAGAAATTTTGTTTATAAATAGTTTCAAATATACTAGAATGCAATCAAATGTATTTCTTGAATTTATTGAAGCAATTTCTTTATTTGATGAAACTGTCATTCCCTATTGCAAATAAAAGTGTTTTTGATTCAAGTCAATTATATGATAAAACAAGACGACTGAAAAGAAAATTTAACAATTGTCATGATGTTTTCTTATACCTTAGGGTATATGAAGTAAGAATGAAAACAAGAAGTTAAAAAAAAACACTTTAGTTAGCACTTCCATTATTTTATGAACGTGAAATTTTATGCTTAACTAAAGTACTTTATTTTAACTTCCTGAAGCAATGCAAGATAAGTTGCATGATCTGATCAGGGGTGAACCCAGACCTTTTTTGGTACTATAGGACCGGTATGGGCGCCAAAAAAATGCCTCATAATATCAATTTCATGTTGTTTTTCTTTTTATATCAAAAATAAATAAAAAAGTTCTTTCAAATGCTAGTTTTCTGCATAATTTAGCTAGTTTATTTAGCCAGTAATGTTTACAAATAAGGTTCGCTGCAAGTTTAGAGTTAGGGTTGAATAAAACTAATGGGCATTCACTGATGGCATCATACAGGAAGCCGAATAATTATCTTATATAAGCCAAGGATAATACAATTTATATTACCCATTTGGATTTGAATAAATATGCCCGAATTATTTCTTAATGAGTGCTTGTAATATTTATATTTAAAATAATAGATGTGTAGCATTTTGTTAATAACCGATATCTCATTTAAAAAACCAATCGACTCCTATTTGTTCCATTTTTAATCCAATTATTAATTATTTTGATTATTTTGCTAATAGATACTCAAAATAGATCGAAAGAATGTTTATGCTATATATGCTATTACTTTTAAGAGTAGGGGAGATGGGGGCGCATTGATCGCCGGTAGTATGATCTTTTGGCTTTTACTCGTTCATTTTTGCCTTACTAGAAGTGAGGTTGCAATTTAATTAACCATTATGCTTCCCTAATTGTTGTTCGTAATATTTTTTCATAAGGTTATCAGCGTCAAAAAAAATAAAGAAAATATTGTTTTTCGTCATAAAAAGTGATTTTTTTAAATCGTACTATAATTCAAATATATTTTTATTTAGATGTCTGTATGGGTTAACAACAATTTTATTTTAAATTTGTAAGTGTTAGGTGTATAATATAATATATAATTTTTATTTGGCTGCAATTTATACAGTAGATATTGCTATCAATATGTTACCTATACCTATTGGGGTACATTGATCTTTGACTATGCGGGGCCCATTGATCGGAGGATCAAAGTGCCCCATAGAAGACGAAGTGCCCCATGTTTTTGTTTATAAGCAATACAGTTAAACGAATGGAATTGTATTTATAATTTAAAAAAAAACTATATATAAACAAACAATAGCTTTTACCATTTCATTTTTTAAATCTACTTATGTTATAAGCTAGTAATAATAATACTATTATTTTATAATATCAAAAGAATAATATTTAACATAATAATTAAAAAATATTTAACATAATATTATTATGTTAAATATTAGCATTTATTAAAAACATATGTTTTTATTGATATATTTTTTTACAGATCTTAAAATGGTTAGAAATAGAATTAAAAAAACAAATAAAGTTGCTATACCAAGTAAAACAATGAAAGTAGCTGTTAATAAAGTTTTAGAAGGAACACAACTGAATGTTGTAGCACGTCAGTTTAACATAGATAGAATGACTTTAAAAAGATATTGTCGTAAAAAGAGGCTTAATCCAAATGAAGCTTTCAAGCCTAACTACAACAATAGACAAGTTTTTACAGCAGAAGATGAAAAAAGTTTATCAAGTTATTTACTAATTGCATCAAAAATGAACTATGGCCTTTCAACTAGGTCAACGCGATTATTGGCATATGAATTTGCTTTAAAAAACAATAAGATATGCCCATCATCATGGATCAAAAATAAAATTGCAGGCATTGATTGGTTGCAAGGTTTTATGAAAAGACAACCAGAGTTGTCTCTACGAACACCTGAAGCAACAAGCTTCGCTCGATATACAGCTTTTAACAAACACACTGTAAGAGAGTTTTTTCAAAATCTTAAAACGGTAAGAAATCAATATAAATATAATCCTAACTGTATATATAATGTTGATGAAACTGGTTTAACAACCGTTCAAAAGCCGGTAAAGGTTTTAGCTGGTAGAGGAAGCAAACAAGTTGGAAGAATCACATCTGCAGAACGAGGAACATTGCTAACTGCATGTTGTGCCTCTAATGCTATTGGAAATTCCATTCCTTCATTATTTATTTTTCCTAGGGTAAAGTTTCATGATTACATGATTAAGGAAGGACCTCCTGGATGTGTGGGATTTGCAAATCCTTCTGGTTGGATGAACTCAGAAATTTTTATAGCATGGATTAAAGATTTTGTTAAATATTCAAACTGTTCTCAGGAATCTCCAGTTTTGTTACTTCTCGACAGTCATGAAAGTCATAATTCTGTTAAAGGCTTGGAGCTTGCAATTCAACACGGAATTACAATGATAAGTTTTCCTCCCCATTGCAGCCATAAATTGCAGCCATTAGATAGAACTGTTTTTGGACCATTGAAAAGGTTTTACAATTCTGCATGTGATAATTGGATGGCTTCAAACCCAAGACCAATGACCATTTATGATATTGTTTCAATAGTTCGAGAACCGTATACAAAAGCTTTCTCACCATCTAATATACAGACAGGATTTAGAGTAGCTGGCATTGAGCCAATCAATTCTGAAATTTTCAAAGATGACGAATATTTACCATCATCAGTTACAGATAGAGCTGCTCCAGATACAGTTTAGTAACTGTATCTGGAGCAGCTCTATCTGAACAGGAGTGATAGTTCACTCCTGTCAACAACATGGAATCTGAAATGATACCAGCACATGTTAATCACATAGAGTCTGAAATAACTAAAGTAAATATTGAAACAAGTATTTTAAACAAAGTGTCAACAAGTGTTGCTTCTATAATCTCACCTGGGGTTTTAAAACCTTACCCAAAAGCATCTGCCAGAAAAAAAAATGTTAAAAGTAGGCAGTTAAAAACAAGGATCTTGACTGATACTCCTGTCAGAAATGAAATTCGATTGTCAAAAGAAAAGAAAATTTTGAAGCAAACCAAAAATCAACAAAAAGTCTCCACAAAAGATAAGAAAGAAACTAAGAATTACTTGCTTAGGAATAAAAAACAATGTAAACCAAAAGCTGCTTCACAACTTGACTTTCACAAATGATGAAATATTCTTAATCAAAATATTGTACTTTTAACAAGTTTTGTAAACTTAAAAGTTGTATTCTTATTTCAGTCTTTATATTTCAGTTCTTATAAATTTCAAGTTGTTGTAAAGTTTTAAACGTATATAAAGCGGGTAGCTTATAGCTGCTGTGATTTATACATTTTTTAATTAAAAATTAGACTAGTGGGTTTAACTGCTATATTTAGAAAATAATTAAAAAATTTAGATGTATTATATGTTATACAATATTACTCTTTGACTAAATTATTTACAAGATTTAGTTATAGAAGTGTTAAACGTTTAGATAATATTACGCATATAAGATCAATGTGCCCCAAGTCGGAGATCATAGTACCCCATAGTTTGGGGTACATTGATCTTTTGAGAGGGTTGTTTAAAAGTTAAAATTATTCATGTTTATCATTTTTTTAAATCAAAATATATATATATTCCAAAAGCCAGATAGTTCTACATGTGTTTCGTAGTTAATAAGTTTTTACATCTCTTTCAGGTTCTGCGCAATTTTCAAAACACTGCTACGGCGATCAATGCGCCCCCATCTCCCCTAATTGCATGTATATGTTATATGGGGCAATTCAAATACAAAGAAACACTTTTTTTGCTGTTTTTTGACTCCCTACTTTGTATATGTAACTTTTTAAACAATCCTTTCCCAATCTATTTGAAACGTGACATTATTTTTCAACAAATATGTCTTTGAGTTTGTACTTTTATGCCAAAGGTTTACTATTCCGCTGTGATTAGAATTTAAATTTTAAATATTTTGTCACGTCACACTGTGGCTAACCATCCCCTCTCCCATGTGATATTTGGTGACACTTTCAAACACCTCCACCCCATATAAGAATGTCACGTATTATTTGAATAGACCCTATATGGTTTTGCTACATTTTTAAATATAGCAAAAACAAAAACAAAAAAATTTGTAAGTAAAATTAAGCCCTGTCATTGCAAAAAAAAACATTCACTGTTTGGTCACATTGCCCTGTGTGTCTTAATAAAAAAAAAATTAGTTATACTAACTACTTCCTTTATACAAATAGTTATAAAATATTTGCCTTAAATTTGGGTAAGTTTTTGCCTAAGTTTTGCGTAACTTATGCGCAACCTTAACTTTACGCAAGTGCTGCGAAAAAGTTGTGAATACAAAATAGTTACGTAAAAAATATTTTGCGTAAGTTTTTCGTAACTTTTGCTCAGCTACGCAAGAGTTACGCAAAAGTTGTGAATCCGCACCCTGGTCTTTTAAATATAACCTTTCTTCTACAGGAATCTAAATGTTGTTTGATAATATTGAGCAATTGCATATGAAATTTATGGTATTAAATTTAATTATACTAGTAATATACTGTTCATTTTATTTAAAAATACTTTTATTCTAAGTATCTATTATTAAAAAGTAATATTGACTTTTTTTATCTGGATTACATGTGCATAAAATGAGTATCAGGACAATTATCTTGACTAGTTATGATATTTTTATCATCACAAAGAACAACTTTAGGAACACATGTGCAGGAACTGATATCAAAAAGCCTATTGAATGTCTTAAAAACGTTTTTTTCTACACAATAAGTGGGCATTAATGGTGACCGAGAGTTAATTTTTTCCATACCATGACTTTTTTTTTCAGCTATGTTTTACAATTAAGCTGAAACAATAACTTGGATAGGTATTATTATTATTTTATTAAACACCCTCTGTAAATGTGTTTACAAGGTAAAAATACATAAAAATAGTTTAAGATATATAAAGAGAGAATAAAGTATATCACTTGGGAATGTTTTCTTCAAGAGTATTTTTGAAAACTGTTCGCTGTTGCTTTGCATACCAAGATTGAATTGCCTTTACTAAAATTTGATAAGTATCTTCAGGAATTATATTTTCTGAAATATTAATTTTCACTTTCTTTTTATCCTGAATTAAGTTTTTCATATTTATTTTATGGATCTTACATAATTCCTTTATATCATTTAAAAATGAATATTTTAATGAACAATAGGTAAGCTGAGAATTGATGATTTGAAAAGTTACTTTATTATTTAATAGACGGATAAATAGGTTTATTTTATTTTGTTGTATGTAAATCGATATCTCCCGAACTTTAAATAGAGAGTTTATATAGTTTTTGCTATACTTAGAGGTATTAAAAAATGACTTGAATGCATTTCTTCCAAGTTTATTAACTCTTTGCATTGTTGACTCTCTATTTTCACAGAGTTCCAGACCATGCGTTAGCGTCAGAACTGTTAAAGATGTATGTAACTGAATAATTGAAGATGGATGTACAAACCGGATACCAGATTGAATCAGAGTTTGCACTATTGTTTGGAAATTTGATACCCATTTGTTAATATTTGTTCTATTGAGTGATATGATAAAATAGATTTTTGTGTATCCCAAATAAAGCCTAGATGATAAAGTTTTTCATTTGGTATTATTTGATGGTCGTCTAGGGTTATCTTGCAATTAGTTAATTGTCTTAGTTAATAGTCTATATTTATATAGTCTATATTATAATTGCCAATAGTTAATAGTCTATTGTTAAGAAAATAAAAATCTTCAATAATCTGTTTGTTCGTGGGTGGTTCCGTATTTGCAAGATGGTTAGGACTTCCACTAAAGTTGCTTTTTGTGAAATTTTGTGTTTTACGCTAGTTTGAGAACATTTTTCGTCCACCAAAATTTTCTCTTTCCCACACAGTTATAACATTTGTTTGTTTTGCGTAGGTGCGGCAATCTTCAATTTGTATGAAAATGTTAGTGCTAAAGATGGCGTTGTAAAGTTATTTAAAATGAAAAAAATCAATATTTAAATACACATTTTTTTCACCTAAGAATCAAATCTCTGATTCCAAAATCGACCTGCCCTACTTGAAGGTTGAAGCAATTAATTTTTCCAAAAAAAGAAAATTGCCGATATCTACTGTTATATATTTTTAAAATTTAATAAAAATCTTTTCCGCCAAATACCTCTTTTATTAGTTTTTAAGGTAAAATTGGTTCCGGATCTAAAATTAAAAAAACCCGGAAAAGATCCACGACCGACAACACGGGTTTCGATCGTCTATTAAAATAATAGTCCACTATATCTAAAAAAGTCTAGTAGAAAAAAATGTGTGTGGAGGAGGGGGTGAGTTCTTCGCCGTCGTCGGCACCGGGTCCGGATCCTAATTACTTTTCTAGGTCCGTTATGCCTTATTTGAAGATTGTTGCTCGATATTTCATTGTTTCTTGATAATCAGAATTTGACTACAAATCCAAGTAAACCGATTTTTAATTTAAGAAATGCAAAACAAGAAAAAACTTTCTACGGGCCACATTATTTTTATTTCACATATAAATAAAATCTATAACATAAAAATAAATAAGTCCATAAAAATGAAACAAGCCAGTCGTTACATAAAACAAAATTGCATCATACAAGCCTTCAAAAAATACTCACAAGTATCTAGGTACATCAAGCTTGATATACAAACATTGTTTAAATCACAACCGTCATATAAATCTAGATATTTTAATATTATATGGAACAAAAATATTACGAAATAATAAAAACAAAATTAAATAAATTGACAACTTGCACTGTTGGACAAGTTTTGAAAAAATGAAACAAACGTCAAAAGAAAAAAAAAGTTTAACATAAGCAAAATTGAATTTGAAGATGAAAATTTAAAAAGATTAGCCACAAGTATGTAACACACAACACGAAAGGTAGACTTTGCAATTGATATATTATAAACTATTTACAAGGCGATATGACAACACAGCAGAACATGTTGTACAACAAAAAAAAAAAAAAACAACAAAAAAAACTTTCTTTTCAACAAAAATCATATATTAACATTGTATATTATAAAGGCACGAAAATCTGTATGTACTATCAAATCCCAGGTAAATCCAAGGAGGGCAAAGAATAGCAACGTTTTTAAAAACAAAAACGTACAAAGCTTCGTCGAACATATTTCTAAATAACACCATCACCAACAAAGAATACCACAACAATGATTATATGATGACATCACAACAATGATGACTAACTCAACTTTGCAAAACACAAGCTTAAAACATTTTTTTTTAAAATTATTCCTCATCTTTATTTTCGTTATTGGTTTGTTCTATTTGAAACTCAGCAACATAAAGACTTTTGTCAATTGAAGGTGGTATGGGCTTGATTTCAGTTCCTAATTCTTGTTCAACTTGATACAAAGTAAAGCGATCATCATACGTAATTAGGTTTAAAGCAATACCTTAAAATAATTTTTTTATCAGTAATTTATTTAGATAAATGTTTTGCTTGATAATTATACAACAATTAAAGAATAATATTTAAAATTATATCAAGACATTATAAAGATAAAATATTATTGGAATACAATGAAAATTTTTTTATTTACAAAACTACTTCATCATATATATTTAAAATGTCAGAAAATACCAATCTTCATTAACTTTTTTTTAATATGAGCACTTAGGAACAGTAACAGTAAAAGGAAGTGACTTGATTGAATGACGAGTAACACGAGCAAAAATTTTAGTAGATGGCACAGAGACGAGACACTTTAGAGCAGCGCTCATAAAAGTAATTATGAAAAAGAAAAGCAACATTACAACAGTGTGACGATGGTTGAGGGTTGGCTGTAATAGCGGGTTTTACAATGCTTACAATGGGTTTTTACACCTTGTCTAAAAGAGAAAAAGCATCATTCAAAAATCCGCTTAAGATATGGCAGCAGTATTCCATACAAGGACAGATTAGAGATTTAGAAATAATTGAATCCGGAGTAAGAAAGTGGCAAGTACAATAAAGATATGCAACCTTAGTAGATGCTAATTTTGCAACGGATTTGATGTATGGTTTCCAAGAAAGATTGGAAGTAAGTATTATTCCTAGAAAACAAAGGGTAGATGACTCATTGAGTATATTACCTGTTCATAAATATAGGAAGATTTAAATTATTGCAATAACGATTAGCTAAAAAAAATTGACTTTTATCTAAATTAAAGTTCACTAACTACCGAGAGCCCCAAGATGTAGCAGAAGTTAGATCCTTTTCAAGCTCAAATGCCCCCTCAAAGCAATCAGTGTTGGCTTCTTATCAAGACAAGATTAAATGGTAGTATCATCAGTGAACAATGCCATCTTAAATGTGAAATTTTTTTTCTCGAATATTGATAACTTAAATTAAAAAAAGTATAGGGCCAAGGTAGAACCTTGAGAAACCCCCAAGTTACAATAAATGAAGAAGAGTGCTGTCTATTGAGGATAATTTTTATACTATGATTGTTAAGTAAGGATTCAATAATCTTGAAAATGTTACCTGATACATCGTAAGAGAGATTTTGGAGAAAACTAGCATGCCAAACTTTATCAAAAGCTTTAAAAATGTTGAGAGCAATAGCCCTAACCTCTCCACAACCATCTAGTACACGATAAAACCCATTGGTTATTATTGTCAACAAATCAGCGGTAGAATAAGCTTAAAATCCATATTGATCATTAGAAATTATTAGATTCAAAATGAGATTAAATGTTTGCTAATTAAAAACTCAAAAACTTTATTTATGATAGGAAAGAAAATAGACTTAAAATAGACTAATGGGATGAGAGTTAGACAAGTCAGACTGCTCTCCAGAATTTTTGGGATAAAGGGATAACAGATACCACTCTCCAGCAGACTGAAAAACAAGACTCTGATAAGCACGTGTTAAATAATTTTAAAATTAGACAATAACACCGGAGAAAATGGTCCAGATAATGTAGCGTGTTATAGTCTCTGCAAGACTATAACACGCTACATTATCTGGACCACAAGCTGTTGAAGAGTCTATGGAGAAAATCATGTTAAACACAGAAGCTGGAGTGATACAATACAGCTGTAGTCAAGCATTGGATCAACCTGTTTGTCAGCTATATCAGGTAGGATGTGTTTAGTGGAACCAAGAGATGAGATAGATGAAAAGTTCTTAGAAAAAAAATTCTTTGTATTTAGGTGAGGTGACAAAATCTGAACCATGCAAGAGAGGTAGAATAACAGATTTGCCTTAATTATAGACACTGTTAAAGATTCTCCAGTAGTCCAGGGAGCCAATTTTTGTGATTGTCATCTGTTTTTTGGAGAATTGTTTCGTTGATAGATACGGAAGTAACATCTACAATCCGAAATTGCAGCAGCACAAAGAGAAGAAAACCATAGAGAAGAGCGAGGCTTGACTTGTAATCATTGAGAGGGAATAAAAGATTCCATGCCAGTCAGAATAAAAGAAGTTACATAAGAAGCATGTTAGTTAGGAAAAAAAAAGACCATCAAGAAGAAAATCATGGAAAGGGTCCCACAGTCAGCTTTAAGCTAGTTGTAAGAGGTATGATGATAGGGGGGATTCTGATGAAGCAGACTTTCAGAATGGAAATTTGTCATCATTATAATTTAAAATATAAACATTTAACTTTAGACACAATCAGAAAATTCCAATCTTCATTTAATTCAGAATGAGCATGGAAAATCTTCATTATTATAATTAAAAATATAAATATTCACTTCTTAACTATGACATTATCAGAAAATACCAATCCTCATTTATGTCAGAATGAGCATGGAAAATCTTCATCATTATAATTAAAAATATAAATATTCACTTCTTCACTATAGGCATAATCAGAAAATACCAATCCTCATTTATATTAGAATGAGCATGGAAAGTCTTCATTATTATAATTAAAAATATAAATACTCACGTCTTCACTATAGGCATAATCAGAAAATACCAATCCTCATTTATATCAGAATGAGCATGGAAAATCTTCATCATTATAATTAAAAATATAAATATTCACTTCTTCACTATAGGCATAATCAGAAAATACCAATCCTCATTTATATCAGAATGAGCATGGAAAATCTTCATCATTATAATTAAAAATATAAATATTCACTTCTTCACTATAGGCATAATCAGAAAATACCAATCCTCATTTATATCAGAATGAGCATGGAAAATCTTCATCATTATAATTAAAAATATAAATATTCACTTCTTCACTATAGGCATAATCAGAAAATACCAATCCTCATTTATATCAGAATGAGCATGGAAATTCTTTATCATTAATTATTATGTAACACAGAATAAAAGAATGCATAAAATCAAAAAAAAATTTATTGAAACAAATAGTAAATAAATAAATAGTAAATAAATAACCTTTTATTTTACAAGAAAGGAGAAAAAAAGCAACTAAATATTAAAATTTAGGAGGAGAAATTCATAAATTATCATGCTAGCTAATACAAAAATTAAAAATAAAATCAGAAATACAAAATTTTCTTCATAATATTTCAGGTGAAGAAATTCATAAATCATCATGCAATGTCATATGAATTAAAAAGAAATCAGAAATATATAATTTTCTTCATATTATTTCAGGTGAAGAAATTCATAAATCATCATGTAAATACATAAATTAAAAATAAAATCAGAAATATTTAATTTTCTTCATAATATTTCAGGTGAAGAAATTCATAAATCATCATGTAAATACATAAATTAAAAATAAAATCAGAAATATTAAATTTTCTTCATCAAATTTCAGGTGAAGAAATTCATAAATCATCATGCTAATACATAAATTAAAAAGAAACTTTTCATCAATTTCTGATTAAAAAAACTCATAAAACATCTTAGGATATTAAAATATATTTACACTTTTTATTGTTGTTTTGATCAGTATATGATGGCAAACATATTTCACTAACAAATTTCTGATTAATGAATTTAAATTTGATTTAAGATTTCTCACTTAATAGAGCCAGACCTTCAAAAGATAGTCAAACCAGACCTTCAAAAGAAAGGCCTTCAAAAGATTTTCACTTAATTGAGCTAGACCTTCAAAAAAAAAAAAAAAAAGACCTTCAAAAGATTATCGAACCAGGCATTCAAAAAATAGTCAAAAATTATTCTAGCAGATATACATTCTCAATTAATACAAACTCAAGAAAATAAAGAAACCAGAAGTATGAAAATTTCTTTATAAACTTTCAAGTGAAGAAATTTCATAAATCATCATATATCTATCAAAACCTTCAAAATTTTCAAATAATTCTAAAATAACAAAACACAAAAGATTTTGTGAATTCTACAAACCATAGAAAAATGTTTTGATTTTTTACAAACCTAGCAAAAAACATAAAATAGCATTCATACTCTTATTTCTTAATTACACTTTTAAAATGTTAAAATTTAAGAAAAGAACTTCAGCATTATATATATATTCAAATATATATATACAAATATATATATTCAGGCAATCCACTTCATGAAAATTTATGCATGATAAAAAAGATCAAGTTATTACAGGTTATTTAAATATTGCATAGAAATTAAACAATAAGACTAAAAATATCAATTTCGATTTCTAAAAAAGATAATAACTAAGCAAATAAAATCCTGTAATAAAAGAATTATCTTATATTGACTATCAAAATTTACGAGGTTTCAGCATCACAACATTTTACTTCAAATTAAAAAAGGTTTCAGGAACTCAGCACAAGACATTAAATCATTAAGTTGCATTAATACATTAACTTGTATTTTAAAAAATCGCTCTAACATTAAAAGCATTATTCTCTCAATATATTTATTGGTTAAGTAGACCAACATGAAAAATTATTTACAACAAGAAAATATTTTTTTAACAATTTAAAAGGATAAAATAATATTACCATATAAATATATATGATAGATATATGTAAAGATATCTAATTCTTTATCTTATCATATTTTATTATAGGCTATAAATACGGCTCACCTAAAAATAACAAGGGAGTACACTTTATCTAATTAAAGTTAAAAATTACCTAAATGACCAAAGCGCCCTGATCGCCCAATTCGGTGGAGATACGTTTCTGAATTTTTTGGAAAATCAAAATTTATAACTACATTAACGGCTTGGATATCAATTCCTCTTGTGAATAAATCTAAAAAAATTAATATTAAAATGTGTAAATAATTTTGATTATCTTTTGAAATCTAAAATCAAAATGCCATTTAAAATATTTGAACAAAAAATTAAAATAAATCTATTATTTACCTGAACAAACTAGATTTCTACACTGACCAGAGCGAAAATCGTGAAAAACTCTATTCCTGTGTGACTGTTGCATTCTAGAGTGTATATAAAAACATGAATATCCAAGCTGTGTGATTTTACGCGCCAATAATTCAACTCTTTGGACAGAGTTACAAAAGATTATAGACTGATTTACTTGAAGCTAAAAAAGGTTTTTTAAAAATTTAAAACTATTATTTACTTGTAATATTTTTAAATAAGTTTTAAATTAGTAACAATCTTAACATAAAAACTCTTAAAAACACAGCACACAAATCTTAATATTTTAATGAAATGCGATAACAATCATGTAATAAAAATAATCTTGCTATAGTTCTAATGTATACATACTTTAGAAAATAGTGTGTTTAGACAATGAACCTTTTGCTTTTCCTCAACAAATGCATAATACTAAAAAGCAATATACAAAAAGATTACAAAGGATTTTTTCAAATTATTAATAAATCAATCAATATAAATTCTGAATTATGTTATTTTACAATTCAAGGATGTTTACAAATAGTATAGTATAATCACTAATGATGTGTAAACACCTAATAATAATGATGTTAATAATAAACAATAACAACTCTAAAAACCATTATGTAACAATGGTATTAAAAACAATAAAAATTTCAAGTTACTTGCTTTTAAAAAAACAATAGCTATATATACAAAGTTAGACTAAGTTACAAACAGTTAAAAACTGATAAAATGTAACAACTAACAATGCCATAACAATTATTTAAGTAGAAAGCAAGAAAATTAAAAAAAAACAATAATAAAATTAATAAAAATATTACCAATGATAACAATAATTATAATAGAAATAGCAATAACAAAAAAGATTAAAAATATATTTAACAAATTTTTAAACTTTAAAAAAAAACTTTTAGGGGAAAAAAAGAAAAACTTTTAAAACAATTGGAAGTAAAAATAATACTTACCTTTTAAATCTATTTCCTCAATAATTAGAATAAAATTAGATTCAATAAATTAGTTTTTAATGGCTAAAATATTTAAGAAATTACTAAAAAATGTTTTGGAAAAATTTTATTTGGCGAAAGTAAAGTTTCACATAGAGAATAATTGTTCAAAACTTTGTACCTAAGTCTCTTTGAGAAATTCAACATAATAAAGCTCAGGTCTTTCTAAATACTTATATAAGTATTTATATAAGATATATATCTATTCATACAAGTCATCTCTTTTAATATTTACAAGGTCTTTAATAGATATTCAATAGTTTACTATGTGGTACAACTCAGAGAGGTAAATCTAACATTCAACATGCGATTTAAAGCTTAAGACCGAATTCCTATTAACATAGTTACATGGTATTATGCATCTATTGCATCTTATGCTTGGTTTAAGACATGGAATTCAAGGGAATTTTACAAACATAGATTTGATTATATACATAGATCAGAGGTACTTAAACATCTCTACATATATAATAATTAAACCTAAACATCTCTACATATATAAGAATTAAACTTTTTTTTAAATCTATGAAGCACTTTTATAAAAACCTAAGATAAAGCACTTTTATTTACCTATAATTTAAAAACTTTTAAAAATAATCTGTTAAATCTAATGCATTAAAATGATATTTTTTAGATAAAAATAAAAACGAAATAGAAAATTTTTACTTGAGTGATTCCTTTTAAAGTTAGCTCATCCATTAAATTTATTTCATAAGGTTTTGACAAGTATTTATCCTAAAAAAACATTAAAATTTAAAAATACAAAATATGTGTGTATAAACACACACACACACACACCAGAGGATAATATGTATCTAAGGACGCTATTTCTAAATTTATTTTGTGTACTTTGATTTTTTTTTGAAAAATAAAAAAACAAAGATTAATAACAAAAAAAAAAAAAAAAAAATAGCTGCCCCAACACAAACCCTCAGTTGATTCACTAAAACACACAATTTTATAGACATTTTTTCAAAACTCAACTATCAATTAAGTACCTTGAATTCTTTGACTGAATATGGAAATGTAGCAGAATACAAAAGTACTTGGCGATTTTCTGGAAGCATTTGTATCAATGAATCAAGCAACTTTTTAAAATCCATTGATAACAACTTATCAGCCTAAGTAAATAAGAACTCTTTATTTCAAGTTATCATAGTTATAACTAAAAAGTGTGGCCACTACTAGAAACACACTAAAACACCATGTGGCCACTGTGACAGACACAATAGCTGAAAACACATTTATGTTTCAGTTCATTTGAGATTAGTTTATTAGAAAGCTCTTTAAAATCAATGTTTTGAAACTTTTCCAAATTGTGTATCTTTTAAATATAATAAAATTAACATCTACATAAAAATTTTTTTTAAAGGATATTTCTAGTATCTAGCAAAAATAGATTTAAAAATACAAGTAATCCAGAGTTTACATCTCAATAATGAGAAATACTACTTTCTTTCTTGAATAAAAAAAATCAAACAAACTTTAAGGTATATAATTTTAGTAGGTTTAAAACAAAATTTAAAAATTTTATTTTTTTAAATATAGATAATCAGGGACTATTCTAGGAAATTAATTTTGGTGCGCTGTAACGAAATTTGCCGTATGTAGGCATTTTTTGGCTAAAAAAACTATATTAGTCTTATATATATATAAAAAACTCAATTTCTGAATATGGACAGCGCCCAAATAAGTTTGGCTGTCGAAAACGGTCTAGAATACCCCTGGATACTAATAATGATCATATGATTATTTAAATAGCAGTCATAAAATGAAAAAAATAATTTTTTGAAAAATCAAAAAAAATACAGGATTCTGTTTTAATTTTAAAAAATGACTTTTTTTTATTAAAACATACTGTATACCACTTGTATTCACAAAAAAACTAAACCACGTGCCAATCTTTTTTAGTCAGTTCTTTTAACTTTTTCGACTATCCATTTTCTGAAATTTACCTAGCAACACTCTTAGTTACTACTCAAAATGTTCAAAAAGTAAGACATAAGTCACTAAATTTAATTCCTTTGTGGATAAAACCTCATCGTTCCAATTTTGGCAGATGAACTATTGGAAAAGTGTACACACGACAAAACCCAAAATGCAAATGAGGCATATTATTTTGTGTTGCAAAATCATTTTGTTGGAAGTGAAACAATAAAAAGTTATTCAGCTGTAATACATTTTAACAATAGCAGAAATGGAATCTTTGGTATTTCAAAAGATTTAGGATTAGTTTCAAATGTAAAACACATGACCAAAAAAGCTAATGACAATGTAAAAAAGGAAATCCAGAGCAAAGCTGAAGGGCTACAATGACATTTAAAAAAAAAGAAAGACTTTTAAAGAAATTAAAGTAAAAATAAGAAATTATTAGGATTTAAAGATTTGTTGAGATATTTTTTAAACTTCCTTGTGTTTTTCTCAGTTTTGCATTTCGAGTTTTTCATGAAAACTTAAAATGCGATAACTTGATATTGGATAGTATATTTCTTTACAAACTTTCAGGATATGTTTGCAACATATATGAACTCCATTTAACTGTCAGAATTTTTATGAATCACTCTAAAATACTATATAGACCTATACATTTCAAAAAACTATTGAAAATCAATGAGTTATTCAAAAAAGTCAATAACTTTTTTATTACTCTGATTTAGGTAAAATCTGACGGAGTATCTAGATGTACTTTATGGATGTATCAATGGATACATGAATTTGAGTATCTAGATGTAATGTAGAATGTCCAAAAAATTTTTTTGAAAAGAGATTAAGACAAATTGACCTTGAGCATTTTGAAATGTGGTCAATTTTGCTGATTTTCCCCTGATTACGGATCAACCAAATGCTTTTTTTTTATCAACTTAATTCTTTCCAAGAAACTACATGAACACTTAAATATGGTAATTTTTTTTTTTCCTTTCAATATCAATTTTTTTATGACTGCCACTTTATTTACATAAATATAATATATAAATTTAACTGTAACTTAATTGATATAAACATTAATTTAACTTATTTAAATGTGCTAGAATTTGCTAAAATGCAAAAAATATAAAGTAAACTTGTAAAAAAAAAAGTTAAAAATAACTTTTTATTTCACTGCTTGTGAATAAATTAACATTAAGTTTAGGTCTAATTAAATTTTTACCTAAAATATTTTTACCTCATCCATTACAAGTATTTGACACTTGGACATATCAGCAACACCTTTTTTCATCAAATCAAGAATTCTTCCAGGAGTAGCAACAACAACATGTACTATAAAATCAAAACACTTTCTAATAACAGAAAGATTGGCAAAACACATATTTAACTACTAAACACAAAGGTTAAAGTAGAAAATTAGATAGGATAAATTAATTATTTTGCTAATTTGAATAATTAAATAAGATAAAAAGTCATTACTTCAAAATTATTTCTGGAAAAAGTCTATTATGAAATTTTTTTATAATCAAAAACAATTAATTCCCAACAAAAAAATCTATATTAGGATAAATGTAATTGCCAGCAATCAATAGAATGTAAAAGAATTTGTCATCAGATATCAATAATCAGTTTACCAATCAATAACAACTCTGGAGATGTTTGGAAAAGCTAGAAAAGTAAATCATGTTTCTTTAAAATGAAAGATAAAAAAGGATTTAATTTAACTTTATTCACTACAGTCAAGGAGGCTACTTTACTGTTGTTAAAACCCTCTCTCAACTCATTAACTCCAAAATACAAACCTTGACAAACAAGGATGTTGTATTACTGCACTCTTACTGGAGGGTAAATGAGGATATAGTTGTTAACTACACTACATTTAAATTGCTATATTAAAAATGTAAACAAATGATTTGTTTGCTAAGAATTTATTAAAACCACAAATGATTTTTGGTAACACTTTAATTAGCTTTATGTGAAAATGATTTTAAATTTATAAACTTTTTCATAAATTAGGTACATAAAAATACTACATAAAAATAAAAAAAATCACCAGATGGCAATTTTATAAAAACTTATAATTTAAATTTTTAATGAAAACAAAAAAATAAACATATTTTTTAATTAAACATATTTTACCTGTCTGATAAAGTCTCATTATGTCATCTTTTAAACTAGTCCCACCCAACGTTACCATGACTTTTGTACCAAGATGATTGCTGAGATCTTTGCATATTTGTGAAGTTTGCAGTGCAAGCTCTCGAGTAGGAACAAGAACCAATGCTAAAACAAAAAGTTAACTGGTTTTACTGACTATCAAATTTAAAACTTCATGTATCAATACATTTTCATTTATTATATAACTTAATACTTAAAGCAAACAACAACAACAAAAAATAGTTAATCTAGTATGTCTATTAGGGTGAAGAATTTTTGATTTTTTTTCTTATGACGTGGTTTTTCAGGGGCATGCGACAGCATTTGCTGTCGCATGCCCCTAAAAAACCACTTCATTGGACGCTTTAAATTTCTTGAATCTACTGCCAAAGAAAGGAGAGAGGATCGGTATAATTGCTGTAGAGCTTAAAGACCTATGAAGCAAAATGTTGAACTTCCCGCATGTATCTGATTAAGCCATTTGTGCAAAACTAGCAAAACGTCTGAAAGACTACAAGTGCTGCAGAAAAAAAACAAAACTTTGATTCATTGAATGAACTGATTGACATGACCAAGATGAAAGGCGAATGGTTGTGCAAAGAGGATGAGAACCTCGACAAACTGCAAATTGAGAACAAAGGTCACGTTGGTTATTGGACTGGCTAACCTGCAAGTACCAATACCATCCAAGCGAAAGAGGGCAATAAAAGCGATTGCATCCACACTTACTAGCTTAGCGCTACCTGATTGTTCCAAAAGTATCAGATTCATCTGAGAACAGTACAGACAGTCCTTGGGAGGATGACAATGCAGCACCAATGAGCAAAAGGAAGCATAACCCAACAGGTATCGCAAGACGTCTTGTTACATTGCTCAAAGCTGTCGTCCTACGGAGCAGCAGTGGTGTGCCGCCAGATTTCTGGTGAGGACATTGAAATCCCAACCCCATGTCAATCAGCAACCCACAAGGCTATGTATAGAAGACATACTACACAAGAGCTGCTCAGGTGAAGAAACACTTGGTGAGCACGCTTCATCTGGAGAAGTGAAGCATACACTTTGACGGCAAACTCATCGAGGGCTTTGAATATCAGGCCGTCGTCCTCAAAAATGAAGTTGAAAAAAATGAAGTTGACTGCGCTAAAATTTAAAGATGGGAAAGCTCAAACAATCGCAGAAGGATTCCAGGATGTGTTAGAGGAGTTCAACCTGTGGGGATCAGTTGTGATGATTGTTGCCAACACAACAAACACCACTTAATGTTCGAAGAGAAAGGTCACCCCAAACCCAAGCTCATCAGTTGCCAGCATCATGTGCTAGACCATGTTCTTCCCGTTGTCATGGACGATGAGCTCTATGGGTCGACTAAATCACCAAACATTGAGTATTTCTTTATACAGGATTTGATGAGCAATTATGATTTGAAATTGAAAGCAGCCTTCAGCAACAGTAAAACTGAGATTAAGGAAACAGGCAGCTGGAGAGATGACATGAAGTTTCTCTACCACCTCACTTGTGTCTTCCGTCACTTAACTGAGAGGAATGAGATCCTCTTCGTGAATTTCCAACAGATTGCAAACATCAGCAATGCATGCTAGTACTCTCATGCCATTCTAGCCCTTTTTGCATTTATTCTGATGCCAGAAACCCGGATCAGGTTGTGTAAAATCTGTTCATTCATTTCTTACTCATTGGTTCAGCAGTCAATTGTTCCACGATAAAGATTTAGACTATCTGAAGCTCTGAATGACTACCCAAAAGCTCTCAATTGCTTGAAAACCCACTGGAAAACAGATGACTCTCCAATCAACATTGCCTGAAGCAACCAGTGTTGCGAGCGTACCATCAAAGTTATGCAAGAATTGCACTACTCCTGCCGCAACAAGGACAACCTCCCACTGAGATTCATCCTCTCAAATGACATCGCAAGTATTTGATTTCCTTGTGCATTTGATGATCCTATATAATGTTGTGTGCATGTGACTCAACAGCTTGTGTTCTGCTTTAAAGTGTATTTTGTATCTGCTTACAGTGACTTCAAAAATTTGGCCAAAAAGCTAATAAATAAAATTCCTAAAATTATTTTGTGTGAGGTCTTTTTATCAAATCGCCTTGAATCTAATATTTTATTTAATCTTCAATGAAAGCTCATCAAATTATGTAACGGGGAAACGAGGTTGTATAAAAGCCATCACCCTAATGTTTATTCTAAAATTATTAATCTAAAAATTATTCAATAAAGACTTTTTTCAATAAAAGTTTTTTTTTTAAACCCACCAACCCACCAATGCCTAGCAACCACTTAAACACCAATATACCAAAGCTTAAACAAGCACTATTTAAAAGTTATGCGTTAATAGAAAACTTAGCTTAAACTTATCAGTTTTACAATGAAAAAATTTATTTATTGCAAATTTCTTGATTGTTTTATAAACAAACGTTCACCTTTATATTTAAAAGAAGTCAAAGATTTAACAGTTATTTAAAAACTTTTTAAAACAAATTTTGTCAATAAACCTTTTAAAATTGATATAAATAATTTAAAATAAAAATCAAATTAGTTAAAAATAATTAAAAAATTTTCAGGACTCGAATTAAGTGATTGAAAATCTGAAAATGCTTCTAGTCTCTAAATAACTAAAAAATATATCTTCAGGGCTCGAATTAAGTGAATTGCAATATTGGAAAATGTTTCCAATCTTTAAATTTTTAGCTTTTTAAAACTCTGTTTTTATCACTAAACTCAATGGCTGTTATTTAATAAAAAAATATTTATATTCATCTTGAATTATGATATAAAATCTAATTATAAAACCATAATATTACTATTATTTTTATTATTATCAGGAACTATGATTTAAACTTAAATATTTAAATTCATTTTATAAATCATTAGATAAAACTAGAAAATTAAAGCATGTGAAATTCCAATAAAATTATTAAAAAAAAACCTGCTAATCACAACAGTCTAAAGGAACTTAGGGCTGATCAAATATTTTAAATGAAAGAAATCGTGAATTAAGATATAAAACACTTTTATATCTTATTTAAATCTTATTTCTTATTTATTTTCTTATTTAATTAAATTTCTTATTTACTTAAATGCTCATAACTCTTTTGTATATATGTATACACAAATTTAAGACAGAGTTTAAAAGTGAGCCAATTGAAACTTTTATATCTATTTTAAAACCATACAAAAAACTTTAAAAAACTTTAAAATTTAAAAAATATATATTTTAATTATTTTTATTATCAATTAATTAGTTTCTAATTTAAAACATTTAAATTTTTAAATAAATAATTCCTTTAACTTTTCCCCTAAATTAAAAATCAATTTTAATGTTTCATACAATGCACAAATAACTTAAGCATAATTTTTTATTGGTTGATTTTTAAATTACAGTGCAAATTTTGTGGGCCTTTAGTAATTATTATTATTTTGTAATTTTTAATTTTATTTATAATCCTCAAATTAGCTGGTGTTAAAAAAAACAATAATTAAAAATATGTATGTTTTGACTGTTGTTATTTTTTCAGTGGTAAATTTTTTTTTTTCATTAATTTTTCCAAAATGATAAATGGACCATTTCATCTAAAAAGTGCAGTGGGACGTAGCATGGCCAAAATTGGAATTTTATATATTTTTTTACAATTTTTTATAATAGTGGGTTCAAAAGACAAAGACAGATAAAAATGTGAAAATTAGACATTTTAAAAAAATAACGAGATATTTAGTTAGATAGTTTAGCTAGTAAGTGAATTTTTTTTTGTCAAAACAGTCATCCATGAGGAATTATAATAACTCTTAATTTATAATTAAGTGGTTTTTAAATTACAATTTTTGAGGGTCATTTGTGGATCATTATCCAATATCAATTTAAGTAACCTTTTGTAAAAATAAGACTTTGATTTAATAAGGATAAAAACAGCTTAATTCTTTGCTGTTGTTACTGAAAGAAAACTACACATTTCTGTCATAAAAAAATAATTTAAAAAATGGAATCCAAAGCAAATACTACTAGATGCAATGAAATATATTTAAATTTATCCAGGAGGGAAATCATCAAGCACTTTAGTCACTCTAATACTGTCACAAAAAATTCTCAAAAGGCTTTTGAGTATACTTTTTCAGTAGTAAGTATTCGTGAATGTAATACCTTAAAACTTTTAAATTTATTGAGAGTTTTGTATATTAGATATATAGAAAAGTGGGAAAAAGTACATAAACTTAATGCTAGACTTGAAAGCCAGTATAAAAAATGGATAGACAGTCCAGCTTTTCCAATCGAAAAAAATTTATCAAATAAAAGAAAAGCGTGACGTTCATCAAAAAAACAGATTCAATCGAACAAGTTTTACTTGCAGCAAAAATATAGCATATAGTAATCAAAACCATATCATGGTTGAGCTTTTTAAAAATGTTATAGAACATCAAACTGAAGCAATTCAAATATTACACAGACTAAATAACAATAACATGTTGTCAGATGATAAAACGTTTAGATATTTCATCAACCTGTAATTACACAAAAAGTTCATATCATGATACACACATGATAGCACCTGGTAGATTTCCAAGCTATAGGACTATTAAAAAACAAAGACACGCTGTCCACCAAAAGATTTAATAACTACAACAAAAAAGTTTATCAAAGTAGAATTAAAGGCTCTCATGATGAACACAGCCAAAAGATTAGTTGATTTGAATCAAGCAACTATTTTGAAGCATTTGGAAGAGAACAATAAAGGTTGTAATATTATTGAGTTCTTTGAGGACTAGATAAAACTTCTGGAAACGCTAAATATAATTGGAGAATGGATTGCGCCAATGATAGTGATTCAGATTTAATAACAGTAGCGACAACGCAATTGCAGCTAACATTATACAATAACACAGAAAATTTAATGTGGCTAAATCATACACCTCAAAGTATAAGATTCTGTCAACCTATCTACATGGAGTTTACAAAAGAAAAAAATGAGACTATCCTTAAATCAAACAAGATATAGAAATATCACTTTTTAACCCTATTAGAAGTGATTTTCCGAATAGCAAACTTTGTGTGTGGATTTTTCATTTATCTTGAGTATGATAGATGGCAAAGTTATGGCATTTATCACAGACACGTCATCTATGCAATGTTGTCCCATTTGTGGAGCAACACCTAATGAGATGAGTGATACAAAAAACCTAAAAAAATTCAATGCAAAAAAAGATGCTCATTCACGGCCTGTCACCTTTACACTACTGGGTTCGATTTTTTTGAATACTTACTACATATCGCCAATTGTATTGCAAAAAAAACGAATACACTTTTTAATGTTAAGGCTATTTGGGATTGAGAGTTGACAAGCCAAGAGCAGAGAGACCTGGTAACAGTACGACAGGAAACGTTTGCAGAAGAAAAAAAAATTCAATGCAAAAAAAGATGCTCATTCACGGCCTGTCACCTTTACACTACTGGGTTCGATTTTTTTGAATACTTACTTCAAAAATCCTAAAATTTTAGGTGAAATCCTGGGTATCAAGGAGGAACTCATTATAAGGTTTCGAACTATTTTAATAACCATTAATAGTAAACATACTGTTCATCCTAAAAAATCCAGCAACTATTACGAGGAAACATATTCAACTTTTTTAAAAACTTATGGAAGCTGGTTCAAAATTCCTGCAACAGTCCATAAAATATTGACACATGGAGGAAAAATTAATTTAAATTCTCCTGTTCCCGTAGGAGTTTTGGGCAAAGAAGCACTAGAGTTTTGCAATAAAAACACTAAAAAAGATCGGCTACAACATGCTCGCAAGTGCTCAAGAGAAGAAAATTTATTTAATATATTTACACATGCGATGAACTCATCAGGTCCAATTATAAGTACATTATCTTTAAGTACAAGATCTAAAAATAAAAGTTATACTCTTCCAAAAGATGTTACACACCTTTTAGTACTAGAAGAAGTAGATGTTAATACAAGCAATGGCAAAAATAATGATGACACATCAGATGATGACAACGATATTGATCAATTTAATGAAAACTTTAATATAGATGTAGAGATTGATGATGATTAGAATAAAAAATAATAATAAAGGAAAATCTCGATTTGGTGTTGATCCCAAAAACCCTCCCCTGGGGAAAATCTTATTAGCGCTAATGATACAAAGTTAAGTTTCTAGGAAAATTTAGATTAAAATTATGTGAAATTTTGAATATACATACTTAGCAAGATACATTTTATCAAAATTTTAAAAAAATTGAAAAAATAGTTTTGGTCACCCTTTTGTATGTGACCATCCCACTGTGCAGTGTTGACAGTTTTTAAAAAACTGAGAATTTAATGACAAGAAATATTTCCAGATATTGCAATTTGTGATCACATAATTTGAGCTTTGATCTTTAATGAGACTTGGTCAACCACACTGCTTTATTTTTAAAAAAGTATTTAAAGCACTTATGTTTGGAAATCAAACAACAATAAAGGTTTTACAAATTAAACACAAAGATTATTGAAAATTTAACTATTATGCAGCCCTTTTTAAAAAAAAAGTCAACAATAAATTAGCTCAACCTTAAACTATTTCTGATATGCATCAGGTCAGCACAAAACTTTTAGCATACAACAAGGTATCATGATAACATATAAAAAATCACTAACCTTAGACACTTTAAAGTTAGTATTACTAAATGCCGATCATAAATCTGAGGTCTGATTATGTGTGTAGTAAATATTAATGTAGACAATATTTAAATAATAAACTATATGTAAAATAATGTGTTCACACATTGAGCAGAGCTTTTGAGTTAATAACAAGGCTTGTTATAGCTTTTTTGAACATAAACAATCTTAAAAGATAACAAACCTTGAATATAATCTTTAGTTGAATCAACTCTTTCTAACAATGGTATTAAATATGCACCAGTTTTTCCTGTTCCATTTTTAGCTCTAGCCATTATATCTCTTCCAGCTAATGCAATAGGTATACTCTGTTCCTGAATTGGAGAAGGTTTCTCAAATCCTTTTTCAAAAATACCCATAAGAAGCTCACGCTTTAAACAGTAGTCTTCAAATTCATTCCCTTTTGTAGCAGTAACATCCTAAAAAGAATAATAGAAAGAAAATTTTAAATCACAATGACATTTTATGCAAAACTTTTTCTTTTTTAACTTTTTTTTTTTTTTATGGCCGCTCATAAAAGTATAAAATGTATTTGTCTGAGGTTTTTATTAGAGGTCATCCATAAATGTCACGCTAAATTTAACATTTAAATCAAAGTATGATCATTTGCTCTCTTGCGAAGAGATTTTCATTTAACATAAAGCGCTTTTGAACTTTAATTACTTTAAATCTCTGTGTAGAAGTAGGGTTCTTATTCTCCTCTTTTTTCCATAGGAGAACGCTGTAAAAACTTCAATTTTAATTAGTTTAGCGCCGCGCTCTCCTACGCAAAAAAGAGGAGAATGGGAACCTTATGTAGAAGCCAATAATATTGGAAAGTTAAAATTAATGTGAATTTAGAATCATTTCAAAATTAATGGATAAAATACATAAATAAATTTTCCTATAAACTAAATCAAAACAACCAGTTTAGTTACTACAGTTAAGTTACTCAACTATTAAATTTACTTAATTTGCTTAAAGACATTTACTTGCAAAAGTTAGCCATAGTAATGTTTCTATTTATATCTTTTATGCTAACACATAATATAAGCTTCTAACTAAAAATTATTTTAATCTTGAATTTCAAATAGAAAAACGCGATACTATTTTTTTATATTTTCACTTTATTTGTAGCAATATCAAGATATAAACATTTTCTATAAATATGCAAATTGCTTTTAGGAATTCATTTAAAAAAGAAACCTATTTGAACAAGATAATTTTATTCTTCTAAAATTCTCATAATAATTATTCAAATAATTTTGAATTTGAAATTTTGAAAAACTTGAAAGATTTTTGCAAGTTTTTAACGCTTGCTTACAATAATTTTAAATTTAATTGAATGGAAAGTAATACCCATTGACATTGCAAGAATCATTCTTGAAAACCATGCATAGATTTTTTGCTACAGCAACAAAATGATATTCAGAAGATAGTACAAATGAGAAAGTTTTTCTTAAGTCATAAACATTTTTATTAATAGTTAAATATTTCTTTAAACTGCATCATTATTTTTTTTCTTCTTCTTGAAAACAGTTTAAACAGTAAAAACATTCTATTGAAATTGAAACAGAATATAGAGTGAAATAAAAACTAAATTATTTTTTAAATTTAAAAAATTAAATAATTCTAATTTTACTTTTCAAAATATTTATATATTTTTATTATTTTATATATATATATATATATATATATATATATATATATATATATATATATATATATATATATATATATATATATAAATATTATATCTATAAATAAAAATTTAAGCATTTACTTAGACTTATGGAAATATAAATTGATTAATTGAACCAAATTTTTTCTCTTTATTTTATAGCAAAACAATTAGAACAAAAAAATTGAATAAAAACATCAACTTAAAAACCCATTGAATAAAAAATATTTTTACCCTTTTTAATATATCTAGATCAAAAAACAATTAATTAGAAAAAATGCAATATCTAATAAGTTTCACACTTTTTTGAGTTTACTTGTTCACCTTTTTGTTTAATTTGATCTTACTCATTTGGTCTATAGATAGACCATGTTTTCACACAAATATCAAGTTTAAAGTTGTATAACGATAATGCTTTCATTAATTCTAATTTATTAATTTGAATAATTCCTTTAAACTATTTTGTTTTTTTTTAAACGCATTTTATGTTTTCAAAGTTATAAACTGTTTAAAACAGCAATAAAACATCATGGCAAAGTTGTTTATATTAATAATATATAATAATATGTATATATAATTATTATTATATATACACACTGTATACACAAGCATTTAGACAAAAAACTTTTTAGTATTACTTTATTGTTGTTTTTACAATAACAAAATTTAGTTAAATAAGTTTTTAAATAATTAAAACTCTTTGAAAATAAAAACATGTTTTATTTCCAGCATTAAATAATATTTAATTAGTTTATAACTGATTAAAGTGTTTTAACTGTTCGCAGTGTTTAAATATTGTAATATTTGCATTTTTATATTTACTTTTTTAAATGATAAATTAAGTAAAAACAATTATTATGAGATTATATATAAATATAAGAGATATTATATTAAATAAATAGCAATTACAAATTAATTTATAAAAGATAAAATTTTGTTCTAACGCACCCCATACCCCCTTTATTAAAAGCAGCAGACAAGGAGGGAGTTGATCTTTTAAAAAAAAATTTTAAGAAATGACTAAGTACACTAAATTAATGAAATGGTATATTAAAATTAAAAAAAAAGAATGAAATTAAATAAACAAAAACAAATAGAGTTTGATTTAGACAGCGGCTTAGTAACTGACTAGACTGTTGCCCTTAATCTCAATTCCATCTGAAATTAGTCAAGAATCACTAGCTGAACTAAAATGTTTTTTGTTAGCTTTAAATTTTATTTAAGAGCTTTAAGTGAATACAGAAAATAATATAAGTAAATATATAATTATCATATAGCGCAGGCTTGAACAGGAATGGTATGCGATCGAATGCTATTGCTGACCACGCAAATAATTTTTTTGTTGACAACTTGACCACTACTGTTTAGATGATTTAACATTTCAGAAATGTGCTAAAAAAAGTGCTATATGCTAAACTTAAACTTGGAAAAAAACTAAAGAAAAATGAAAACTATTTCTTATGGAAAAAAATTTATATAAGCTTTAAAATAAAACTCAAAAAACTCAAACTAAAATAAATAAAAAAATTTCTGCTATGTTTTTAATTACTTTTGAAATAAATTACTATAAAACTTATCCTTTGAAACATTCTATTATAAAGTTAACAAAATGCTTTAACAAATTACTTCTAATGATTGATTAATAAATGAACAAATTTTATTTAAATTATTGAAAAGTAAAATTAAATTATTAAAAAGAAAAAAAATATTAAAAAAAAACGTAGTCATTTTAAAATAGTAATTTTTAATCATTTCATGCTCTGATGATTAGTAACTCAAGTTTAAAAAAGAGAGTATTTAAACAATTCTTTGTAAAAATAGAAACAAAACAAAAAAAATAAAGCAATTAATCATTACTGGAAGATTTAATGGAAGATTTAATTTAACGCAATGGAAGATTTAATTTAACTTATTCATAATTTAAAGTAACTTAAAAAATAATCTTTTAAACATTTTAAGAAAGACATGGAAAAATAGTTTCAAACATTTAAATTTATCATAAAAAATAGATGCTTACTAAAAATTTCAAATATAACATTTAATTTACAAAATGCATTTATTTTAAACAATTATAATAAATTTTTTATTTTATTTAAATCCTTTGCGTAAAATAAAAATTTAAGAAAAGATCTATGATTAAAAGTTATTCATAACATAACGATTTTCTTATAGTATTTAAATTGTTAAAACATCAAAACAGGCGCGGTCAAATTTTAATGAAAAAAATATATAAGCTTGGTCTGTTACTGACATGTCATTCTTGTCCAAGCCTGCAAGGAGCAAACTAACTTAAATTTACAGATTATATTCTGGAACGAAACAATAACAAACACTGAAGCATTTAAATTGATAATCTTTTCTATTTGTTCTCTCCTTACCTAATATTCAAAATTTTAACTCTCTGCTTCAGAAAAAACTAGGCAAAAATTAACAAAAGAATGTATTAACTACTGTGGTTGAAAAGAAACACGGAGAGCCATTCATATGGTTCTATTTTAACAATGGATGGATCCATATTAACTTGAACGGAACAGCATCGAAGCAAAACATAATGACTTACCTATATATTATCTAAAATATAAAAATAGACAATAAATCACAATACACTTTCTTTTTTATAAAAATACATATAAAACACACAGGACTTCAACATACTTTCTAAATACTTTTTTTATAAAATACTTTTTGATAAAAATACACCAAGAATTGAATTAACTTAAATTTACAAGATTACAAAATTTTTGGCAAAAAAAATAAATTTACTCCAACAAAATTACAAAAGCTCTTTTATAAGATTATCACAACTATTATGTTTTGACATGATAATATTTAATTTTAAAACTAGCTTTGCCCAACCTGACAGAAAAATAATTAAAAGTAATATTCGTCTGATCTAAAGATGTTTTTTTTAAAAAAACTGGTTATTTTGTACGAATATCATTTTAAAACATGAAACCTTGAACACTTTATTAAATTCTCTCCTTTTATTACGTCATATATTTTTTATCTTTAAGACTTTATTACATTTTTCTTTTTCGGTTTGGCAGAATGTTAGACTTAGCTCTTTTTCAGGTTATGCCTGCAATTAAAACTTATTTAAAAAAATAATATAATTGATGCTATAAATTTTTTGTGCCATTAACCAAAAAGCTATAGTGTTATTAAAATTGATACAACTAAATAGATTTACACTAAAAGTTTATATTGTATTACATCTTTCAAACAATGTATTAAATTATCATTAACGATTACGTGCTAAATCTAAATAAACATAGCTTGATTCATATTTACTAAAATTGAAAACATTTTTATCATAATATTTTATAAAAGATGATATTATACTAAGAAAACTACCATATATCAGGTTGGCAACTAAGTTCTCGCCATTTCTCTATTGTATTTTTAAATTATATTAATCTTATTTTTTAGTTTATTTTTATTTATTTATTTTAATTTTATTTTTTATTTAATTTTTATTTTAATTTTATTTTATTTTAATTTTATTTTAATTTTATTTTTAATTTAATTTTATTTAATTTTTTAGTTTATTTTTAAATTATATTTATCTTATTTTTAAATTATATCTATCTTATTTTTTTCAAGTTAGTCTGTTTATTTTTTTTTTTTAGATCATCAGAATGGAATGTTAGGTTGAGAAAAATACGCATTTTTAACACCTCTATTGTGTTATTAATCAAGACTCAAAAGCTGCTTGCGACATTTGTGCTGCGTATGGAGAGCGTGCCATAGCATAGAAAGAATCGCTTGTGACTGGTATGCTAATTTCAAAAATGGAAATTTTGACCTTAAAAACGCATCTCCTTCTGGCCACCCAACTGAACTTGATGAAGAATGATTGAACTAACTTTTGCATAAAAATTTACATCAAACGACAAGAGAACTGGCAGTGAAAATGGGATAATCTCACTGCTATAGAGAAGCATATCACTCTATGGGAAAAGTTTAATTGATTAAATAGTTGTTGGTTTGTATGAAACTTTTAAACAATGTAAATAGTAAAAAAAACACAGCAGTAATTTAGTTGCCAACACAACTACAAGGATGAAAAATACTTTTTTTTTAAATATTGTATAAAGAAATATCGTGTATTTTAAAAGTGAGCCATATGTAATGCATATAAATCAAGTGTTAAGCATATAAAAATAAGACAAAAATTTATTAAAAGTTTGATTGTCGAAAAAAGGTTTTATATAATGCAATTTTTTTTATTTCAGCCTGTCAAATTATAATCTTTAAACATTTGAGCTCTGTGCATCTTAAGAGGATAAAAGTAGTAAAACTCTACACGATTTGTTTTAACTGACAAAAAATATTGAAACAAATCATGTGACCCAAAAAATAAGTTAAATAAATTTCTGTTAATCAATCAGAACACTTCTGATTAATTTACAGAAATTAAAAGTTTTAGAAACATTGCTTTAAAAGTAACTTATGATATGCATCAACATAATTCACATGATGTAATTAACAAAGTTATTGGATCTAAATTAATTTCTAAAGAATTTATGAATTACTGCAAAACATTGTACCAATTTTGATAACATAACTCTGTGAAATAAAATTGTTAGAGTTTGTGCATAACTGACTTATTCACTGTGATTGTCAAATTCAAGACAATATTAGAAAGTATTATACATACTTAAAAAAATTATGCTAAATTTTTTATAATGTGAATATACTTCATTTTTACTACATTTTGGTTAGAATAATGTATAAACTAATTTATAATAAAGTTTTTTCAAAAAAAAATGTTTAGGCACAATGATAAACACAATTAAAATTTCAATAATTTACTTACAGCTGTTTTGATCCTTTGATCTTTTGGAGGGATTTTTAAATTTGACTTCCAATCAGCAGCTTTTACATCATCTGTCCTATAAAAAAAAACTACATATACTTCTACTTAGATATACTCATAAAATAAAAAACCTAAAAGGACTCATGTTTTATTACTGACAAAAACAAGGATAAAATCCTTAAAATAATCAACGAAAATAATTAGAATTGTTATTTAAAACCACTTTAAACCAGGAATTTTTTCTTTTCATAAATTTTTTTTAAATTATTTTATGCTAACTGAATTTTTTTTATATTTATATCAAGTATGCATTTATAAACCGAATAATTCAGATTTAGACACACTTAGTGCAAACATAGTGCTTATGGCTGAATAAACGTGATTTATTCAGCCATAGGCACAGGGAATATGTTGACTATTGGTTTCAGTTTGATAGGACAGTCTATTAATTTAAAGAAAAGTACTTTTTTAAGAATTGAAACTTTTCATTTTTTTAAAACTCTTTAAAATCTGTGATTAAAGCTTATTGTGTATGGGAAAAATACAATCAAGATGGTATATGTATGCTACTGCAAAGTATATGTATGCAACTGCAAATTTAGAATTTTTGAAATTCTGACTTTATTCAAATACTTCTCAGACAAAGAAAAAAAAAAAGATTTTTTTTTATAGCCTTTTCATATGTATATGTTTCTTACATTATTTGCTGTGTTGAAAGAAATTACATTTGAAAAAATAAAGCAATAAATTATTTATTAAATCAGAATTAAACTATTAAACAAACAAAATTTTTAACAATAAAAACATTTTTCCACATTGTGAACATTTAAATCATTTTTTTAAATCAATGTTGTGAAATATGATTTAGCAGCACAATGCTAGATGCTACTTCCATCCAAGGAAAAAATTATTTTGACTTAGAAAATAAAAAAGCTACTTGTTCATTTATATTTTTTTTAAAGTTCTTTTGATCTTGTTTTGAAGAATAAATCTCTCTATTGATTCTGTTATTAAACTGTTAACTTAACCCTCTGTCAGGCACAATATTGAAACACATGAAATTGAATGCAATGTGCGTATTAGACACAGTTAAAAGTTGCTGTTTTTAACAACTGATATTAATATAAATTGTACAAAAGTAATTACCAATCTTTATAAAGATGTTTATAAATATAATTTTAAATCTTTTATGAAAAAAAAGTCATTCTTTTGATCAAATACTGAGCAATATTACAATTTAAGTAATAAAACAAAAAACAACCTAGTTTCAATACAACCATATATATTATTAATACTAAACCTCAACACTTTTTAAAATATTTTATTTGTAAGTCACATTAATGTTACATAAATCATATTTAATCCAAATTAGATATTTAATGTTTACTTAAAGTGATGCATTCACATAAAGAAAAGCATGGTTGACAGACTAAAACCTGATGCAAAGAGATTGGTGGCATTTTTGACATTCGGATTGAGATAGCCTTCTTACACCTAATTCTAAAGTACTTGTGACACACTTATGAGTACCAGTTCAGCGCAGGACGAAAGAGACCAAAACTTTATCATTATTAAAACCAAATATGCTTATTTATAATTTATAATAAAACAGCTGGCAATTGCATTTATAAATATACATTTATAAATGCAATCGGCAGCTGTTTTATGTTTTTTCTGATAGTGCTAACATAGAAAAGCTTCTTAGCTTTTACTTTATCAATAAGATAGAAGCTAGTAAACCAATTATCCGCTGTTATATTCTGACCCAATCCAAATAATGGTTCAACCACTCTCATCACCACATCACTTGGTTTGTTGCTAAAATAGAAAGAGCCTTGCAGTTGATGCCCAGTATAAATTTCCAATTTAACAGTGTAAAACATTTAAGGATCAATTAGACTATAAACTTTTATACCATATTTGTTTGGTTTTGAGGGTATGTATTGCCGAAACTGGCATCTACCTTGAAACTGGCATCTACCTTGAAACTGGCATCTACCTTGAAACTGGCATCTACCTTGAAACTGACATCTACCTCGAAACTGACATCTACCTCGAAACTGGCATCTACCTCAAAATGTCAGAAGCATTTCATCAATAGTAAAATTTTCAACATTTTTTTAGTGGTTTATTTAGCCTTCTGTTTTTTAATCTTTGCACATAAGTCTCCTTCTTTGTCATTTTCTAATTCATTTTCAGATTGCTCAGTTTCTGAATTAAGAATGCATTGCCCGACATCTTCAGAGTCAATATCACTTTCTTCTGCAAAGCCCTCAATTTGTGCTGGTTCTTCTTTAACTTCTTCCTCAAGTAACTTCCTTAGTTCATCAAATTGAGACACCATTAAATTTTTCATATAAAAATTAATCATGACATAATTAGGCGCTATGCACATGTTAGGATATTTGAAGATTTATAAAATACCAAGTTTAGTCTAAAATGAGCAAAAAGAAAAAAAAACAATTCTAAAAAAAATTTAAAAAATACCAACTTAAATAAAATGACTTAATCTAGCACAATGAGCCTATCAGAACACACCGGTTGATTAATACTCTTTCCCTTATCTGAAGAGTAACTTATTAAGAGGGTTTTGTAAGTCTTATAAAGACAGGAAACTACAAGACAATTCTAAATTTAAATGTGCTATGGCATGGAGAAAATAACAAATGAATGAAGCATGTGCTTGTTAGATCAGTTGCGCCCGACAGAGGGTTAAGTAGAGGTAAATAGATTTAATAGTTCTTGACTTAATCCTTTTTTTTCCATTAAATTTAATCCTTAAATTTATTTTGTTATTAGAATTGAAAAAAAAAACATCTTTAACTGCCAGTTTAACTCTATAGTTAACACAATATGCAAATTAATTTCATATATTTTATTTTACAAAAAATTACTAAAGATGTGTGAAATATAACAAACATTAAATCAAAGAAATCTTAATAGATAATTTAAATAAATAGCTACTTAAAATTCTCTAAAGTTATGATATTCTATTCATGTTTCTGTGTATTGATTGTGAACTTGGTAAACATTCTTAAAATAGCAGTAATAATATAAAAACTTTCTATTTAGTGTCTGTATAAAACAAAGACTCATGTAGTGACATAAATAATATTTTAAATTGCCTGAAGGGTGACTCAACTAAATAAAAATATTTTTTTGTTGCATTTGTGCCAATAAAATTAGCATCAAATTACTTTTATTTAACTTGTAAATTAAATTATTAACCTAATAAAAATTAAATAATTTAATTATGAATTTAGTAAAATTACATTATAATGGTTTTGTTGTTGTTATTAAAGCAAAAAACGTGAAAACTATTTAATTAAAAATTAACTTTTTAATGTATTTGCATTAACAATAAAAGTAACAACATTTATTCTGCTCTATTAGTAAAAACTGATGTTACCACATGACTTGGCACTAAACCAGCCTATCAGTGACGCATCCGGAAAAAGTCTAAATATCCTATCATTTGGAGGACCTTTTTTTAGAAGACAAATTTGAAAATATTTATATAATATACCTTGTCCTAGTAATTTACATTTTTTTAAATAAAGATATAAATAATTAATTAAAATAGTCATTAATGTAATGAAGACGGCTTTAACGCCAACTTCAATTCGCTAACTTTTATTTGTATGCTTTATATGCTAATATAAAGAAAAAAAACAAATTTATTTCCTTATAGCTTCTTCCATGAAGAACTTACACTTTATCGCGGATACTCGCGAGAGAAACATAACTATAACATTCAATAAATATATTTATATATTTTTTTTAAATAGACTAAAAAGATTCATCACATAGCATATTTACTGCATGACAAGGTTATTAATTCATTCAAAAGTTAATAATTTTTTTCTGTTGTTCTTCTCTTACATTTTAATTCCAGTTTTTTGGCATGATTATTACGTTTTAAAAATTTTTTTTTTTTTTATTATTTTAAATATTTTCATTTAATTTTACTATTATTTAAAATGAAAGCTTAATTAAGAGTTTAATCGCATTATAAATTATAGTTAAAAAAACAATAAGTTTTTATAACTGTAATTTATAATAAATAACTTTTTTTTTGACCTATCACTATTGTCAGTCAATTTGCATACTTCAACTCCTTATTTTTCAGTTTATATAAGTACATTTAATTGCACAAATCCCTATTTTTCAATCGAATTATGTACATTTAATTGTACTGATCCCTAATTGTCAGTCAAAGAATGTACATCTTGGAAACAATATCTTAAAAGCACTTTATTTAATAAAATATATACTCATAAAAACATTCAATTGAACTTAAAATTACTTTTTTGACAACAATAAAAACTGATTGTGTAAATAAATTAAAAGATTTTCTGAAAGATTGATTTCTAAACCAAAACAGTGGTAAAATACTTTTTGAAAAAATGGCAAATATTGACAATTTTTGCATAACTTTTTAAATTTTACTATCAAATTAGAGTACTTTACTTAAATTTTCAGGTTTATGTTTTTATACAATTCTTAATCAGCATAAAATTCTTTATTTTAATTAATTATAAAACCATAGTGGTAGGCAAATTAGTGTAAAAACTTGAAAATACTAAAAATAACTTAATATAAGAGTTGTGCTTCAGCGTAGGATGGATACTCGTTTGTTTGATGGCTTATACATGTCTTTTTCAAATGATAAAAAATATCAATGCTTTAGATTAGGTATTATTAGAGTGGTAAATCTGCAGTAAATTGGCATAAAATAATATTATATTTTTTATTTAAAAAAATTAATTACAAAAAGCATGTGTACTTTTTTTTTATTGATTGTTAAAAACTACTTTTAAAACAAAAAACATAAAAATATCAATATTAGGTCCTATCACAAACAATAGATAAGCTTTTATTATTTAAGTCAACTTTTAAACGATGTAAAAAAGTCTAAGATTAAAGTTTACATTAAACCTCCAAGAACGAGAGCACAAATGTATAAAATTTACTAAAGTTTCTTAACCATTTTTTAAAACATTAATAGCAAATTTGACATTGACGAGTCAATGCATTTTACAGTAAAATTTTTGAATTGTTTTTAGGCTTTAAAGCCAATGTATTTATCAACCATTTAAAATGTTTATTGTCATGATATTGTTATTTTTAGTTGTAAGAGAACTTTAAAATCACACAACTATTAACATTTTTTACCTAGGCCTAATTTTAAAAACAGTTGCGTTAAAGCAGGAGTTTTAAGCATAGACAAATAAAAACTTTGAACAAAGACAAAAAAAATCTAAAAATTGTATTTCTGAAATACCCTCAATTTACACTGTTTTTAAACTTTGGCAAGCTTTATTTTAAATGCATAAATATACTTAGTCTATCTATTGAACTGTTGGCTTGCAGTAAATAAACAGTTAGTAGACTAGTCAAAAAAATGTTACAAACGGACAACTTTAGTATTCAAAAAATAATCAAATACTGCTCACTTGCTGGCATCTAAACCATTACGAGTTACTGTTGCAGCCATTTAGCAAAATTATCAAGGAAGATAACTAATTAAGTACTCTGTATCCTTTTTGCGAAATTGTATTATATTGATTGTGAAATATTAAACTTCTTAAACAAAAAGATAAAAATATTATTAATTTATAATAGAATCAGCTGTATTAAAATTACTATTTGAGAGATAATAAACGATTTAAAAGTTTATAAACCAGCCATAGTCAAGCATACATTATAATGTTCCACTGCGAAAGTACGCCGTCTATATCAGTAAATATTTGGCTTATTTAAATACTTATTTGACGCATGCGCACTATTATCTCTAACAAGATTAGCTGAACGTCATTTTTATTTGTCTAACAAAAAAATAAACAAAATATCAACAACCAGTCAATAAAAATTCTTGCCAACTGATTTGTTTTATTTGTACGTGTAGTTAAAAAAAAAAATTGGGGTATTTTTAAAATTGATATTAGTGATCATTTCCCAGTTCGATTAAAACAAATGGTTTTAAAGCAAGAACTGACTAAATAATAACTAAAAAAAAAATATTACTATCGGATGAATATTGCGTTTATAATATGTTCAAAAAATAAACAAAAACTTTGCAACATATTTTTAAAAAATAAAAGCGGAGATTATGAAAAAAGATATACGAGATATAAATGCTTTATACTGTAAAACGTTTTTTTTTTGTTTGTTTGTTGTTGTTTTTTTGTTTTGTTTTTTTGCATATTTGAAAAAGAAATTCTTCTCTAGAAATAAAAAAAAATTAAAAAGTGACAAAAATAATAAGAAATAGTAAGTTAAAAAAAACTATTTCCATAAACAAATTAAATAAACTAAAATAAACGTGACGCTATAATATAAAAAATAAATAATAAAAAAACTATACTACCTCGATAAATATTAATAAAACTGATATTTATTTTCCCCTACAAACTTTAAAAAATTTAAATATTTATTAAATACTGAAACCAAGCTAAAAAAAAATTTAGTATTGAAAATCATTTGAAAAATAATAGTATTTGAATAAAAATAATATAATTTATAATATATAATAATAATATTTGAAAAATTTCACGTATATCTTTAAATGCTTAAATTGCACTATACTGCACAATACCGACTTTACTACTAAAGTGTTTGAAATTTGCTCTTTAAAAAAGGAATAAATTTCCGAGTTTAAATGAAGTTTCTTAGTAATAAGACAACTATAGTTTAGTGATAAGACAACTATGGTCTTCTTTTTGCTCCTGTCATGTAAACTTTTATTTAATTGTTTTGTTATTGTAATTATTATCAGACTATATATATTAAAAAAATAAATATATTAAAATAATATATATATATATTAAAAAAAAAAAAAAGTTCAGGTATTTTAAACTAAAGTAACACTTGCAGATATTAGATCCAGATTATAAAATTTTCAATAAACAAAGGGATTTTCACTAAAGCACTGAAGTTAGCATGACGGTATCCCCAATTGACAAAAATGATGATCGTCCTCAACCTATTGCCTTATTTCAATACTTTCTGTATTTTCAAAAGTTTTCACAAATTTTAATGTTGTTTGAATATTTAATTTAAAAATTCACTTTATTAGTATGAGATTCCTTTTAAATTGATTTAAAAAGAGTGGTACACCAATGAAGGGGTAAATGATGCGCAAGCGGGTAATACACTAATGAATACAAAATTGTTAATTTGAAACTTATTAAATTATTTATATTTCTAAAATGTGAAAAACTAAAACAAAGAGTAAAAGAAATAAAATAAAAATTTACTCTTAACTAAATGCATAATGGATGTAAGAACAAATAATGATGCAAAAATGGTCGAAGCGGTTTCGCAAAAACTTTTTACAGTTTAAAACCAAGATTTTCAATACTCGGTTTCATGCTAAAATTCAAAAATAGTTTTTCTAAAAACTTCATTTTATCATTTAAAAAAAAACAAAGAAGAAAAAACACCAATATTAAGAATACTTTTCTCAATGATTGTTACTTTTGGAAATAAACTTCAACGGTCTGTTCAATTTTGTGTCTTTAAAACCACATCTCGAATTGCTAATGGGAATATAATACTTTCTTTATATTTTCATTGTCCTGTGAGCTTATCAGACTGGAGTACGCTGGGAAATATTGATTGTTAAACAAAATTATTGGAATTATCGGTTCTTAAACAAAATTGGCGCCATGTTTCACCAATTAGTGATGTTCTATCTAATTGCTTTTCCATAACAATTTTGAAGCGTATTTGTTACTTTTTTCGTTAAAACATCTCATATAATTTGGTAGTTTCTACGGTCCAAAACCTCTTACTATCACCGCCGCTAAGAAATATTGTCCCGAGTAACTTATTTTCAGTTCTGATTGATAGAAAATTTTTAATGCTCTACTAGGTTCGATAAATCAGAATCTCTGTTATTTTGAAAACTTTCTGCAGTATATTTTATGCTATTATTGACTGTAATTTTATACACATCAAGTCTGCAGAGGCGATTATACAACTAAAATGAGTGAGGGGGGGGGGGGTAGTGAATCCTTTCAAGGACAACAATTTTCTTGTTCGATTCGGCTTTTTTTAACAACAGTAAGAATAGCAGCTTTTCTCTCTAGCAGCTGCTAGAGAGAAAAACAAACGTTATTAGCTTGATAATTTATATTAATTTGAAAAGAACTAACACACACACACACACACACACACACACACACACACACACACACACACACACAAATATTTCACTAATTTCAATATTCTTTACTAGATAATTGTCGTGTACTCCGCTGTCAACACAAACTTACCGGATACCAATTTTTTTCAACTGTCATGTTTCGGCAAGCTAAAAATATAACTGTCATGTTTCGGCAACTGTCATGTTTCGGCAAGCTAAAATATAACCTCAGAATGCAAAGTTCTTCTTTCTTCACGTCTAATCATTTTGTCTCAAGCTATTGTTTCCAACTAAAAATCTAGAGGGACATTAGGCAAGCATGCATTTACTAAATTACCAAAATCATCTATAGCTTGACCGGTGCAGCAATCATATTTAAGCAAAGAAAAATCTTTAGAGTTGACCATTTGATAAACAATTTATAGACATATCTGATAAAGGTTTTGTTTCAATAAACTTGTCATAAATAAAATTGAAGGATATATCTTTGATTTCTTTATTTGAGATTTCACTGTTCTTTCCGATAACCTCAATTTTGTATGTAATTTGGTTTAAATATTTTCATCACAATTAAAGTCACCTAGGGAAGATTTATCTGAAGTATTAACACTTTTTTGATTTTGGTGTTGTTTATTTAAATTCAGACAGGATGGTAAAACAGATAACAGTGGTTCAGATAAGTCTGGCAAATCAGGCATTGACAATGATTGTGCTTCCGCATCTGAAACTTTTTTCCCAGCTAACGAAGATTGATAAATTGAATTTAACGAACTAAATTTTTCTTCAAATTTATACATTCCAAATGTGAATAAATATTCACAAATTGATTTACAAAGATCCATGACAGTTTTAAATTAATCAAAGTAGTCGAAAATTGCAATAAGTAGCAATAGACGTTTTCGCAATTCCGATGATTTTATGCGCGCGCATATTTGATTGCATATATGTGCAGAATCGCATGAAAACAAGTAAATACATATATAAATTAAGATAGTAAGCTTGAAAGAAACAGTTATTTACTTAAGATTTTTTTTGTTTTTTTACAAAAAAGACATTGATTTAGCTTTATGTAAGTTTATTTTATCCATCTGAAGTCTAAAATCTATACTGTTTATATGTTTTTGTTATATAATATTTGTAATCAAGAAAAAATAAAAATAAAAGAATTTGTTCGTTGAGTCTAATACCTCTAGATAATATTTAATATTAAGGAATAATTTTACTGCGTAAAATTATTCCTCAATTTTTTAAAAACATAATAAATTTTGAATAATTTTACACAGAATAATAACTAGTTAATTTAATTTAAGAAGCCAGTTTATGTAGGTTAAATATTTGGCTTGAAATATTCAACTGAAAACAACAGGTTTAATGCAATGTTTTTTTGCGTCCCGTAAAAAACACAGCATGTAATCAACTATAATTCCTAAACTTATTATAATTGAACGAAATTTCAATATACAGAAAAACAAATAAATAAATTTGGGATGAATCATAAATATTTAATCTGTTAAAATAAAATATAATATATACATAATATATAAACATAAATATAAACATAAACATATATATAAACATATATATAAACATATATATAAACATAAACATATATATAAACATAAATATTTAATCTGTTAAAATAAAAAATATATATCTAAAAATGTGACATTACAAAAATCAAAATGTCCCTTATGTAACGGTGGAATATATATATATATATATATATATATATATATATATATATATATATATATATATATATATATATATATATATATATATATATATATATATATATATATATATATATATATATATATATATATATATATATAATATACATAATTATCATTGTGCATTTTCACACTCTTTACGAGCTTTTATTTCTTTTATATATATAACACAAACATAAGTATAAATTTTAGACTTAAAATAGATAAAATAAACTTATATAAAGCAAAATCGATGTCTTTATTATGAAAAAAAGAAAAGAAATCTCATGTAAAAAACTCTTTCTTTCAAGAATGCTTTAATAACATATCTGTATATTTACTTTCTTTCATGCGATTCTGCGCATAATGAACCATGACGTACAATTAAATATGCGCGCGGACGAAATTATCGGAACTGTGAAGAGGTCTGTCGCTGATTCGCTGATTTAACACAATACAAATAACAACTGCTTTTATAATCCTCCTTTACAGGATGAAATAGCACGAGTAACAAGACTATTTTACTGAAATAAAAAAAAATTATAACAAATTTATATGAATTGATAAACTTTTATATAAACATTGCTATTTAAATAAAAATCCTTATTTTTTTCGACTTTCCTACAAAAATAATGGACCGTTCCCTCTATAGAAAAAAACCGCAATGCATTTTGGTCTTTGTATTCACCGAAAATAAACAAATCTGTGTTAAAGCTTATTAAAATAAACAATCAAGTAATTTAATTTAAAAAGACTTTTCAAAATGATTTCAAATGATACAATATCTTGGGATAAACTAATAACTCATTCTATTAAAGAAAATATTACTGTTGAGTCAACAACAACAACAAAATACCGCGGTGGCATAACTTGTTGTGTTCCATTATGCAACAATAATTCGCTCAAAAACAAAAACTTATCGTTTTACATCATCCCAAAAGAAAGTAATTTGAGAAAAAAATGGCTATCTTTAATTAGTAGGAAAAACTTTGTTCCTTCTACTTCTCATCGGGTTTGTTCAGTCCACTTTACAGGAGGAAAAAAGACTTATATGAACAACTGTCCATCTTTACTGTCAAAACAAGTTAAAGACAACATAAAAAAACCAAGAATCACAGTAAATAGTTCTATTGGATATAAAAGAAAAATAGACGAAATTGAAAACGAAAAAAAAGTTAATTTTTCATTTGAAGAAACCGAGCCTGAAAAGTTAAAAAAAGAAATTATTATCCTAAAGGACAAACTGAACATTATAAAAACTAAAAAGAAAGAAATGAAAAATATTATTATGAACCAAAATCACACTATCAATCAATTAAAATTTTCAGTTGACAGATTTAACATAATCAAGCCCACTTTAAATTTTATACTGGCTTTGAGTCATACAATCTATTTAAAGTTTTACTAGAATATTTAGAACCTGCTGCAAGCAAATATTATATATATTGGGGGTCAAATACAAATATTGAAAAAACAACAGACTTTAATTACAATAAAAAGGGAAGAGGACGCATAATGAGTTCAGAGTCTGAATTGTTTTTAGTTTTAACAAGATTTCGACTTGGCTATTTGGTTGAAGACATGGCACTGCGCTTTGACATATCCTCAAGTCATGTTAGTAGAATCATAGTGACATGGACTGATTTTTTGCATTCTCAAATGCGTATGCTACCAATTTGGGCAACAAAACAAACTGTAAAAGAAACAATGCCAAAATGTTTTAAAGAAAAATATGAATCAACAAGGGTAATCTTAGACTGCACTGAACTGTTTATCGAAATGGCTACATCTTTTCGAAGCCAGTCTGCAACTTTTTCTAATTATAAACATAAAAATACAGCAAAAGGATTAATTGGAATAGCACCAAATGGAGCCATAACTTTTATTTCTGATTTATACTGTGGTCGTTTTTCGGACAAACAAATTACTAAAGATTGTGGCATATACAACCATGGAAAAGCTCAACTCAGTCTAGAAGATGAGAATGAAACTAGAAAAATTGCTGCTGTTCGTATTCATGTAGAAAGAGCAATACAGCGAATAAAAAATTATCACATTTTACAAACACCATTTAAATTGTCTATGGCACCAGAAATTAATAAAACTTGGATAGTTTGTTGTTATTTAGCAAACTTTTTGCCACAACTTGTTTCAGATAAATAAAATGTTTGTAAAAAATAGAAAAACAGTTAATCTAAACTGCAAATATATTTTCTTGCATAAACTCAAAGTAAAATTTAGTTAATTTTGGTAAAGAAGTTTTTTCCCATTGCTCTTTAAGAAATTTAATACTCTCGATGAAAACATCTTTTTCAGTATAAACTATAAAATCTAGTTCTGTGACCTCTAATAATGCCATAACACCTTGACATTGATAAAAATAAACATGATTTTGTTTAAGCATTGTTTTACCATCAACAACAGAAAGAAAAAATGTTTTATCTAGGCAAGCTTCAGCTATAGTTAAATCTTTTTTTGAATAAGGACATTTGATTTCAACAGCCCTTATTTTTTCATTTACAAATACAATTCCATCAGGGCTTGTACCGAGCCAAGGCCATTTTGGGTTTATGATAAATCCACATCTCGTTACTGATACGTTTTTTATATTTTCATACTTTTTTATTGCAGTGTTTTCATTTAATTTACCCCAATTACAAGCTTTGTTGCAAGAGCTTTTTTTATTGTTTTTCAAAATTCTATTCTAAATAGAGGCAGGAAATATACTTTTTTGTCTATTAATAACAAAACCAAAGTTTGAAGATGTCAAGCGTTTTTTTCTTTCTTCAAGCCATAAACTTGTAGATTGTGATAAAGTAGCTCTTTCCAAAGTCTTTATTTTCTCTTTTGATAAAACTAAATATTTTGAAATAAAAATCAATTGAGTTTAATCAAATTCAAATAAATCACTGAATTCTACTTCAAATCCATTATGTTATCAACAAGATTAAACATGACATCAGAATTTAAATAGAGTTCTTTTACATTTAGCTGATATTCAGATAATGATGTTTCATAGTAAAACGTGGAATGATAATTGTTTCCTTTTAAAAGATTTGCAAATGCTATTCCTTCTCCTAGATTATATAAACTATCAGACAGTTTTTTAATTTTTTCATCGCTTGGATTATGTGCAAAAATTGGGGTTGCACAAAAGTTTCTATTTCCTGATACAAAAGGACGCTTTCGTGAGTTCTTTAAATTCTTTTCTAAATCACTCTTTTCAAAGGAAATTTTAGAAAGCTTAATTGGTTCTGAATTTTTTCCTTCAGCAGGAACATGCCATTGTTGTAACACTTCTGTGCATGTTTTATCGAATGGTACAGAGTTTAAATTTAATTGCTTATATTCATTTAACTGAAATAATACTGCAGCAACATGCTTGCAACATCCTCCCATACCAGCTTTACAATTACATTTAGCATACAAAATATCTCCTTCTTTTTGACAAAAATGTACATAAATAAGGTACTGATTTTTTTTCATTGAAGCTGAAACGTTAGCTCTAACAAGAAAAGAATTTATTTCAATCTTGACATTTGTTTTACAACTAAATTTTTAACGAAGTTCTCCTTAAATAGCTGATACCCAGAGATTTTATGCTTTGAAGCACCTCTAGCTCCGAAATCAGTCAAACTATCGTCTATAATTAAATATTTGTGTATTTTTTCTTGGCTTATATTAGGTAGTAAGGAAAGACATCTTGACGAAGAGCTTATTTGGAGGAGGCTGAATAAGTGCGAATTTCATAACTGCGAATCTGCATAAGTGCGAAGCAGTTGCAAAGACTAGCATAAGTGCGAACTGGCACAAGCGCGAACTGGCATAAGTGCGCTGAAAGAATTTGCAAACATTGGCATAAGTGCGAACTGGCATATGTGCGAATCAATTGCAAAAACTGGCATAAGTGCGAACTGGCACAAGCGCGAACTGGCATAAGTGCGCCGAAAGAATTTGAAAACATTGGCATAAGTGCGAATTGGCATAAGTGCGAACTGGCATAAGTGCGAATTGGCATAAGTGCGAACTTGCCATATCGCCACTTATGCCAATTTGCACTTATGCCAATGTTTGCAAATTCTTTCGGCGCACTTATGCCAGTTCGCGCTTGTGCCAGTTCGCACTTATGCCAGTTTTTGCAATTGATTCGCACATATGCCAGTTCGCACTTATGCCAGTTCGCACTTATGCCAATGTTTGCAAATTCTTTCGGCGCACTTATGCCAGTTCGCGCTTGTGCCAGTTCGCACTTATGCCAGTTTTTGCAATTGATTCGCACATATGCCAGTTCGCACTTATGCCAGTTCGCACTTATGCCAATGTTTGCAAATTCTTTCGGCGCACTTATGCCAGTTCGCGCTTGTGCCAGTTCGCACTTATGCCAGTTTTTGCAATTGATTCGCACATATGCCAGTTCGCACTTATTCCGGTTCGCACTTATGCCAATGTTTGCAAATTCTTTTGGCGCACTTATGCCTGTTCGCGCTTGTGCTAGTTCGCACTTATGCCAGTTTTTGCAAGTGATTCGCACTTATGCCAGTTCGCGCTTGTGCCAGTTCGCACTTATGCCAGTTCGCACTTATGCCAGTCGCAATTATGCAGATTCGCAGTTATGAAATTATTTATTTTGCCGTTTAAAAATGTTTACATTGCAAATACATTTATATAAACTGGAGCAAGAAGAAGGCGTATTCAGCCTTATCGCCGAGCCCCATTAAAAAAAAATAATAGCAACAAGTTCTACATTACCGTAACGTAAAAATATATATAAAACAACAAATAGAAATGAAAACCGAAAATAACTAATGTAATTAGAAATAAAAAATAGTTTTTTTTTTTTTTTTTTTTTTTTTTTAAGAAGTGTTGAAAACAATTGAAGAGCAGTTTTCCAAAACTTGTTAAGTCCATTTTTGTAATTTTGAGATATTTAGGTTTTTTTGTTTATGAAAAAACTAAAACTCACATGTAAATTTGTATAAGTTGAAAACATTCAAATTACTTACACTTCATTTATAATTAAGCTTTGGTAAATCTTTGTTTATTATAAGCCACTTGTTTAGCCCTTTAAAATGTGTTGATTTTTCCAAAACTGTGTAAGTCCATGTGACTTAATAAGTTTTGGTTGAACTATAAAATGTACTAGGTAAAAAAATCTTCTATAACTGTTGGTTGTTGTGTTGTAACATCTTTTAATTTTACATAAAGTAAGTATTGTCTTTAAAAAATAACTGAACTTAGACTAAAGCCCTTTAATGATAATCTTAATTGAAGATAATCACATTAAACTTTTTATTTGTATTTATTTACAGTCATTTATTCTTCAAATGCAGTGATTGAAAGCTTAATATGATTACTAAATACTTAATTTTAAACAACATTATTACAGAATAACATTAATAACAACATTAATAACAACAACATGTAATAATTTAAATCTCCAATATATTATTTTTGGTTTTTTATTGAAAAATTTTCCAAAACACACTAAACAAGAACACTAACAGTTGCAATAAAATATATAAGTATCTACATGTAATAGTAGTTGACAAGACACACATCTTGTCAAGCAAATTTAAATGATACAATGAACAGAAAATAGAAATACATTACATTTCAAAAAAATATAACAAAAAATATTAATAATAGAACAAACATCAGTTATAGGAAATTTTTACAAAAAAGATTCAGTGATATCATCATAGATCTGAACTTCCTCTCCTTCTCCTTCAACATTCGCTCCCAATACATCATTATAAAATGAAACTGCATTAGCTGGAATAGTAAAAAATGACATAAGTTTTCGCACATCATCAGCTTTAACATTTTTAACTTTGTTTTCTGGGGTTAATTTAACAGCCTTTTCAAGCGTCTCGATTTTCTTCCCCTTAGCCAAAACTGTTACCATTGTTGGTTCAGCATTGTAGGTTGTCTGAACAAACAGTGCAGTTTTAGTATAGGTTAACACTCGCTGTTCTCTCATTAAGAATAGTAGCTTTGATTTTAAAATATTTTTTGTTACCAACTGAAAATCAAACATTTCCCAGTTTATTCCAAATACGTGTAAAGTGCCAAATTCAGAAAAAATATCATAATATTCCTCTGGGGATAGAATATTTTTTCTTTTCCGAAGCATTTTCTCTATTCTTCCAAACACTCTATTTGGAGGCATATAACTATGCCCTCGAATAGGGAAAAAATGTTCAATTTTTGTAAAAACTTCACTTTTTTTAATGAAATTCATCAGAGTGCTCATTACAACAGAGTTTTTATTTCGAAATGAGCAAGCATCAGAAAAAAGGCGTATAATTTTAGGACTCACTTCATTTTGACTGCACTCATCTTCAATCTTATCTAAGTAGTTCAATAATGCAGAAGCTACTTGATTGCTTCCGCGTCCACTTTGAGTCTCAAGCCATGTGTATATGTCCACATTTTGTTTGTCTTGTTTTGCACCCTGCCTTACAAATGTAAGGTTGTATAGCCATACCTGGCGAGCATAAAAAACTTCACCTACACTAAGCTTGGGAAGTGGTTGATTTTGCTGCATATCAAAGGAAATAGTGATTGTATCAGGCTGAGTATTTCTTAACAGATCAAAAAACTTTGAAGCACGCAGTTTGTCGACTCGCAAGTCAGTAATAAGCTTTTGCTTAGCAGCTGGTGTGCTTGCACTCTTAATTTCCATTTTCGTTGTCTCACAAAAAGAGCAGACATCAGTTCTAGGATTTCCAAAGCCTAAGTTGAATTTGGAAATGAACACTCGAGTAAACTTTGATAAAGAAGCTTTTTCATGTTGCTTAGATTTCCACGTACGCCACATTTTGGCAATAGACAGCTCTGGGGGAAGATACGACCTCACACTTTTGCCTCTCCCATAATGACTTTCTCTGCATAGATAGGTAGCGATGAAGTCTGTGATGCTTTTTGTTATCCTTATATCGTTGAGACTCTGTCTGGATCCACCTCTGGTCTCTTTAATAACAGAGCTTTCATTCTGGGCGAAGTTGCGCTGTATTCTCTGAATCCGGTCTGCAGAACAACATGTAATCAATCTAAATGATTTAGAACATACAGCCATAGGTCACCTGCACTGTTGCGCACAGTGTAGTTAAGTATTTGCCGGCGTGTTTTAGTCTGCAATGCCTTACGATGTCTTGTTCTAGATGGCATTTTACTCGACACATGCCTTAGAATGAACTTGTCTTGCTCAATCTTTTCTCCACATTGGTAAAATGCATCGAAAAATCCTAAAAACAAAAGAAAATATAATTAAATATAATATAAATTATATTACAATTTTATTATATTAAATTCAAATATTAACATTAAAGTATTATAAATATAAAACCATTTTTATAATAAACAATAGTACTTTATTAAAAACTAATAAAATATAGCCTATATTAATAATAAAATATATAGGTCTAATCCTTAAAAAAAAAGTTATTTTTTTCAATAATAACTAGACTCGATTATATTACTATAACTATAACTATTAGACTACTGTCTAATAGTAGATCTACTAATATTAGAAGAGACCAACCTTGTAAATCTTTCGAAACTAGGTCACCAGCTCTACACTGGCCATTACGATGTTGGCAGCTTAGTATTGGCATTTTATCGATCTTTTTATATTTTTTACTCTTATCTTTTGTTTTCTGCCATTCTTTAATTCTTTTTCGTCCTCTACCGGGTGTTACTGGGGAAGCGAATTCATCAAGGAGCTCCGATACATCTACATTGTCGTTCGACGCCATTGCAACAAAATGCTTTCACTGCGCATGCGCATGGACATAACGAGTTTTGGAAAGAATTCGTATCATGACTTATTTATATTTTGTACTTACTTTATATTGCCATATAACAAGTTTTACATGAAACGGTTTTATTCATTAAATAGACATCAGAGAGAATTTCCAGAAAAATGAGTTATCTCATTTTTTTCATTTTTTGACTTAACCAGTTTTGGAAAACAGCTCTTCAATTGCTAAAATGTTTAACAAATATATTAATAAAAAATAAAAAAGTCAAAAAAATAAAATTTATTGAGGATAAAAGACAACAAGAAATGAAATTTCATAATTAATATAATCACTAGATAAATTATTAACATCATCAGTGATATTTTATATATATATTTTTTTATTTTAAATATTTTGTATTAATTTATATTAATCACTGATACAACTAAATCTATTTTTTATATGATTGTTTTTAGTTTAGAATAAACATTTAAAGTTGGATATATCCATAAATAATAATAATCGTTTTGATTCGTTCTTAAATTGCTCTAATGTAGTCTGTTTATTGTTAACAATATCTGGAAACTTTTTCCACAGATTAGGTCCGCGGTATTTAATGGAATAGGAAATTAATTTTAATTTATATTTTGGAGCAATAAAATTGTTATCTGAAAACTTTGTTGAGTATTTATGGTTAATTTTATTAAAATAAGATTGAAATTTTTTTGGAAATAATCCGTTTTTTGTTTTAAACATAAATAATAAAACTTGGTGTAAATTAAGTTTATACACATTTAAAATACCGAGCACACGTAGAAGTGGTTTGCAAGGAACACTTCTGTTGGCTCCAAATACTATTCTGCACGCATGTTTTTGTTTGTTGTAGAGTTCTTTAGCTTTGTATGGTTAGTACTACCCCACACAATATTACAATAAGACAAAATATTACACACATTACAATAAGACAAATAATTATGGATAAAGGCAAAATACAATTTTTTCAGGGATGATATATTTAGAAAAGGTTTCGCCCTAAACATCATTGCAATATTTTTTGAGATTTTTTTTTTCAATACTATTTATATGTGAATACCACTGTAAATTTTCATCCAATTTTACTCCTATAAAATTTATGAATGATTCTCTTTTAATAAAAGTATTATTAATTTTAAGATCTGGTAATTTAAGAGGAATATTTTCAGATTTACTTACTTTATGAAAAAGTATATATTTTGTTTTATCCGCATTTAGTGAAAGTTTATTACTTTCAAACGATTCACTAACTTTACATAGCTGTTCGTTAACTATTTTAAAAAGTGATTTAACATCTCTGTGAGAAAAAAAAAGATTAGAATCATCAGCAAACAAAATTAGGTCTAAAAGATTTGTTGATAAGTATAAGTCGTTTATGTACAACAGGAATATAAGAGGTCCTAAGATAGATCCCTGAGGAACCCCGCAAGTTATAGAGTATGGAATTGTATTTGTTTGATCATAGTATAAAAATTGCTTTCTGTTTGTCAGATAATCTTTGAACTAAAGTAAGTTTTTATTTTTTACTCCGTAGTTTTCGAGTTTTGTTATTAGAATATAGTGATTTACGGTATCAAAAGCATTAGACAGATCGATGAAAACTCCTTATGAAAAACAGTCATTATCTAAGGCGTTAGATATTTGATTGGAAATTCCAACTACTGCGTGTTCAGTAGAATGCTTATTTTCAGAGCCAAATTGTTTGCAATACAACATATCATTCTCAGTTAGATGATTATAAAGTCTGTGATACATTATTCTCTCTAGCAATTTTGAGAAACATGGTAATATTGATATAGGCCTGTAATTTAAAATATTTGACTTATCTCCAGATTTAAAAATTGGTGTAATACGGGCAATTTTTAACTTATCAGGAACAATACCTGACTTTAATGAGAGATTGAAAATGTGAAATAAAGAAGGTTCAATGACGTCAAATACTGATTTTACAATATCGACACTAATTTTATCAAAACCTTCACTTTTTTACTTTTGAGACTGCTAAAAGCAGTTCTCAACTCACTCAGTTTTAAATCAGTTTCATCCATAAATTTATCAAGAGTTTTTAAGTATGAATCGAATGGAATGCAATTATTATGAATTTTAGAGGCCAAATTTGGGCCAATATTAACAAAGTAGTTGTTTTGTTCTTCAGCTATAATTGATTTTTCATAAACTAACTTTCCATTAATTAAAAGATTTTTTGGCAGCGTGCTTTTGTTGTAATTATTTTTTCCAATTAAATCCTTAATTACATTCCATATTGTTTTAATGTTTCTTTTGGTTTTTTCTAATAACTGCGCATAATAGAGTTTTTTTGAGTACTTTTTGGTTTTTTCGAATATATTTTTATAATTTTTGTAAATTATTACATTTTAAAAGATTTTTTTTTAAATATTTAATATATAATTTTTCTTTCTTTTTTGAAGATTTTAGTAAACCTTTAGACATCCAGGGAGTTTGGAGCGACTTATTATTTATAATTTTGTTTATTTCTGGAAACGCTCTTTCTGATATTGTTTGCAAAATTGATTAAGATATTACATGTTAGCATGTATGTCTGTTTTAATGCGTATATAGATATTTTAAAAATTTTAAATTGTTATTAATATCATTATTATTGCTATTACTTATCTATTAATATTATTATTTTTGTTAACAACATTATTTTTATTAATATCATTGTTTTTATTAATTATTATTATTGTTATTAATGTTATTGTTATTATAATAGTTATTATTAATGCTATTATTATTGATAACGTTATGATTTTTATAGTTATTAATAATTATTATTAACACCATTATTATTAGGTGTTTACTACGGAAGCCTAGAAAGCTCCTCAAACAAATATCTTTTAAATCGAGAACAATATACTTTAAATCCAGAAATGTATATTTTAAATCGCAAAATATATTTTAAACAAAATTTTAAAATTTATAGATATTATTATTTATATATTATATATTTTTATATAAATATATTAATATTTAGATATTTATATATATTATATTTATAAAAAAATTTCTTTCGTCGAGATAAGACGCTTTTTTTTTTTTTTTTTTTAAAAATGGCTAAAAATTTAACAATCATGGAAGTGAAAGAACTGTTAGAAGCCCATGAAAATACTTTAGTAAAAATCTTTGGAGAGAAAATTGACAAACCTGAAGGGAAAATAAAGCAATTTAAAAACGAAAACATATTACTAAAAAATGAAATTATAACAATAACGGGATGAACTTTCAAAACGAATATTACGAAAAAATAAAGGAAACGAACGAACTTAATAAAAAACTAAAAAATAACATCAAAAAAAATGAAAAAAAAAAATTCAAGCGAACTTTTTATAGACAAAATTGATGAATTAGAAGTCGCAGCAGGAGAAACAACTTGAGGTTCGAAGGTTTTGAAGAAAAAGAAAACAAATCGTGGGAAGAAAGCGAGTCGAAAGTAAAATATTTTATCAAAGAAAAATTAAATATAAAATTTGACATTCAAATAGAAAGAGCCCACACAACTGGAAAAAAAAGAAAAGCTTTGATATATCTCAACGACGACTACAGCGAAAGAACGATTGAAAAATAAGAAAAATACTCTTTGCATAAGCTAAAGAATTAAGATCCTCAAATAAGTATGCAAAAGTAGTCTATAACAAACTGATAACGCGCGATTAATAATTACAATAACAAAAAGAAATCCTTTAAACCTATGCACATGAAAAAATGAATACAAAAATGAATGACTTTCAATCGCTAACCTATAATTTTTACGAAAAATACATTATATCAGATGAAAATGCAGACCCATATGTAAATTTTTTTAGTGATATGTACACGGACTGTTTATATCATTACCCCAGCACTATTAAAGAATTTCTTTTTAAAAATGTAAATGATATAAACAGTGAAAGAATCAGAGTCCTTAACATTAATGTAATAGTGCAGCAGATTAGCATAACAAGAGTGGATAAAAGCATGAAACTTTTTTTAGATGTAGAAAGTAAGTATCCAATGCATTTAAGATATGGTGGCACGTCCAGTTTTACCAAAAAGGTATCGTAAATGAGCTGGGGAAAGATAAAGAATAATTACGTCACTTTTCACGGAATTTTTTTTAAAGTAACAATATTTTTAATAAATTACCGTATAATTACCGCATAGTCTAAAGTTATCCAATCATATTGCATATCGCATAGTCTAAAGTTATCCAATCATATTGCACTTAAAAAAACGATTAAAAAACAAATCACATCACAAATATCGATTTAAAGTAAGTTTTTAGTTATTTTTTATAATGTGTTTATATATATATATATATATATATATATATATATATATATATATATATATATATATATATATATATATATATATATATATATATATATATATATATTAAAGTCCGCCAGTGTGCTATTAACTTGGGTGATTCTACATTATTGACCAAGTTGAGCGACATAAATTTAATTACTCAAGGGGCTAAGTATCACACAAAGTGTCTCAATGACCTGTACAGCAAAAAACGTGCTTTTGATAGACGCATGCGTGCTGAAACGCAGCAAATAGAAGATGAAGTTGACTGTGTACATGGTATTGTTTTGCTCAGTTTGATCGCTTACATTGAAGAAACAAGGTCAGAGAATGATATCACACCCATCTTCAAACTAGCTGATCTAGCTAGACTATATGCTGATCGCTTGTCCCAACTAACTGAAAATAGGCTACATTCACCAACTCAGTGTATGCATAGCACACGTTTGAAAGAAAGACTGCAAGCCCATTTTCCTAACATGCATGCACAACAGAAAGGTCAAGATGCTTTACTTGTTTTTAATTGTGAAATTGGTTCAGCACTTCTCAAAGCCTGTCAATATGACTGTGATCGTATTGCAGTGTGTTTGTTAAGGGCTGCACAGATTATACGCCAAACTATATTTGACACCGCTGAACCTTTTGCAGGTACATTTCAGCCAGGGAGTCAGGAAAGGTCAGTATCAAAAAATCTCCTTGCACTCGTTAATATGATACAAGAAGGTCCACGCATTGACATACAAACCATGCCAATTAACACTCCTGCTGCACTTACTATAAGCCAGCTACATACTTTTAATAGTGTAAAGTATAAGCGATTAGAGAAATCTAACTCTTCTGTTGTTAAAAGTAGACGAATTCAATTACAAGAAACTCCATTACCTATGTATGTTAGTTCGCTTGTGCATGGAACTACAAGAAAATGATCACTGATTAATGAGTTATTTCATCTTGGTTTAAGTGTATCTTATGATCGAGTACTTGCATTGACAACTGAACTAGGAAATGAAGTGTGTGATCAGTATAACAGTGATCAAGTTGTGTGTTCTTTGAAACTGAGAAAAAAACTATTTACTGTTGCAGCTGTTGATAATACTGACCACAACCCCACAGCGACAACAGTTCGTGGAGCATTCCATGGCACAGCTATTTCATTAGCTCAGCAACCTGATAATTACAGTACTGGAGTTCCACGCAATGTTATGTTGCTTTTTAACTCGCGTGGTAGTAAGAAAATAGAAGCTCTACCGGAATCATACTCAGATGCAAATCATATACTACAGTATCAAGCATACGTGTCCTATTGTAGTTTGCTTGACGACGGCGTTCAACCGTTGCCTTTCACTAACTGGAGCGTAAGTCAAATGGTTTATCCACAGTTTGTTTATTGGAGTACAGTAAAAGAAATCCAGCTTATTTTGTTTACGTCTATTAGGTCTTTGCGTACTTCAAATTTTGATCTACACTTAGATAGCTTAACAAAACTGGTACCATGGTTTTTTCACTTGATCGTACTCATTATGCTCGATGGTTATCTGTGCACATTCGAGACATGGTTTGTCTTTTGCAGAATAGTCCATGAACTTTAGCTGTATTTAACGCGGGAAAACTTACAGTTAAAAAAACTGTACGAAAATTTTCAGCAATGGCTATTGATCAAAGCCATGAACAATGCAACGCTGCAGTTAAAGGTGGTGCTATTAGTTTAACTAATATTGTGCTATTAGGTAATATGGGTAACCCATTTCAAGTTGACAGTGAAGATATTGTGGTATTACATAGCAGGCGTGTTGCGAGCTATACTGCAGCCGATATTATATCAATTCGTGATGTAGTCCAATCTCAGTACAAATATTTTGTTCAAGATTGCTTTGTTAATAGGACTGCTAGTGTGTATGCACCGCTAAAACGCAACAGCTTGTCCCCATTTATTGTTCAGTTATTGAAGCCTAGTAAGGCTAAGACGTTTGCATCTTATGCATTAGAGGTATTCCTTCTTTATCTCCGCTTACAAATTGTTACAACGCAACGGCTAGATCTTGTCTGGGTCACTTATAAATCTCAAATCTTAAAATCTGCTACACGTGCAACGCGAGGAACTGGAGCTAGAGTACGTGTTGGACCTCAAGTACCTGTCCCACATAAATAGCAGAAATTCCTGAGATGATCACAACAAAAAACGAGTTTTTTCAATTTTATCTGAAAAAGCAGTTTCAATTACCAGAGTCAAAAGTTATAATAGCCACTGCTGGGCAACATCTGTCTTCAAACTCTTGCACCTTTGATAATCTTGAACCATGTTCTCCTGAGAAGGCTGATACTCGCCTCATTTTACATGCATATCATGCAGCAAGGGCTGGTTACAAGAATAGACAGTTCTGGTCATGCTATGCTTTGCCACCATATCTTAAAATTATCAGCATAATTTTCTGAGTTGTTGGTGAAAATTTCATGTTTTTATCCACTTGTGCACAATTTCAGTCATTTCTAATGCTAATCTGCTGCACTATAAAGAGTTTAAGAAAAAATAATGAAAACTTGCGACATTTTCTAGAAGAAACTGAAAACATTTTTAATATTATATATGTTACTGAAACTTGGTGCTCTTCTTTCGAACTTGAAAATAATTCTAATTTTCATCTTAAGAATTTTGAATTAGTCTCATAAGAAAGACAATCAAATAAACGCCGTGGAGGAGTTCTGATTGCGTCAAAGAAAACATCGCATATAAAACAAGGCCTGTCGACTCTTTCGTTTTTACATACTTAAGAGTGTGATCGTACGCGTAATGCATTATGGGATGTCCTGGTAGTTCAGTAGTCTCTCGCTTAATTGCGCAAATTAAAACAGGCACTGCGGTGCGCAATTAGCTAGGAGTGTGCAAATAAGAAAAAGATAAGAAAAAATTTAGCAAACTAAGTTATTAACTATATAAACAAATCTTTATTAAAAAATATACTATGCATGACAAAAAAAGTCATGAATTGTAGGCTGATATGCATTCTGCAGCTTTTTTCGTTTAATTTTCATAATTACGGACCGTATGTTTGATGATAGTTGTTCGTAGCTATTCATTAACTTATCGTTGTCGTCTTTTAAAATTGCTTTAGCTTTTTGACATTTTATTTGCTTGCCAATATCGATCAGAGATAAATGTATAAATTCAATACCTAAGAAGTCTGTACCATTGTCTATCTTATCATTATTAGCTTCTTCTTCATCAGAATTGTTATCCATAGCAACTGCATTATCATTAATTTCTTTGAGAGACAAACAATCTTCAACATCTTTCTTGATTGCTTCAATATACGTTGGAGAATCTTCACAGTCAATTGATTCAAAATTACTGATATCTTCCGAACTGATCATATTCCCTATTATTTCAATTTCGTTCAGCAGCGAGAGCATATTAAAAGATGCGAAGTCAGCCTCCTCAGAGCATAGTTCAGTGTTAACGGGACTGGAAATCTGAAACAGTTCTGCCTTGTCAAAGCAATTTTTGAGAGATGAAGGTTGAATTGATTTCCAAGCCAAATCGGCATACTTAGCAGCGTCAAGAAGATGTGCGGACTTCCCGGGAAGAAGTTAAACGACTTCGTAAAGCTGGTAAGTACGCCAGCTGTTTAGTTTTTAAAATCTCTGCAATAAATTTGATAAAATTTATTGCAGAGATTTTAAAAACTAAACAACTGTTTTAAGCGAACGCACTTTCTAACAAGTTTTTGTTTTCTAAAAAATCTTTATGGCTTATGAAACAATAGACTTTGAAACGCTGCGTTTGAATATTTTTGAAATTGCTAATAAATCTTTACCGCTTAATCATTATGACGACTTTAGCTTTTTAAACGAAAAATACTCCGATTCTGCATATTTTGATATACAAAATTTTAAATTTGAACTACAAACCACTATAAATAACTTTACGGTAATACACATAAACATCAGAAGGTTACTTATTAATATAGACAAGTTAAAAAACTTTCTCCTTGAATGCAAACACACTTTCAGTATGATCTGCCTTACAGAGACCTGGTGCTCTGACGAAGCAGCAGAAACAAACTCTGACCTCCAAATTCCAAACTATAAATTATTTTTTAATGAAAGATCAATTTACAAAAGAGGAGGAGGAATTGTGAATTATATACGGAATGATCTAAACATTAAGATAAGAAATGATCTTTCAAACTCTGATGGCGATAGTGAGGTCTTCACAATGGAAGTTATTAACACTACCTCAAAGAACTTTCTAGTTTCTACGTGCTACAGATCACCTGATGGTGATACTTGTAAATTTTCAAATTATATGAAACATATAATTACAAAAAATAGAGAACAGAAAGAGTTATTCATAATAGGAGATATAAACATAAATATTTTAATGTACAACAAGCATGCTATTACTAAAAATTTCTTTGACGACATGTTTCAACTTAATATCTTCCCCATTATCAACAAACCTACCAGGGTAACTTCCAAATCTATTACTGCTATTGACAATATTTTAACAAACTCAATACAAGATCTTTCTCTAATATCCAGAATAATAAAAACAGATATTTCAAATCACTTTCCAATATACTTTTCTTTGTCACAAAATTCCACAAAAATTAATAATTCAAAAATCTTATGTCATAAAAGAATTATCGATGAAACGTCTACTCAAAAATTTAAGGACTTGCTATCGGCAACAAATTGGCAAAAGATCTACCAAGAATGTGACCAAGGTAACACAAACTCTGCGTACATTAACTTTATAAATTTATTTATCCTACAATATAATAAAAGTTTTCCAATTCAAGAAAAAGAAATAAAAAAAAAAATATTTAAATTGTCCATGGATAACAAAAGAAATAAGAAAATCCTCAAAACAAAAAAAAAAAACTATACGTAAAATACTAAAAAATAGAAGCGAAGCGAACATATCCCTCTACAAGCAATCAGGCCCGGATTAAGGCGAAAGCAGTGTAGGCTTCAGCCTACACAACCACGGATTTAGGGGCACGGGCACTTCATACTATCCTTTTTTTTTTTTTTAAACTTGAAAAATTGTACAATCTGTAAAATAATTATTGACAATAAGCACAATACTATCCTGATTTTATTTTTATTTAAATAATATCGGAAATTTGAAATAGTAATAATCAATGCGTTTTGTCGTGCGGTCTTCCGTTTGATCGTACGTATGTTTTGTTAACACTATTGTAACTTGTAAATTTAAATTATAAAGGTTTTTCTTTAGTGCGAGTAGTGCGTTTTATATATAGTTTAGTGTTCGATATTTATGTAAAAATGGATCAGAAACGACATATTAGTGGAGCCCAAGCGAGAAAGCGTGTAATTTTTAAAAAAGAAAAAGAAGTGATTTTACTTAGTAAAATACCTAGGTTAAATAATTTTTTCAAATAAATAACATTACCCCTAGTTGTGTTGAAGATAATAAACTAGAATCTTCAAATGATATAACTATTACTAATAATTGTTCTACTACTTCTACTTCTATTCAATGTACTGCGTCTTCTTCAGATCAATCAGTTGTTGATGTAAATGAGGAATCAGAAAAATCTGAGCTAAATGTCATTCCTAATCCTCTTACGCAGAATAATACAAATAATTTTAAAGATCCAGCAGATTGGACAAATAGTAACATATGTCGTAATTATATTGCAACATTTGGATATGATCAGAACATTGATGCAGATTTTACCTCATCAAAACGATCTTCTGATTATGATCGTTATTGTAGTAAATCAATCTTTACGAAAAATCGAAAAAACGGAGAAAATGTTTCACGGAAATGGCTTGTTTATTCAATTTCAAAATTTGTATTATTTTGTGCTCCATGCAAATTATTTGGATGCAGTACTCAACTGGGAGATGCTGGATTTAATGATTGGAAAAATGGACATTTACTTATTTCCAGGCACGAAAATTCTTTGGCACATAAAAATAATACATTAAGTTTTATTACATTACAAAGTGATGTAGGTAGAATTGACACTCAATTGGCAACACAAGTGACTGATGAAATGAATTACTGGAAAGCTGTTCTTCATCGAATTGTTGAAGTAATTGTTGAAAAAATAGGTGATAATGAACAATTTAACAAAATTAACAATGGGAACTTTTTGGGAACGTTAGAGTTACTTGCTAAATTTGACCCTTTTATTGCTCAACATATAGAAAAATATGGGAATAGAGGGAAAGGAACTCCGTCTTATTTATCATCCACAATCTATGAAGAACTTTTACTTTTGATGAAGAATGATATAATTAAAATTATATTAAAAGAATTAAAAGCAGCCAAGTATTATTCTTTAATTGTTGATTCTACACCTGATATAGCAAACGTCGATCAACTTGTTATTGCATTAAGATATGTTTTACCTAGTGGTGTACCTGCAGAAAGATTTTTAATATTCATTCCAAACAGTGGTCATAAATCTGAAGAAATGAGCAATGTTTTAATGGATTTTCTTAATTCACACAATATACCAATTGAAAATTGTCGTGGCCAGAGCTACAACAATGCGAGAAATATGTCAGGTCAGTATTCTGGATTGCAGTCAAGAATTAAAAGTTTTAATTCATTTTCAGAGTACCATGTTCTGCACATTCTCTTAACTTGGTCGGAACGTGTGCAGCAGAAAGTTGTAATTCTGCTACTTCATTTTTTATGCTTCTCCAGGAACTATACAATTTTTTTTCTAGTTCTACTGCACGTTGGGACATTTTAAAAACATATTTGAAGAAAAATCTTAGTGTAAAAAATTTATCAGTAACTCGCTGGAGTGCTCTTTTTGATGCTTGCCATGCTTTATTTAATTCTTATGCATTTATAATTGAAGCTTTGCGTAGTATAGTTGATAATAAGAAAGAAAAAGCTGTATATAATGTAGAAGCTAATGGGTTGCTTGCAAGATTAAAAACTTTAGAAACTGGTTTAATGATATGCATATAAATTCAATATTAAACAGGTATTTTTCACTCTATAAATTAATTATTTTTAAATAATAAATTATGCTTTCATTTATTTTATTTTATTAGGGTCAGCTTAATAGATAAATAAATTAATATAAAGTTTAATATGATTTTAGTTTTAATGCTACAAATAAAAAGTTACAATCAACTGACATTGATCTTCATACAGTATAAGACCTATACAATGGCCTTGAAAATTACTTGGTACAGATCAGAGATGGTTTTGATGTTTTTGAAAATAAGGCTGTAGAAATTACTGATTGTTCGGAGTATGCCAAAGATTCCAAGAGAAAAAAAAAGAGAAAGGTATGTTTAACTTATTAATTTTAAAATACACATAAAATAATTTGAAAAAAGTCATAAACATTAACAACATTAAAAACTATTTTTTTTTTTAGGCTATGGCTGATGAATCAAGATCTCGACCTCTCACAGAAATCACAGGCAAAATAGATTTTATTAGAAATGTATATTATGTGATCATTGATACTCTTAAATGTCAACTTAGTTCAAGAAGACAAGCTTATGAAAAAATATCAGATATTTATGGGTGTATACCCACATTGTATAAAACACCGAGTTCTATTGTTATAAGAAACACATGTGAAACTTTGGCAAAATATTTCATTGATGATGTTGAAAACTCAAGCTTACTTATAGATGAGTGTATTCTTTTTTCAAAATTAATTTCCACAGATAAAAATGTAAAATCTGTTCTCTCTATGTTTAAGTACATCAAGACCAAAGAATTAGAGTGTATGTTTCCAAATTTAGAAGTAGTTATGCGTATGTACCTTAGTACAGCAGTTTCAAACTGCTCAGGCGAAAGAGTTTTTTCTGTACTTAAAAGAGTAAAATCCTACTTGAGGTCAACCATGAAGGAGGAAAGACTGAATGCATTAGCAATATTTAGCATTGAAGCAGAATTGGTTGAAAAATTAGATTTTAATGATACTATTAACACATTTGCCCATCAAAAAGCAAGAAAAAGAAAAGTATAAAATAATGGCTTGTTACTTTTTGAAATATGATTATTTTATATTTTTATATATCTAAAATATATTTTGTTTAATTTTAATTTTATGTTTTTATTTGTTTTCACATAGGTATTATATACATGTACATATTGATGTGGCTAATAAACCTAAAATAAAGTTTTATTATTTATTCAAGTATCGAGTAGAGAAATATGTAAAAAAAAAATTTTAATTGGGGGCACCAAATTTTTTACAGCTTATGGGCACTGTAGACCTTAATCCGGGCCTGCAAGCAATACAAAAACCTATTTGAAAAAATAAAAAAAATACAAAATTTTATATTATTCTATACAAATATATATTATTCTATACACATTTTATATTATTCAAATACAAAAATTTAATGATGACTTAAAAAAGAAATGGGACAATATGAAGGAAATAATTGGTAAAAGTAAATTTAATGTTAACAAAATGCCTTCTAGAGTAATAATTAATGAAAGTGAATCAAACAACAAACGAGATATTTCCAATGAATTTAACAAATACTTTGCCAACATTGGTGCTGATCTTGCATCGAAAATTCAATGCTCAAATAATACATTTAAAGTTACTTAACAGGCTCACACTGCTCTTTAATTTTCAATGAAATAAATCAAGACGAACTTGAAACAGCTATTAAATCACTTAAAATTAAGTTCCCAGGAATCGATTATCAGATGTTTTTGAAGAGATACGTAATCCAATTTACCAAGTATTTAATTTATCAGCTTCAACAGGTATTGTACCTGTTGAAACTGATGAATTAAATACTTGGTAAAAACACCTGTTGAAACTGATTAAATACAGGTACAATACCTGTTAAAACTGATGAATTAAATACTTGGTAAATTGGATTACGTATAAACTTAAAATCTATAAAATTATTTCATTTAGATTTCAATTAGATCATTTCATTATTTCAATTAGATCATTTAAAAAAAAAAATTAACATTAGGGATCTTTATTGATTGTCAAAGGTATTTGACACCGTCAACCATGAGATTTTACTAACAAAAATGAAAAACTATGGTATAAAAAATCAAGCTTTCAATTGGTTTAAAAACTACCTTAATAACAGACAACAGTATGTTATTATAGATAGAAAAAGCAACTCAAATTTACTAAAAACAAAATGTGGTGTACCCCAAGGTTCCATTCTTGCTCCTCTTTTGTTTCTTATTTATATAAACGATCTTCCAAACGCCACTAATATCTTTAAAACTATAATGTTTGCCGACGATACAAACTTATTTTACTCATCAAAGACAATCGAAGACCTCTATGAAAAAACAAATGCTGAACTAAAAAAAGTTAATATATGGTTTAAATCAAATAAATTATCACTCAAAATGGAAAAAACTAAGTATATACTATTTCACTCTAATCAACAAATTAAAAAAATACCCCTGAACCTATATTTAATTAGTTCAACAAATGGGTATCTGGAATATATATCTTCTATAACAAATAAATACTCTCCTGATGGTAATGGTCCAAATAAATCCATTGCTAATTCATCCCAAACATGTTCTGGTAAAATCGACATTTTAATTGGCTTGAAATCCAAGACATTTTTCAATATGTGATTCAATATCACTACTCATAGTGATCCAATACACTTTTTGACGCAATAATCCTTTGCATTTTTCAACACTTAAATGTCCTTCATGTGCAATTTATAAAGCTCTTTTTTGAAGAGACTTTGGTAAGACAATTCTTGTTTCTCTTAATATAATCCCTTCATGATCAGTTAACTCATTTTTAAATCTACGATATGGTTCCAGTATTGGGTTGTCATGTCATTTACCAGACACTAATGCATTCTTTACTGCAACTAAACTGACGTCTCTTGCTGTCTCCATTTTTATATCTTCAAGTGATGTTGATTTGGGTGCCATTTTCATTCTCATTTGGGATACAGTTTCTGGATATAAAGTCTGCAATGTTCTCTTCTCCCTTCTTATATATTATGTCAAAATCATAATGCCTGCAATTTGATTTGCCATCTTGCAATGCATGCATTTATTTTAGAACTGGATGAAAAAATAAACTTGAGCGGTTTGTGGTCCACTACGACCTTAAAGTTTTTTCCATACAGATACAAATGTAATTTTTCAATTGCCCATACCAAAGCAAGAGCTTCCTTTTCTGTAATGCTATATTTTAACTCAGCTGCTGTCAGTGACCTACTTATGTAGCAGATTGGTTTGATTCCAATACCCTCTTTTTGTAAAAGAATTCCTCCTATATCAGTAATTAACTGTACTTCTTTGTGCGGATCATAAAAAGCCAAAATCGATTCACTTGATAATTCATGTTTAAGCATATTGAAAGCATCATTGTGTTTTTTGACCCACTTAAATTTTGTATTTTTTTTTAATAGTTCACGTAATGCTGTTGTTTTTTCACTAAAGTCTTTAATAAATCTTGACACATATGTACATAAACCCAGGAAACTACGAAGTTCACTTAGAGTTGTTGGTGGTCTTGCATTCTTGATAGCCTCTAATTTGTTTGGATCAGGATTAATACCATTTTTGGATATTTCGATACCAAAAAATTTTATCTTCTCTGGAGCAAAAATACACTTTTTTTTATTTAGCTTTAAACCTAATGCACGTGTTTTGATAAACAATAATTCTAACTTCCTTAATAAATCTTGTTCATTTGATGCAAATATTATAATATCATCACTAATAAACTTTACTCCATCTATTTTACCATAACTTTGTTCCATTGTTTTTTGAAAAATCTCAAATGAATTGTTGATACCATATACTAATCTTTTGTGTCGATAAACTCCCTCATCCGTTTGAAAATTTGTGATCTTTCTGGACTCAACATCTAGCTCTAACTGAGTATAAGCTTCTTTCATGTCTAACTTAGCAAAAATTTTTGAACCGTACATTTCATCTATTATGGAATCCAATGTAGGTATTGGGTATCTTTCACGTTTAATTGCTTTGTTGATGGTTCTAGCATCAAGACATAATCGTACCGTTTTATTTGCTTTTGGTATAATTACAAAATTACTAATCCATTCTTGTGGTCCTTCAACCTTTTCAATAATGTCAGCTTCTTCAAGACGTCTTAGTTCTGCTCGAATATCTTTTCGAAGGTGATAAGGATAGCGACGTAAATTTTGTGCAATTGGTTGTATGTTTTCATCTACATGCAGTTTGCATTGAAAGTTTTTTTAGCTTACCATGTCCTTTGAATATATCTTCATAATCTGCAATCAATTTTAATAAATCATTTTTGAATTTCAAAGTGACTTTACAATTTATATCAAAATAATGCAAACTATTATCTTTTTGATTTAGTGGAGATTTAGTTTCATCATCAATATTTTTACACACATTAAAGTGCTGCTTGGTTTCATTTGATTTAGCCACTGAATTTACACCATTATTTATGTTGAGTACAAAGTTTCCATTTTCATCCATTTTTAAAATATTTAGCTCCTTTGCAGTTTCAATTCCCATGATGTTTCCAGCATTATTTTTGTTTACAACATAGATTTTGTTGGTAGTTATTTTGTTTTTTGTTTCAATTTCAGCCTTTAAACAATCTATCAACTTTAGAGGCGTTGAAGCATATGGAAATATTACTGTTGATGATTTTTTTAGTAATAAGTTTGGATTGTGGTTTTTAATCCTTTCAAAAGTATTTTTGTCAATCAAATTAACACTAGAACCTGAGTCAATAATAATTTTTATTATAACTTTTTCTACCAGTACATTTATTGATTTTGTTTTATAGGATTGCCCTTTTTGTTTTGAACTAAATGTTAGTGCAAGCGCTTCCTCTAATTCATTTTCTGAGCTGCTTTCACTTTTGTTTTTATTATTTATCTCTTTAACTTGCTGTATTGTCCTGCGCTGTTCTCCAAATTGACCACCAGGTTGAAACTCTCCCCACTCCCAATTTTTTTGCATTATATCAATCATATGCAATAGTAAACACAATTTATGTTGCCAAAAAAATCTGAACTAAGTGCTAAGTATGTAAATTTTAAAAATTAAAACATATCATTTTTTGCTTTTTTTTACTGTTTTAAATATAGTCAGCCATTATGGCATTCAAAGTAAATTATTTACGGCTTCTTTCCAGATATAATTATTATTTTCCAACATGGCGACAGAATTTAAAATGTGTACTTGTGCAGTTTGCTTGACAAATAAAGGTATGAGATCAAAATGTCTAACGTTTATCACACCCTCAGTATGCAAAAATATTCAAGAATACATTTGGCCAAACTTTGATATTAATCTTGATGTTTGTCCTTCAATAGTTTGTTCCAACTGCAGAAGAAATTTGTTTAGTCTAAACAAATGAGAAACTGCATATCTTTCCAACTGGTTAGAGAGTATATCAAAGGTACTTTTGTATGAGTTATTTATTTCTTATATATATTTATATATATTTATATATATATATATATATATATATATATATATATATATATATATATATATATATATCTTCTACTTGAAGTTTCATCATTGCTGGATCATCAGGAAGAGTTCCTTCCTGATACTCTTCCTGTACTTTTCCTGATGATCCAGCAATGGTGAAACTTCAAGTAGAAGAAAAAGTTAGATAAGTGTTTTTTACTAATTTATTATTGCTCTGAGATACATGTTGATACAGAGCCAAATACAACTGAGAAAATCTGTAGTCTTTGCTATTTAAATCTTGGTATGAATAATAAATATTACGATTTTATAATTGAAATAAATTTTATTGAAATGTATTTTTCCTTTATTTTTTATCAATCAAATCTGTTATATAAAAAAGTTTATAATGTAGAAATAATCCACAACTATTTAGATTCTTTTAACAAGTGCAAATATTTTGCACTTGTAGATATTGTTAACTTGTTTGTTCAAATAAATTTTTAAAAATTTATATTATTTTTAATAACTTTAAAATTCTATATTGTTTGATAAATTTTAAAATCAAACTGTAAAGTTTGATTTAATAGTTTTATTGTTTTATTTCTTATTCAATTTTTAGTTATTTTAAAATACTTGTTAAATTATCACTGTTAATTTTAGGCAGAGGAGTTCCTCATACTTGTTGCAAAAGTAACGCTGTTAGCAATATCATAGATATCAGTGAGTCGCTTGGAGAGAAAAATGCAGAACAAATAGTTTCTGGATTGTTAAAACACAAAATGGAACGTGAAAACATTGTAAGCGGAGAGCAGTTCATGTTGTCTACAGGTGGACTTCTTCTCTTGGTTACAGTTGGAGTTAATAAAATTAAGTCAAAAAGAAAGAAAGTAAACCAGATCTCATTCCAAACTATTATGGAGCTAGCGAATGAATTAGAACTTTTTAAAAACAAAACAAAAAAATTATGTTCTACTTTACGGAGGAACGTAATTGGTGTTGTAGAATCAAGTATTAATATTAAAATGACTGAATTAGAGGAAACTCTTTATTCTTTATATGAATGCAAAACAGAGGAACTGGTTGACGGAAATCAGACAGTTTTTAGAGATATAGTTTATGTAAAAAATACAACAGAATTTATTAAATTTACAACAGAAAAAAGAGGTATCGATAACCTTAATGCAATGGTAAGAATTTCTATAGATGGTGGTCAAAACTTTTTAAAAGTTATCATTAATGTTTTTGATCCAAAAAATCACTATTCTTCATCTGAAATATATGAAGATTCTGGTGTAAAACGTTGTTATATTCTTGCCATTGTGGAGTTGGTTTCAGAGGACAATGGCAATCTCCAAAAATTATTGGCTCCTCTAAAACTTGAAGAAGTAAATTTTAGTCTTGCATTTGATTTAAAGTGTGCAAACAGTATTTTTAGACTATCAGGTCACTCTGGTAAATATGCCTGTTTGTATTGTGAAGGAGAATGCTCGCTAGAAACAGGAAAACTTAGAACTTTAGGCTCCATAGACCTGTGTTATGATCAATAAGATGTGATAGGAAAAAAAAGATTGAAAATGCAGGAATACAAAAATGTTATCAATCCTCGTTTAGTTTACTTACAAGAAAAACAAGAAACTTCTTGAACACATTGTTCCTCCACCTGAGCTCCACATTTTGATGGGAGTTGTAGATAAATTTTGTACTTTACTTTTGTGTGTTTGGCCACCTTTTGAAAATTGGTTAAAAACACATTACATACTAATGAGAGTAGTAACCAAACTAGTCTATGGATAGACTTACAACACAGACATAGACAATTCTGTATGTTGTAATGGACACAACAAATGTTTAATTTTTTGTCCTTGTTGTGTCTATCAAATTTTTGATGGTATCCTAAGATTGCTCAGTTAAAAAATAATTTTCACTTCATAAGTCTACAAAGCATAATTTTTTGTCTATTTGGTGTCTATGATTTTGTCTAAATTTACTTGATTTCATAAAACCAGAAATCTTTCATTACCGTATTATTTGAAGATTGTTATGTAGTAAATTTATAATATTAAAAAAATATTGAAATGACATCAAAACTCCAAATGACGATCATTGCCCATGATTAATTATTGTTTAAAACTTGCGTACATATTCATCAATAAAATGAAAGTAAAAAACATTTTTCTTTTTCACTATTGTTTTATTCACAAACCTAAATAAATTTTAACACCTATTGGAATCTTCTACTTACTAATCCACATTTTATAAAGGACAACTCCTTGATCACATATTTTTAAAATAATTTTATTGAAGGTGATAAAGATTTTAGTGACTAAGGAAAATTTTTTAAATGATAAACTTACCTTCAACTTTTTTGAAGTAATCCCAAACTGGAGAGGGCATTTTAAAAATAAATTTTCACGCACATTCACTGAGAATTGAAAAACAACTGAACTGAGTAATTAATGAACTTCAATTGAGCACAAAATAGTCCATTTTGAGGTTTTTAAATAGACATTAACTTTTTAATCAACAGCACACGCTGGACAAAAAATTAAAAAATGAACTTCTGTTAGAAAAATTGTATTTTTAATTTTGTGCTCGTTTTCAGTTTTTGAAACGATGCTGCAGTGAAAATTTAATTTCTCGTTATAAGTCCAAATTATATATTAAATAGATCTTCTATACCTCATTAAAAAATCGAGATTGTTCATTTAGTGTTCGTTTTTAAAATGATTGTCTAGAAAGACAAACATTTTTTATAGACAATTCATTTTTGATAGTTGTAATTAAAATTGTTGCAATTAGTGCTTTGTCGAAGTCTATTTTTGTCCTTTTATAATAAGTCCATTAGAGATTGTCTGGTTGCTAAATGAGAGGGTATCATGGTGTAGGTTTAGATGGAAACAATGCAAATAGAATAATGTCCTTGCTAGATGTTTTAGAGAGAGACGTCACCTTTGCTGCAGCAATTAATATTTTACCGATAGTTAATTGTTTGCGTAAATTTTTATTAATAAAATCAGCAGTGTTTGGTTTGGAACTGGGTATAGATATTTCTGTTAAAATTGAAGACTTCAAAAGTTCATTATTTAATCTTCAACTGTATACCAAAGATATTTTTGACTACAATTTAACAGTTTCATGGAAAATTCATATTTTAGTGTGTCACATTCTCCCTTTTGTAGAACACAATAATACTAGCTTAGGTAACTATGCAGAACAATGTGGTGAAGCTGTTCATCACAAATTTAAAAAAACTTGGGTGAATTATAAAAGAACTATCGGACACAAAAATTATGCAGAAAAGCTAAAATCTGCCGTAGTGAATTTCAATTTAAACAAACAATAGTGAAAATATCATTTGTGTTATGAATATATTTGTTGAGTGTTTTTTTTTTTTAATATAATAGATAAATATTATTGTGTTATTTTGACAACCATAATGGCTGACTTTATTTTAACTTTAAAAGAAAAAAAGAAAGAAATGATGTGTTTTAATTTTTAAATTTTACATACTTGGCACTTAGTTCAGATTTTTTTGGCAACATAAATTGTGTTTACTATTGCATATGATTGATATAATGCAAAAAAATTCGGAGTGGGGAGAGTTTCAACCTGGTGGTCAATTTGGAGAACAGTGCCTGTGAAGCGTTTTCGAAAAACTTCTGCAACAAATGGCTAGATGATTTTTCTTTTGACATTTATAGCATGTTTTTCCATTAGCTTTACACTCTTTTTAATGTCCAACAAAATATTTTTCCCCACATCGAAAACATAACAAGTCATTTTCTTTTTTACCTATAATTTCACTTTGATTACTTCCTGATTTTAAATCTGTTGCTTGTTTTTGTCTTCTGGAAATAGTTAATTTTTTTAAATGATCTACCACGTCAATCTCCTCGGTGCATTGATTTGTTTTCTTATTTGACATTTCTTTTGCTTGTTGTTTTGATATTTCCATGTTGCGACCAATTTCAACACATTTATCAATGTTTATTTCTCTATCCTTGAGAAGTTTTTGCTTCAGTTTCACAGAATGACATTCTGATATAAATTGATCCTTTACTGCCTCAGCGATATCTGAAAACGCACAATATTCGGCTTGTTTTCGTAACCGAGTAACAATACTCACAGTACTCTCCTCTTTATTTTGTTTTATGTTCTTAAAAATATATCGTTCATATGTGATGTTTTTTTTTTGGTTTAAGTATTGATCGAGTTTTTCACATATTGCATTGTATTGATCAGTATCGTTTCCTTTTAAAGTTTTGTATATTTCTTTTATATCTTTTCCAGCTAAGTGCATCAATAATGCCTTTTTTTGCGCCTCTTGCGTAACTCCTGTCGCCATTAAATATAGCTCAAAATCTTCTCTCCATATTTCCCACCGTTTATCCATATTTGTTGTATAATTTTCGTTTATAATAAATTGTTCTATACCTGGTAAATTACTAATTGCTTTTGCCATGTTTTTATCTTCGTCGCCAATTGTTGTGATCCACTTAAGTATATAACCCTTTTATATATTTGGTTCAATATATTATTTCAAGATCAATCAATAAAGATATTTTTATACAATTTTTTAAAATAACGCAAATTCTAATCTCTTAAAAAGTTTTCTAATTCCTATATTTATGCACGTTTTTATACGCACTTACATAATTTGTATTACATAATTACGTAGTTATCATTCTCAACAATCGTGATCTATGTCCACGAAATAAAAGAAGTGATAAAAAGATGAAACGTTTGCTACTCAAATAATTTCTATTTTATAATATTGCATGAAAAATTATAAAAATTATATGAAGTTATATGGTTAAGTTCTTTGGTTTTAAAGTTCTTCGGTTTTAAAGTTCTAATGGTTTTAAAAATCTTTGGTTTAAAAGTTCTAACGGTTTTAAAGTTCTTCAATATTTTTTAATTTTAACAATCAGTTAACTCCTTTTCATTATATATAATGGTGATTTATTTTGTTTTATTTATGTACGAGTTTGATTATGTCAGTTTGAATTTAATAACTTTTTTTTTTTAAATACATATTTTGATTTAAATTTACTGAATAATAAAATATATGTTGTCAAAAAAAGTTTATTCAGACCGATTATTCAATAGTAAGCCGATTTGATGATCCTCAAGTTAAGTTTCAAGAAATATTTAATACTACTGTTATTATTATAAACAATGGTTTTAATAGGGAATAGTTATAGTTTTAATAGGGAATTTCCTAATAAGTGTTGAATCGAAAATCTATTTCATAAATTTTACGTACAAAAATTTGAAAGTAATCGATCACTTACATTCAAAACAAAAGTAATCGATCATTTGAAAGTAATCGATCATTTGAAAGTAATCGATCATTTGAAAGTAATCGATCATTTGAAAGAAATCGATCATTTGAAAGTAATCGATCATTTGAAAGTAATCGATCATTTGAAAGTAATCGATCATTTGAAAGTAATCGATCATTTGAAAGTAATCGATCATTTGAAAGTAATCGATCATTTGAAAGAAATCGATCATTTGAAAGTAATCGATCATTTGAAAGTAATCGATCATTTGAAAGTAATCGATCATTTGAAAGTAATCGATCATTTACATTCAAAACAAAAAGCATCTTTAATTAAAAAGTAATGTTTGTTATTTTTTATGAATTGTTATTCTACCCGGGCATCCCACAATCCTCGGCAAAAAATTTACATGTTTTTACGCGAGTCGACAGGCCTTAGAGGAGTTCGCCACAATTGAATTAATTATTAACAAAGGAAAAAACATACTTATAAGCAGCTGCTATAGGCCACCTGACGGCGCGTGCGAAAATTTTAGCTCTCATTTGCAACATAATATAGTTCACGCTGGTAACAACGAAAAAAAAAAAAACTTTATAATTGGGGATTTTAATATGGACTGTTTTATTTATAACGACGACAAAAAAGTGAGAAGTTTCTATGATGAAATTTTTTTAGCAGGCGCAATTCTAATCAATCATCCAACTAGAGTAACAAATAATTTTGCTACCCTTATTGACAATATTTTTACTACAAACATCTTTAATAACTCCATCCAAAAAGTAATAACTCCAGGTATATCAGACCACTTCCCTATTTTCCTAACCCTTAACACAACATTATCAAATAAAATTAAACAATATAGAATTGTAAAAAAACGTATATACAACGACAAAAAATAAATAATTTTAAACATCAACTATCATTACTTCATTACCTAGAAATGACGCAAACTTTAAAGTATGTGAAAAATTTATAAGTCATAAAACCTTTAATAGTCCTTGGATTACAAAAGGCTTGAAAAAAATCTTCGAAAATAAAGCAAAAGTTGTATATAAAGTATTTAAAGACATATATAAAATATTTAACAAATATATAAAATATTTATATAATATATAATAAAATATATAAAAATATTTAACAAATATATAAAAATATTTAAAGAAAATCTTCTACAAATGAAAAAATATATAAAAACTATAAAAATTTATTTGAAAAAAATTCGTAAAAATCTAAAAAAAAAAATTATACTAATCTGATCAATAAGTTTAAAAACAACTCAACGCGCACCTGGCAAATAATAAAAGAAATAACATGAAAATAAAAAAATAACTTGAATTCTTTACCACAAACTATAAATTTTGAAAATGTAAATATATGTGAACCGAGCAAAATTGCAACATATTTAACAAATCTTTTACTGAAATTGGAACCAATCTTTTTAAAAAAATTCTTATGACCGAGAGTTCGTTTGAAGACTACTTGTGTCCTATAAATAAATCTCATAACAACAATGAGTATTCTTCTGAATTATCCCACAACGAGCTCGATAGAGCCTTTAAATCTCTAAAAAGAAATAAAGCTATTGGTGCTGATGAAGTAAGTGGTAACATAGTTGTAGATTATTATGAAAGTCTGAAAGATATTCCTTATAAAGTATTTAATGCATCTATAAAACGAGGAGTTTTCCCGGATCAATTGAAAATTGCGAAAGTGATACCGATTTACAAACAAGGCGATAAAACAAATATTAACAACTATTGCCCAATTTCGGTTCTTTCAACTTTTTCAAAATTATTAGAAAGAATAATATATAATAGAATATTTAAATATTTTGACCAAAATAATATACTATATACCAAACAACTGAGCACGCAACTATTCAATTTGTTAGGAAAATCTCAGAATCTTTCGAAAAAAAACAATATACCCTAGGAGTCTTTATTGATCTTTCGAAGGTTTTCGATACCGTTGACCATAAGATATTGCTTAAAAAGCTCGAATACTATGGAATCAATAACAATAAACTAAAATGGTTTTATAGTTACTTATCAAATAGAAAGCAATTTGTTACCTCTAATGATGGCCTTCAAAGTGACTATATTGAAATAACCTGTGGTGTTCCACTAGGCTCTATTCTATGTCCTCTTATGTTTTTAATTTATAATTATGATTTAAGTAAAGCAGCTAATCTTTGGAGTATAATATTTGCTGATGATACGAATTTGTTCTTATCAAACAGTAGTATTAATGAGGTGTTTTCTGATATAAATAAAGAACTTAAATGCGCATCTGAGTGGTTTAAATGCAACAAATTGACCTTAAACCTTGATAAAATAAATTACATTCTGTTTTACCCTATATCTAAAAAACATTTTTTACCAACAACCATGCCAAAAATTCTTATTGATGACCTTGAAAGAAAAGAGGAAACTTTTACTAATTTTCTTGGCATTTTCTTGATGAGAATGTTATATGGAAACCGCATATTGAATACATTTGCACTAAAGTTTCTAAAAATATAGGAGTCCTCTATAAGTCAAGAAATTATTTAAACAAAACTACTTTAACCATAGAGTTAGTTATCATTTTAAGAAATGATAACTAACTCTATGAACTCTTTTGTCAAATAAAATTCAATCAGTTCTGCTTATCGGGCACCTTATCTCTGAAACAAAATCGTTTTACCTAATTTTGATTTATCAATCACCTTCCCAGTCTTTATAAAGAAATTAAAAAAATTAATTCTTTTTAACGACAATATTTTGAAATACTTTTAAAAATAAGAAATTTGTATAAACACGCTCTCTTGTTTTTGTATTTTGTTATTTTTATTTGTTTATATTTATTAATGGCTCAAGTTATGCCCTATTAAAAGTTTTTATTTTTTTTATTTGTCTATTTCTTTTTTGTTATTTTTATTTTTATTCTTATTGATGTGGTGATTATATTCTCTAATATAATTTATTAAAAGTATAAAAATTTTGATATTTGTATTGTAAATGTAAAACTTTATATTAAAAAAAAGGAAAATTTATATATACAAAATGTATGTATGTATGTATGTATGTATGTATGTATGTATGTATGTATGTATGTATGTATGTATGTATGTATGTATGTATGTATGTATGTATGTATGTATGTATGTATGTATGTATGTATGTATGTATGTATGTATGTATGTATGTATGTATGTATGTATGTATGTATGTATGTATGTATGTATGTATGTATGTATGTATGTATGTATGTATGTATGTATGTATGTATGTATGTATGTATGTATGTATGTATGTATGTATGTATGTATGTATGTATGTATGTATGTATGTATGTATGTATGTATGTAACGTCTGTTCACAAAAAATCCGGTATGAAAAATTGTTCTTAATTGAATACAAAATTAATCGATTTTTGACAAAAATTTTAACTAAAATGAGTGACTGGACATTGTTAACTATTTTATAACCGAAAGTGGTCCTAAATCAGCGGCTTTTCGAACTTTAGTTTTGACTGAATCCATTAGGTTGAAAAAGTAGTCTGGATCAAACTCTTTCAACTTTAATCGAATTCTATTCTTAAGGTGGTCAAGATTTTTCGCAGTAAATCCATTTCCATAAACTTTTGCTTTTAAATGTGCCCAAAAATTTTCAATTGGCCTTAACTACGGTACATTTGGGGGGTTATCTTTAGCGTCGACAAAGTTAATACCTAAAGTGTTGTAAGTTTCTAATGTGTGTTTTGCATAATGACATCTCGCTCCGTCAGGCCAAAATAAAATTTTCATGTTTTGATGCTTGGAATTTATAAATGGAAGAAGTCTTTTTGTAATACATTCTTTAGAATAAGTTTTTGCATCCAGTGCACAGTTTTTTACAGCAAAATAAGGCGGTGAATGTCCAAAACGACTGATTGCAATCCAAACGAGAACTTTCTCGTCAAACTTTTTTTTGAAGTTGAATTTAATGTTAGGATTAGTTTGAGAACTATCCTTTGTATAGTAGCCAAAGTTTTGTGAACAATTTGCACCAATTACACAGAAATAAGATTTATCGTCCATGATGATTTCAAACTCATTTGATGGCTTGAAAAAAGTTTTTGAAAGTTTTAATAAGTTTTTCTTTTGTTTAATTTCTTGCTTTTCTGTTGTTTTTGGTGCATTTTTTCTTTTGGTATACTTTAGTCCATGCATACTTAATAATCTATTTACGTATGAAACGCTTATCTTATATTTTAGTGCCAATTTTCTTTGCGAAATCCCGATTCTCTCTTCTGCTCTTGCAATCATGGACTCTCTCTTTTCTGGTGTAATTTTAAAAGGTTTTCTGCCGCAACCGATTTTTCTATTCATTGGCAAATTATTTTCAGACCTTTTAATTATGTCATAAATTGTAGATTTAGCGATTCCCATTTTCTTAAAATGATCCATTGTAAATTTCTTTCCACTGTTTATGTTTTGTTTATAAAAATTTCCAATCACATTTCTAACATCGCTCTCTTTTAGATGCTCCATGTTTATTTGAATTAATTATTTAAACTCAATTTTGCCACAAAATGAAACTGTTGTTGTTGACCGATTAAATTTAAAAATTTCGAATCGAAAATTCGAAATTTAGAACAATTTGTGTACATTTGAAATCAGTCCGGATTTTTTGTGAACAGACGTTATGTATGTATGTATGTATGTATGTATGTATGTATGTATGTATGTATGTATGTATGTATGTATGTATGTATGTATGTATGTATGTATGTATGTATGTATGTATGTATGTATGTATGTATGTATGTATGTGTGTATGTATGTATGTATGTATGTATGTATGTATGTGTATGTATGTATGTATGTATGTATGTATGTATGTATGTATGTATGTATGTATGTATGTATGTATGTATGTATGTATGTATGTATGTATGTATGTATGTATGTATGTATGTATGTATGTATGTATGTATGTATGTATGTATGTTGTATGTATATATGTATGTGTGTAAGTGTGTGTATTTATATATGTATGTGTTAACATACAAATAAAAATAAATTAAAAGAAAAATTTTCAGACCGGAACTCATTGGTCAAAACAACAATTTTTCAGTATCTACGTCTTTATTGATTGTCAAGAATTTGAGACGATTTAGAAAAAGAAGAAAAAAAGTGTTATTTTATTAAAACTGAAGAACGAACTTTGCGATGGTATAAAAGGAAAAAAAGAACATTAAGTTTTTAAAAAAACTGAAGATTTGGATGTTCAACAACTAAAAATAACTGAGAATTTGAACAAAATTATAACCGGATATAAAAACTCGAAATACAAATTTCTACAAGTAAAGACATTTTTCATTCACATTCACATTTTCACCACTAACAAGTTATAAAGATAAAAATATAAACTATGTAAACTATACTATTGAAATACATTAAATAAAAAAATAAAAAAATAAAAAAATACAGAAATATATTTTAAATCGCATTTTTTTTTTCAAATTGCAAAATATGTTTTAAATCCAGAAATATCTTTCAATCGTTCAAATCTCGAAATATATTTTAAATCCAGAAATATATTTTAAATCCAGAAACACATTTTAAATCCAGAAATAAATTTTAAGTCCAGAAATAAATTAAAAATCTGGAAATATATATTTTGAACATAATACTTTCATATAATACTTTGAAAAACAAAAAGCGAATGATATTAACAAACAAACAAAAAACAGTTTTAGTAAATAAACAATTAGAAACGATCAAATGATAAAATGTTTGTTAACTTTTGTCAGGGCCTTTGAGAGCACCAATGGCGCTCTAAAAAGTTGGATATCGGCGTCCTTATTTATTTCTGATAAGTACACTGTATTTCTGCTTTAGAGGAAGGTTGCGTAAGATGAGCAGGTTCCTAAGGTGGTATAACATCTTTTACAGGTAGACTACTGACTTTTTCGCGAACTTTTTTGGTTAAGGACATTCATACAACTTCGACGGTGTTATTTATTTTAATTTCTTAGTTGTATAGTCAATATTCTTTGATTGTTTCATTGTTAAAAAATATTTACCATCCCCGTTATAATCTTTATTATTCAATATTTTGTAATTACGTCAGAACGAAGCAAGATCATCAAAAATTTATTACATCCTCAATATTTTATGCTTATCTACTGCTAATTCCGTGGGTTGTATGAGATAATACATAAGCTGTTGTCATGCTATTTAAATTATGATAGTTCTCGGTAAAGTTGCTAAAGATGATACGTTTTTAGACGCTCAAGATGAGATGCGGCTTTTTATTAAGAAAAGCGTGTTTTTTTAAAGTTGTTCTCCAAGGAGCTTTATTTTGGTATTTCAAGAGCGAAACTTTTCTTAAAAAATTGTATTGCAAACATTTTTAGAGATAGGAAAGATTTATTATTGTTTTTTTTTATGGTCGAAATAATTATTTTTTACTTAAGTATAGTCCTTAAAGATTTTATTTAATTTTTTGTGTTATTATTTTTTTGTTGTTTTGAGTTTTTTTTAGTTCCATTAAAAAAGTTCATCTTATTAAACTGGTTTCCCAAGATGAGATTTTTTTATTTTTTCATTTAGGTGCCCCAAGAAGACCTGACGGTCTTGTTCCTAAGCACTGCGGAAAAGTGCTTTAACCAAGGTAAGGAAGGAGACGTGATTAAAAATTCCTTACCGTGGTTAAAGCATTAAAAAATGCTTTAACCACCCGTAAGGAAGGTGGCATGGTTAAAAAATGCTTTAACCACGGTAAGGAAGAAGGAGAAGATATGTTCGTTTCGAACCTGGATCTCCTGCTGCTAACCGTCACACGGCTCCATCATTTTTCTTTGATTAATTTTAATGTCTTCGGAGTTTTCTGATTTTTACAGCTTACGTTTTAAAAAACATGTCAAAGAATTACGATCAAACTCTTACTATAGACAATTTATTAGTGTTCAAAAGTTCGTTTTTGCCCACGAACATCGATAATTTCCCCCGAACGTTTTTAATCTTAATAAAAGTGGATACTATTCAAATGGGTCTAGTTAAACAACCAATTTTTTATGATAACACTTGAGCACCATTTTGACTGGATAACGCGTAAGTTTTAATTGATAATGCATCGTATATAACATTTTATATAAATGATATGTTGTAACTTTTGTAATTTGCAAAAATTCGGCAGTAAGAAAAACTAGACACGGGAGTAGGGATTGCAATCCCGGGCATGAATTCCGATCCCGGGATTTCGGGATTGAAGTAAATAAAATCCCGGGATCCCGGGATTTTATATAATGTGAGATATTTGCTAAAAAACAGAACTTAATACTGCATATATGAATATACTTTTTGATGTTATCACTTTTTATTTAATTTCATTATGCCTTAATGACTTAAATTAATTTTCTATGGCGCCTTAAATTGTTTTAATTGTGTAACTGGCAGCAGGTGTATATAAAGATCTTAATATAATGCAGAAATATATATACGCTACCTTCCATATTATGTTTTAAGATTACAGACTTTACAGAATAACCTTCATCAAATAATTGGGTATGTAAATAACATTTGAACATTTAAAGTGTATTTGACTAAAGTAACTAAACAATCAAAATTTCAAAATAAATTTGTAAACATAAACTTTCTTAAATTTGGCTACCGATGTAGCTGCCGTAGCAACAAGCTACTTTGTAAAAAATAACATAATAAGTTGTTTGTTAATTTTGAGAGACAAAAATTAAAGAAAATCTTTATTTTATATTTATAAATAAATGGTAGCTAAATAATAAATGTAAAACAAAAAAACAATTCATATTAAATGCATATTTTATTTACAAACTTTCTTTTTTTGTCTGAAAATATGCCCGGAGGAATAGTAGAGCATTTAAGGTTTGGCCATTTAGCCTACTCCTTATTTTACTTCCCAAATACCCAGCTGCAGAAAATGCCCGCTCAGGTTCGATGCTCGTCGGTGGAATAGAAGTCTTGCCAACAAACTTAACGATTGTTTTTTATACAATAGTCAAACAAACCTGCCTTAATTTGTGTTTGTGAAACTTTTTTCAATGATAAACTCCCGAACTCCATGGTCTATTCAAAAATTTGTTCCATTTATCGTAAGGATAAAGCATAAACAGGATAAACCTGCAAAGCAGCATTATATAACTCGTTATAATTCAGTATAGTTACCAACTTTGAACATTTTGTTATACAAAATAATTTAATTAGTTCAATCCTGCTATAATCCCGAAAATCCCGGGATTTTGTGTTTAGAATCCTGGGATTTTCGGGACCCAAAAACGTCCGGGATCCCGAGATCCCGGACGTTTTGCAATCCCTACACGGGAGACTGTCGCGACTATTTTGAACTTTAAAAAAAAAAAAAAAAAGCTATTGAAGGTATCGGCCAAAGTTAGCTAAATTTAGCATTTATAAATGACGTGGCATATTTTAATGAAATAAACAATTTTTATAAAATGACCTCGTGATGTAACAGATCATTTTTCAACAGACCATTCAATAAGGATTTTTGATTACTCGGTGTAGTTAAGGCAATTTTAAAATATGATAGCTTCTGTATGATATTTTGTTGACTACGACATATTTCCGTTAAACGATCAAGTTTGTGAATTATGAAAAGACGAAAAAAAGTTAAAATGATAAATTTTGTGGTATCATAAAATATTTTGTAGCAAAAAAAAATAGTTTGTAGCAAAAATACCGAAGATTCTTTTTTTTAAAAAAAAAACAACTTAAAATCACTATCGCTTGTACAAATTTATATAAGATTTTAAATAAATACGCTTTTTAGGTGAAATGAACATCATAGTTTAATAATATGATCTGTACTCATCGTTTATTTGCAATTTTTCTTAATTATGTGCTCTTTCTTGGTCGGAATTCTAGTATTTTTTGTAAAAATTTGTAGAGATATTGTATTTTGACAACTTTATATAGTTAATATACGTCAAAACCGATAGAACTAGGATCTATGGTGGGTTAAGGCAAAAAATTTCAAAAGATTTTAACTAAATTCATGTTAACGCCGATAAGCGAAAGTGATCTAAAGACTCTAGAATGGTATTCTTTAAATTTACTATTAGGGTTATTAAAAAGATTTTGAAAATCATGTGCTTAAAAAAAAAGTTTCTTTTAGTAATAACATCTAAATCTTTTGTTTGAACAAACACGCTGAAAAAAATCATTGTCATTCCAAATAAAAGAATTCAAATAATTTGTAAACCGCCTTAACTACACCGAGTAGGAAATAAAAAGGAATCGAAATTTTAAATCTTAAATTCGAAATTGTATTAGAGCTATAAATATTTATGAACTTTAATCAATGGAAAGTATGCGTATATATAAAAAAGACACCGAAAAATTTAAATTTTAGAAAAAATTATACTCAAATTAAAAAATAAGAAATCAAAAGAAAAATAAAATGTGTTAACTTAAAAAACAAAATATTTAAAAAAAAAAATTAATTTTTTTTAGCAGCTATAATAATTATCAAGGAAATTGGTATCAGCTAAAAGGTATCAGCTGGAAGGTATCAGCTGGAAGGTATCAGCTAGAAGGTATCAGCTGGAAGGCTGCTATAATTCCTAGCTAGAATAAAAGTTAATTGCTAAGGGTTACTTAATATACAACACACACACAAAACCTGTTTTTAGTTAAATATCTGTAAAATATAAATAAATCTATATAAAAAAACATAAATACAATAAATACAAATTTTATAAATGTGCTGCCATAAATATTTTTTCGTTAAAAAAAATCACACTAAATTCGTTCACTATAGATAAAAATAAACTTAAATTAAAGGAACTCAATTCAACTCGGTTGCGATTCATCTTAACTTATCTCGGTTGCGATTCATTTTAACTTATCTCGGCTGTGATTCATCGTAACTTATCTCAGCTGTGATTCTCAGTTTATTTAATCTAGCATTTAACGTTAAAATGTAAGACGTTGAAAAACTTTAAACAATTCAGCGTTTAAATGATATCGTTCCTTTTCCATTCATCGTCTTGTTCTTGTTGATATTTGAGACCATTTTTGAAATATATGACGTCATAAGATCATCCATTTTATAGCCCTTGTATAAAAAGTTATTAAAAAATAATAAAAAATAACTATAATGTCTTTAGGTTTTTAATAAATTAAAACATGACGCTGAAAATAAGCAATACTCCTCACTAGAGGATAGTGTATCCCCTAGTGTATCCTCACAAGAGGGTACACTAAACTTTTGCCTCTCATTTTTGACAAATTTTAAGATTTAAAAAAAGTAATAAAATAATTTATCAAAAATGATGATAAAATGATGACGATGAGATGATGATAAGATGGCGACGAGATGAGATAATTCGTAAATGATGAGTTAAAGATTGTGATGACGCGTAAATGATGAGTTAAAGATGACGTGTAAATGATGAGTTAAAAATAATATATGTAAAATAGAACTAAAGCTGAGATCATGACAAGATGGCGATGAGACGAGATAACGCGTTAATGATGAGTTAAAGATGGTGATGGCACGTAATTGATGAGTTAAAGATGGCGATGAGATGATATTTTAACGATGAGTTAAGAAAGAGATAAGAGATAAAGATCTTTAGCTGTAATATATAAACAATAAAACAACGATTTCTTACCAAGTTTGTCTCACACAGTAATTTTGTTCCTTTAACCAAGTTACCAATGGTCATATGAAAATACGTACTTCCACTACTCCAGTTGCTGATCTTTGTATATGGATAAGTAATGAGAAACTCCTGTGTTATAAAGGTTTTCATTTTATAAACAAATCATGTTACATAACAATAATACACAAAGTATTCAAACGTAAAAATACCTTTGTACTCGGGTCAATAAGATTCACTCCATTTTTATTAATTGCAATTAACATTTGAGAAGGAAAATGTGTATCTGTGGTTTGCTAAATTAAAGTTTAAAGATTACTTTATTAATAATATTATTAAGAATTATAAAATAATAACGAAAAGCTTGGACGCAAACATTTAGTATGCATTTCTTCAGATATATGATTGGTGTACGGTTTCAATCATTTTCAGCTTTAATTCTATCTTACATTTAATACTATCTTACATTACCAACTGCATTATAACAATAAGATAATATATAAAAATTATATAATAACAACAAATAAGAATATATAAGAATGATAAAATAACAACAAATAGAAATATATAAAAATGATAAAATAACAACAAATAGAAATACATAAGAATGATAAAATAACAACAAATAGAAATATATAAGAATGATAAAATAACAACAAATAGAAAATAAGAACGATAAAAAAACAACAATAAAATAATAGCTAACAGTACTAATCATAAAATACTTTTAACAAGACCTGACAAGACAATGACAGACAATCTATAACTAGGTGATATCACAGATCGCAGTGTGACAGCATGATAACTAGGTGATACCACAGATCACAGTGTGACAGTATCAAACATATCAACATTAAACCCTAATACCACAGATCACAGTGTGACAGTATCAAACATATCAACATTAAACCCTAATACCAGCAATACTATTTTCCCACCGCTTGTAAAAATCATACCTAATACAAAAAAAATATCACCGAACAGGTATTTTTTTTGTATTATTTTACCGCTTGTAAAAATCATACTTAATACAAAAAAAATCCATGAAAAGGTATTTTTGGGTATTGTTCTATACCCTCACAGGACTTATCTCACAAAATTTCAAAATTCTACAGATATTGTGTTTTGAAATTTTTGGGTCAAAAAAAGAAAGGGATTCATATAAAAATTCAATAGGCATATAACTTGAATGATTTTTTTTTGTAAAAATGATTTTATTATATTTTCTATAAACTATATTTACATTATTTATATTATAGTTTTAGATATTAGATTAGATTTTAAGGATTTTTAAAACAATACCCTATAATACCTTTTGAGAGATATTTTTATAACAATATAATATGAATTCTAATGTAACAGTTTAACAACTATTTTAATAGGTGATAAAGATTAAAGATAAAGATGTCCAAGTTAATATTCTAAAACCTATTATTCAAAAGACTAATAAATTATAATAAATTAGACTAATAAATTATTTATCAAAACTTGTTTTCATTGAACCTAAAGAGAAGTTAAAACCTCAAAACTATAGATTAAATCATACAAATGTCAACCTAATGAAAAGAAAAAATCTTTAAAATTCTCACTAATATTTGTGATGCCTTATACAATTTATCATAAAAATTTAAAAGCTAATAAAGTCATGGTTAACAGTTCCTTGTTTGTCCTTGAAACAGTTCTTTGCTTCTTGTTTATATATTATAAATACCCTGTGTTATCAGATTATTTTAGACTCACGATTTCCCAACTTTTTTAATTTATGCCATAATGCACATCATGCACAATTTATGCATGATGGATAAATATAAAAATAATACTATGTGGTTGTACATTACCTTGACTTCAAAGAAAGCAGAACCAAAAGTAGGTTTCCTTGCAAGTATTCTTAAGAAACGTGCTTTGCATTCTTCTTTATCAACATCACGTAGTTGTTGGAACTGAGCTTCTATACCCTAATAATAATAATAATAATAATAATAATAATAATAATAATAATAATAATAATAATAATAATAATAATAATAATAATAATAATAATAATAATAACAATAATAATAATAGTAATAATAGTAATAATAATAATAATAAAAACAATAATAGTAATGCAAGGAGCATTTTATTATGAATTGACCCTGAAAAGGGGACTTTTGAATGATTATAAAAAAAATTAAGTTCTTTCTGAAAAATTTTTTAGAAAAAAAAAGCGAAGAGTTATTATAGAAAACAAAAAAATTCATTTTTTATATTTTATTTCATATTAATTGTTGCCTTTTCAAAATAACCAGTTTCTGTTGTAATGCACTTTTCTTTTTTGTATCAATCTTTAAATGTAGCTTTCTAGATTTACTACAAAACTATGAAAAGTTAGCAATATGCCCTTTTGACCTTGTGTCATCAAATGTTTCAAGAGAAGAATTAGTCAATGCAACACACATAATTAGTTTAACAGTCAAAATTTTTAAATAAAAAATTAAGTATACCTTTATAGTTCTTTAACTATAAAAATGCTTTTAAAAAAATAATAAATGAAAAAAATAATAGAAACAGATGGAAATGATAGTTTAATGTAAAAAATTAAGTATTTAGGTTTTATAATTTTCAAAAGTTAGTAAAACTGATGGTATGTACCAAGTTGGTACAAATTATTTACTATCAAAAGTTAGTAAGATTGTTGGTACCAAGTTTATTCATACAAACCAAGTAATACATAAATTAACTTTAGTTTAAAATAAAAGTCGTTTTAACAATAAAAGTACATTTGTAACAAGTGTAACAAGTGTAAAAATAAATCATAATTATTTCTTTTACAAGATAATATTTATGAATAGTATATGATTTATGAACAGTATGAATAGTTGTAGTTTTGTAACGTTAGAGTATAACATATTTTTAAAAATAAATCATTGAGAAATGCTGTGTGTTTAAAAACAAACCACTGAGAAATGGTATGTATGTTTTAAAAAGTTTTAGAAAACTGAATGTTTGAACTGGAGTTTTGACTAAACCTGTACAAACCCGCTGAATATTAACCAATGGTTGTAATATAAACTTTATTCTAACTATTAATGAAAAAAAATTAACTAGTGTATAAAATAAACAAATATAAAATAATTAAAACAAATTTTTTTGTTGTTGCTTAAATTAAATGTTGGGCATTGTGAACTTTTTAACAGTTAAAAGAAAGTTTTTATTAAAATTTTAATTATACTAGTTGTTTGTCATAAAAGTTGTTTGGTCAGAAACTAAAACAACTCTTTTTTTTTTTACAAACAATTTTTGTCAAACTTTCCTTGGTTAAAGATACGCCAAGACAGAGTTATGCCAAGGCGAGATTTTTCTTAAATATTATGAGTACGACATACATGTGTATACATGTAGATACATACCTTAATCAATTTTTGTTCTGATTCAACCAAAGATAGCATATCATGTGGAACAAAGCTCAATAGATTACGCCTAAATAAAACATTATTAGAGAGTTACTTCAAAATTTTAAGGGTGAAACCAAGTCATATAGCATAAAGACATGATTTGAAACTATTTAATTGTGTCATACATGTTAATGTACCGGATAATAATTATTATAAAATCAAATGACTCTGAAACAAAATAAAATAGTGAAAATAAAATAAAACATGAAATAAAACAAAGTGTGAAAACAAAGAAAAGACAAAAGACATGAATGTGCATCTATATATAATATACAAATAAATACATATATATATGCACATATATATAGTGAGAAAATAAAATATAATCCACAATACAAATATATAGAGATATATATCAACCAATCAAAAAGGCAGAAAGATAATAAAAATCTTGGTGTTATTGATACAATTAGAATTAAGTAGTGGAATACTAATAGGTGAAACTCCATCATCAGGGCAATTGTTCACAATATATTTACAAATAATGCTTGAGCAAGTCTGATAAAAAACAGCTAACATCACACCAGGGATGCATTCTTGCTACATTTATCATTACCTGTTGTCTTTATTGCCTGCACAGCTTTTCTAATGGTTTTTTTGGTTTAAAAAGTTTCTTTTAATAAAATAACTTTTAACATAAAACTTATTAACTTTAGAAGATATGACAATGAAAGTGCTAAGGAATGTTATTGCATAATGAACTTACGCCAAACTTTGTAACTGTTTTTCATCATCACCATGACGTACTTTAAATTGTAAAGCAGCTAACTCTATAGCTTCATCTACAGAAAGTTTGTGGTACCCTCGAAGTAACTTTGGCAATTCCTAGTTACAAAAAGTATTTTAAAAAACAAAATAAAAATTAAAAAATAAATACAAATATAACTAATGCATAACAAAAACATTTTAAAAAACAAAAAACTTATTAAACCTGATAATAATGAAAAATTTCATCTGCACGCGTATCTTTGCCAATTACTGTAGTCGTCCACAGTTTTTTCATAAAAAATACTTGATAACTTAAGTTTAATGGAGTTGATCCTATCAATATAATGTATACATAATATTTTTAACTTAAGTTAAAAAAAAATTAGTTCCTAACCTAACTAGGTTTGTTTAAAAACTTGTTCCTAACTTAACAAGTCTTGTTTAAAAAGATAAAATTTACAACTAATTCTGATAACTTTTAAATTTATGAAAATTTAAAAAAAATTTTATCACAAAGAAAAAGCAATTTTTTTTCTTGCGCGCATACACATACACAATTAAGAAAAACAGATTATAAATATTTACCATCTCTCATTGGACTTGGTTTTGCTTTTTTTATCCAGTCAATCAGATGGCGAACAAAATCAAAGAAAAAATCAGATTCTGGAACACTAATAACTAAATTCAGATAAATAATACATTCTTAACAAATAACACAATTAATAATGCTAACATAAAACATGCATATTATTGTGAATTAACAAAGAAAGATATAAAGTATGATAAATATAAAATAACCTTTATCAGCAATCTTAACAAACAAACTGAAACCGTCTGCAGAACGCAGATTTAAAGCCATTGCTATAATTTCACAAAAGTCTTTTGCACGTGTACTTGATTCAACTTCAAAAGGCTAAAAATAAAATTTAAAACCTTTAAACTTTAAAGTTATATTAAAAGATATTGTTGTAATTTTAAATTGTCATAAGTAAATAATTAGAATGTATTCTTTTTATGAAAATTACAAAAAAATGATTTACTGCTGAACATTTTTTGATAAGAATATTTCTAAAAGAATCATTTATAATATAACTAAAAGTTATGAGTCTGGAAGAAGCACTACAGATAATGCAACCTGCTAAAACATTTACTAACTTTCAAGTGATTAATCAACAATAAGCTAGAAATTTTGTAAAAAAAGCTAAAATATTTCACTCACACTATAAACAAAAAGGCATGCAAAAAAACCATTTCACTCTCATTAGAAAAACAAAGACACACAAAGGAAGCACTTCACTCTCACTAGAAACACAAAGGAAGTTCTTCACTCTCACTAGAAACACAAAGACACACAAAGAAAACACTTTGTTTAAAACACTAGTTTATAAAACACATTATTCATTATATATTTACCATTCAAGCACTTTTACACCGCTAATTTATAAAACACATTTTTTTCATTCAAGCACTTTTACATTACTAGTTTTTAGAACACATTTTTTTCATTCAATTGAATCTTTCTTCAGCAAGTATACTATTTTATAACATTTATTACTATAAAAATCACATGATACCTAAAAACTCATAAAATTGTTTAAATCTGAAATAAAAAAGTAAACTTAAAAGTCTAAATATATAAAAAGTAAACTTAAAATAGGATTTAAAATTAAGAATTAAAGTAAACTTTATATATATATATATATATATATATATATATATATATATATATATATATATATATATATATATATATATATATATATATATAAAACAAGTCATTAAACTCAAAAAAAGAAGAAAAAGAAGAATACAATAGAAAAATCTTTTTGATAGAAAAAAAAATTAAGAATATTACTCTTTATATGAAAGGTTAATTAAAATAAACCTTTCATGAAAGGTATGTAAAGGTTATTGAAAGGTATATAGAAGTGAATAAAAGTATATGTTTTGAGTTTGAGTAAATCAGAATAAAAAATTTAAAATTTGATTAAAAAACTAACAAGGGTTCTTTAAATCATTTGATGATAACGCACTACAGTTATGCAACAAAAAAGAATAAAAAGTATTTTTTTAAATTGATGCGTTTTTAGAAGATATAAAAATTAATGTTGGGAAATAATTAAAAATCTACCAAAAAAAATCTTGATAAAAACATTTATTTACATTAAAATTTAAATTAAGAAAGAAAAAAAAAACAACCCTAAATACTCCAACCCAGTAGAATAAAAAATACTTAGAGTATTCAGGTGCATAAAAAATATTTTAATCATCATCATCATCATCATTCATCATCATCATCATCATCATCATCCTCATCATCATCATCATCATCATCATCATCATCATCATCATCATCATCATCATCATCATCATCATCATCATCAACATCATCATCATCATCATCATCATCATCATCATCATCATCATCATCATCATCATCATCATCATCATCATCATTATCATCATTATCATCATAAAACAATAACTTACTTTGTTGCTGTCATCAGGAAAATAAACTTTATGAAAAATGCGAACAGTTTTTCCCTAATAATAAAATTATTTTGATAATCAAGAAAAATTTATACGAATACTTAAAAATATCACTAAAATAAAAATACCTGAACTGCTTCAACTTCAACAAGATGAGGAGGATATTTTCTTGGACCTTGTCTTTAATAAAAAAAAAAAGAGAAAATTTCTTTTATTATATATATTTATTATTTTAATACCACATTATAATAATTTGACATTTTTATATATATTTTCTGCTATATATTCATATATATATACATATATATATATATATATATATATATATATATATATATATATATATATATATATATATATATATATATACATATATATATATATATATATATATATATATATATATATATATATATATATACATATATATATATATATATATATATATATATATACATATATATATATATATATATATATATATATATATATATATATATATATATATATATATATATATATACAGGACCTACTCCAACTATTAGACTCAAAAAAAAAATTCAAGATTTTGTTACTTTTTTGGATTTTCTTTGTTAGGTAGGGGTTATTGCTGTTTTCTTTTTATTATTTATATGTAATATAACTTCCTGTCAATCATTTTAATATATATACTTTAAACAATATTTTCAACTTTATAAAAGGTATGGTAAATTTTAATAATATAAAATTAAAAACATTCAGTTGTTTTTATCTTTCATAACTCAAATTATATGTCTTTATATGTTCAAATTATGTCTAAATTATTGTAGACTGTCTTAAAAACTCAAATAATGAAATTTCAGTTGGTTTTTAGTGTTTTTTTAAATTATCCCTGTCATATAATAACTTATTAAATGTTGTTGTGATTTTAGAATTAATAATGGGTAAAGCTGATGATGTTTCCCCACATAAATTAGCTAAAGTGGCTGTTCTTCTGCAAGAAACAAATCAGACAAAGAAATATTGCCAAAATTGTCAAAGTCTCACAGGCTACAGTTAGAAGAATAATTTCTAAACTCAAAATGGGGGTCAAATTAGAAGCACAGCGAACAGGCTGCTGTGGCCAAAAAAGAATAACAAGTGCTAGAGATGATAGAAAGATCAAAAAAGTTATTGAGCAAAATCGTAAGATGCCAGCAATAAAACTGAAAAGTGTTTTGAAAGACCAAGGAATCAACATTTCACTTGGATCTTTAAGAAGGCGAAGTTGCGAGTTAGGATTCAAGTGCAGAAAGCCACTGAAGAAACCAAAACTTACCACTGCGATGATTAAAAAACGTCTTGCTTGGGCTAAAAAACACTCTTATTTTTCTCAGGATGACTGGAATAAGGTAGATTTTCCGTTTATTCTCTCCTGAAACTTGAACAAATAATATTTTGTTAATACAAGTTTTCAAAAGAAGCTTTCGCATTAATATCTTACCCCAATTGATTTTACTAATACTTTAAATATTATTAAACATCAATAATTATTGCTATATTCAGGTTGTATTCAGCAATGAATCTACCTTTCAAACTTTAGAAGACAAAGCCACATTTGTTCGCTGCAGATCACGAGAACAACAGCACCCATAATGGTTTGGTCATGCATATCAAGCAGGGGTACCGGTCAACTTTAAATTGTAAAAGGGACAATGAAGCAAGATCAGTACAAGACTGTCCTACAGACCACCTTGATTCCACAGATTCGAGAGTGGTTTCCTAATGGTTAAAAAAAATAGTTTTTATGCAAGAAGGTGCTCCATGCCATACTGCAAAATAAAGACATTTCTTGCTAATGAGAGTATCGAGCTTCTTGATTGGCCTGGCAATTCTCCAGATATGAATCCCATTGAAAATCTGTGGGAGCTAGTAAAACGCAAAATCAGTGCGAAAATAATAACGAGTAAACAGAAACATACAGAACAACTGATTGATGTATGGGTTTGAGATCCAGAAGTTAAAGCACTTTAATTCAGATAAAACTCAATTTTTTTTAGCCAATCGTTATCGCAATAATTTAGATCTTCCTATATTTATGAACGGTGATGTACTCGATGAGTCACCTACTCTTCACCTTCTAGGATTAACTCTTACTTCCAATCTTTCTTGGAAACCATATATCAAATCGGTTGCAAAAATAGCATCTGCTAAGGTTGCATCTCTTTATCGAGCTCGCCACTTTCTTACTCTGGATTCTATTCTCTATCTCTATAAATCTCAAATCCGGCCTTGTATGGAATACTGTTGCCATATCTGGGGTGGATCTTCTAATGATGCCCTTTCTCTTTTAGACAAGGTGCAAAAACGCATTGTAAACATAGTTGGACCTGCTCTTGCAGCCAACCTTCAACCAGTATCACATGTTGCTTCTCTTTCTCTTTTCTACAAATACTATAATGGGCACTGCTCTAAAGAGCTAGCGTCTCTTGTGCCATCTACTAAAATTCATTCTCATGTTACTCGTCATTCAATTAAGTGTCATCCTTTTTCTGTGACTGTTCCTAAGTGCTCCAAAAACACTTATTCTTCTAGTTTTTTTCCTCGAACATCAGTTCTTTGGAATTTGCTTCTTTCATCTTGCTTTCCTGATTCATATAATTTGCAATCTTTTAAATCGTCCGTCAATCGTTATCTTGCTCTACAATCTTCATCTTTTCTCTTACAGTAACTTCCAACTTTAATTAGTGGCTGCTTGCAGCCTTGTTGGAAGTGAAGATGTTTAAAAAAAAAAAAAAAAAAAAAAATTGACCTCAAAGTGCATAAATAGTATGCCCAGGCATGTCAAAGCTCTTATAGAGTCAAAAGGACTCACCACCAAGTATTAAGTTTCTTAATATGCTTTGTATGTAATAATATATAGATTATATAACAAAAAAATTAAGTTATGATTGCTTGTATTGCATTTTAGACTTAAAAAAAGACAAAAAGCTAAAAATTGAGTTTGAGTCTAATAATGTGAGTCGGTACTGTATATATATATATTGGAAAAAAACACAAAAAAAACTAACAGCTCTATTTTGTGTTAATAAAGTTATTAATAGTTAATAAAACAAATTCACAACAAGAGGTAATCCACTGTTAGTTGTTTTTAGGGTGGTAGTCCTCTAAAGTCAGAGTTTTAGACAGGAGGTAATCCACTATTATTTAGCGTGGTAGCCCTTTTATTAGGAGGAGAAGAAAAAAAACGTCTAAAACTGACATTTTATTGTGTTTAAAAAAGTGACTTTAAAAAATTTGAAAAAAACATTTAATCAGTGTAAAAAAAAAATTAATAAAAAATTTAATCAGTGTTTTACCAATATTGTGCAAAAAGTGAACTGATATAACTAAAATGACTGGGAGCAATACAGCATTAAAGCGATTTGTCAAAAAGAGAGAAAAATATAATTATTTATGGCTTTGCTGAAACCAACTCAACTGACTCACTAGAACGTACCAATATTGATAAAACAACCACAACAAACTTGATTCAATAGGAGTAAACACTGAAAGAATAAGAAGAAGAATTCGATTCAAAAGTTGAAATTCAAATGAAAGAGAGAACAAACCAACTCCCATTCTATAATAACATAGATCGCTCTAACACATTGAATTTTGCTAAGAAACAATGAAAACTTTAGACAAGTATTAGCGCAGATTTATCTTTAATGGAAGATAAATCTGCGCTAATACTGCAAGAAAATAGGAAAAAACTTATTGCAGAGAGAAATAATAAAAACAATAAGTTAAAAGGATTGAATGAAGAAAACAAATTTAAATTCATTTTAAAAGAAGATTCACTGATCAAAGTTAACCTTGAAGGGAGGCAAACTAATACCAATGAGTAATTCACAAAACATATATACATTTAAATTTGCCAACATTACACAGAACTTCATCACCTAAATCAACATTTTACTCAGCTCGAACTTTATTAAACAGTTATTAATACCAACGCAACATCCTTAAACTATAAAATGCAAGAGCTTCAAACAATCGCCCTTCATTATAATGTCAACATTATTTTCATCACAGAAACATAGTTTAAAGAAACATTCATTCCTTATACTACGAACTATAAGTTATTTAGAAAAGATCGTGGTAGTTGTGGGGGTAGAGTAGCCAAATATGTTAATTCAAAATATACTAGTACTGAAACAAATGATAAGATACTAAATGACGAATGTGTTGAGCAACAGTGGTGCTGTCTATCAATAGGCAAAGAAAAACTGCTACTTGGATGTATATACAGGCCAATAAATCTCAGTGCACAGGACAGCCTTAAAACTTATCTAACCACTATAAGAGACAAAAAAATTTATGAATCCTTCTATGAAGCTAACCGCTACTTCTTGTCTAAAAATTTTGATGGGGTAATGATTGCAGGTGATTTCAACTATGCTGACATCAAATGGGACATATAATGTAACCATTCAATTCAAACAGTCTTGAAAGCGAATCAAATATTATCAATACTATTAATGATTATCATTTTATTCAACATGTAAATTTCCAGACATGTTATAAAAAGACTGAAGAATGTTATAAAAAGACCAAATACCAGAGATATCCCCGGGGCCAACGCTTGGCAACATTACAGTTGGACATTGCAGTATAATATGGGAATATAAGACTTAAAATAATCAATCTTTTCATCGTTTCTCTAACCACTGCCACAATTACGCTAAAGGTGATTACAAGAATCTAAGACTATATATAGATAGCATAAATTAGTCACAAATATTTGAACCCTGCGATTGTATTCAAACTTGTAATGAATCATTCTTATCAATATATGAAGAAGCATGTCAATTATATATTCCTATTAAAACACTAAACAAGCAAAAAATAAACACACCAAAATGGTTTTTTTTTTTTTTTTTTGTTAATTCACCTCCCCAAGGCCTAGAAGGCCACTACAGACGAGGAGGCTACTTAATTGTGGTTATAACCCTCTCTCAACTCTATAACTCCGAAACACAAACCTTGACGAACAAGGCCGCTGGGCGGAGAAACAAGTTGAGCGCGGTACTACCAGGGACGTGGTGGGGATTGAACTCGGAACCTCTTGCTTATGAAGCGAGCGCTCTACCACTACACCACTACCACTTTGATTCATATACAAAAAAACTTGTTAAGGACAAACATCATGCATGGTACAAATCAAGACTTTGTTAATACAGCTAACAATACATAACAAGCATCCAGTCAACGTCCTATTTACTGATTTCGAAGCATTTGACACTGTATCACATGAATACATTATCCATAAAGTTAAATCATACGGTTTTAATAATAAATTTGCATCATGGATAAAATTTTTCTCAAGTAACAGGATTAGTACTTGGACCGCTTACAAGAATCAGTACTTGGACCGTTTTTACTCACAATATTTATAAATGACCTTTCTTGTCAACTTTTCCACGTAAAAAAAATATACGCTGACAATAGTAAACTCTTGGTGAGCTAGATGAAATTGAAATACTAAAAAACGAATTACAAAATGATATAGATAAAATAGCTCAATGGTGCCAGGAATGGAAGATGAAACTTAATATAAGTAAATTTAAAATAATGCATTTTAGTAAGTATAATCAAATAACAAATTATACTATCTTTGATTACGGAAAATACAGCCAACATATCAGTTACTGTGCCAACAGAGCTAACAGAATGCTAGGTTTAATTACACACACATTTGAATTCTACACTATCTCAATTGCTGAAATATCGTTTAAAGCCTTTGTTTTCGCTTCTCGAATATGCAGCACCAATCCGGAATCCATCAAAGAAATATGATATAGCAGCTCTTGAAAAAGTTTAAAGAAAAGCAACTCGAACAAGAAGCCTCTCACATCTAAGCTATGAATCATGATTAAGGTTGCAATGAAATATTGCAATGAAACTCAAAGGTTAAGAGAAGATTCAAGTGCTTCAAAACTGTCTGCGGTTTCATACAAGTTGAATAGTGTATATCTACGTTAAAAAAAATAAAAAAACCTGATGAAGTTTTGGAAGAAAAAAGATGAAGTTTGTAAAGCAAGATAACGATTGACAGATGACTTAAAGAATTGCAAATTATATGAATCAGGAAAGTAAGATAAAGGAAGCAAACTCCAAAGAATTGGTGTTTGAGGAAAAAATTAGACAATTTAGAGTTTTTGGAGCACTTAGGAACAGTCACAGAAAAAGGATGACACTTAATTAAATGACAAGTAACACAAGAATAAATTTTAGTAGATAGCACAAAAGACGCTAGCTCTTTAAAGCAGTGCCCATTATAGTATTTGTAGAAAAGAGAAAGAGAAGCAATGTTACGACAATATGATAAAGGTTGGAAGTTGGCTGCAAAAGCAGGTCCAACTATATTTACAATGTGTTTTTACATCTTGTCTAAAAAAGAAAGGGCATCATTAGAAGATTCGCCCCAGATATAGCAACAGTATTCTATACAAGGACAGATTTGAGATTTATAGAGATAAAGAATAGAATACAGAATAAGAAAGTGCTGAGCTTGATAAAGAGATGCAATCTTAGCAGATGCTAAATTTTGCAATCAATTTGATATATGGTTTTCAAGAAAGATCGGAAGTAATAGTTAATCCTAGAAGATAAAGGATAGATGACTCATCAAGTACATTACCTTTCATAAATATAGGAAGATCTAAACTATTGCGATAATGATTGGCTAAAAAAATTGAGTTTTATCTGAATTAAAGTTCATCAGCCACTGTGAGCCCCATGCTGTAGCAAAAGTGAGATCCTTTTCAAGTTCAAATGCCCCCTCCAAGCAATCAGAGAGTGTTGGCTTCTTATCATGACATGAATAAATGGTGTCATCAGCAAACAATGCCACCATAGATGAGAAAATATCTGGAAGATTGTTAATGTAAATTAAAAAGAGTATAGGGCCAAGGATTGAACCTTGAGGAACCCCAGAATACAGAATAAGAAGAAGAGTGCTGTCCATCGAGGACAACTTTTATACTATCATTGGAAAGGAAGGACTTAATAATTTTAAAGATGTTACCAGATACACTGTAAGAAGAAAGCTTATGGAGAAGAACAATATGCCAAACTTTATCAAAAGCTTTAGAAATGTCAAGAGCAATAGCCTTAACTTCTCCACCTCTGTCTAATGCATGATAGATAGTTATTACTGTAAGCAAATCAGCACTAGAACAAGAAGATCAAAATCCATATTGATGATCAGAAAGTAAGTTATTAGATTCAAGATGAGAGATTGTTTGTTAATTAAAGATTCTAAAAACCTAAGGGTGAATGTGGAGAAACTGAGCATTGACTAGAATCAGAAACAAGACATAGGTCAAGTAGAGAAGGTAAATGATTCGGGTTGTCTGGTAAGCGAGTTGGAAAGTTGACTATTTGAGTTAGACATTGAGAAAGGCTAAAGTTCAGGACCTTAACGCCAGCTGATTCTCTGACACTAGAGCCAAGCCATTCAGTGTGATGAGCATTAAAGTCACCGACAACAAAGGTATTGGCTGATAGATAAAGAGAGAGGGCTTGGTCAATTTGATCAGAAATAACATCAAAAAAGAGTGCAGTCTTGAGATGAAAGAGGTCAATATAGAACAA